>NC_137786.1:32151407-32611407 GCF_963383645.1 Muscardinus avellanarius | reverse complement strand
TAATTTAAGATATAGAACATATTAATCTCAATGGAAGAATAATCATTTATTTTTTGAAGCTTTTATTCAGTATTATAAAGTTGTTTCACTTCTAAGGACATGTGTACCAACAATTTTACCTAACAAAGTTGCGATACTGGTGAATTATAGTGTGTGTGTTTGTGTGTATGTGTGTGTGTCTATTTTATACTTGAGATGAGCCCAGGAGCATTGTCTCTGAGCTACACTAACAGTCCAGTGTTACTTTTTATTTTGAAACAGGGTCTCACTAAGTTACTTTAGGACTAATGCTGAGGCTGGCAGCTAACTTATCATTCTCCTGTCCCAGCCTTTCAATTACTGAGATCACAGGTATGTGCCACCATGCCTGGCAACTGCTAAGATCTTAAAGCTTTCATTGCTAAGAATCTTGAATCACTAATGCTGAATTTAACTCACTGGTGTCATTTTCCAATCATATAATGTTTCTTTGTATTGGCTTCCTAAATTTAACTAAGCTTTATCAGGAGGACTATATTTTAGAATATTGGTTTCACACAGATTAAATTCATATCACAAAGACATGCTGACTTGATATTAGTACTAAGAAATAATATCCTGCAGATAGACATTCAGCCTTTGCTTTCTTCTTTGTTTTTACAAAAATTCATCACAACAGTCAAATACAATCTGTGTCTTCTTTCTCATAATGCAGTTTATTAATAAAAAAAAAATCAATGAGCTGGGCATGGTGGCACACGCTTTTAATCCCAGCATTCGTGAGGCTGAGACAGGAGGATCATGGTTCACAGACAGCCTCAGCTACTTAGTGAGGACATTTGCAACTCATTCAGACTGTTTCTTTTCTTTCCTTTTTTTTTTCTTTTTCATGGTATTGGGGGTGAAACCCAGGGGCTTTTCTACCTCCAGGCTATACTCCCAAACCTACTTTATATTTTATTTGGAAACAGGGTCTCACTAAGTTGTTGAGAGCCTCACTAAGTAGCTGAGGCTGGCTTCAAACCTGCGCAATCCTTCTGTCTCAGCCTCCCAAGCACTGGGATTAAAAGTGTACACCACCATGCCTGGCAGAGACCCTGTTTCAAAATTAAAAAATAAGAAGTAGAGCTGGGGGTATAGCTTGGCGGTAGAATGCCCCTGGGTTCCATCCCCAGTACCTCAAAAAAACAAAAAAAAACTCAATGTTTATTCATAATAGTTTGCCATCTCTTACTCTATAAATTAACAAGAATATTATCAGATTTAAGAAGCTCTTAAGAGTCTCGCAACATTTTAATTTCTGTGCAACTCTGAGAGTTACAGCAACATGATTTAAAGACCAAATACTTTATTTGTGTTACTGGAGGTGGAACCCAGGGGCAGTCTACTTCTGAGAGGCACCCTCAGGCCTATTTTTTATTCTTTATTTTGAAACAGGGTCTCACTGAGTTGTAAAGGGCTTCATTAATAGCTAAGGCTGTCCATAAACTTTGATTCTCCTGTCTCAGCCTCTCAAATGGTGGTGCATAAGCATGTGACACCATGCCCGGCCAAATACATTATTTCTGAAGATTACTCAAAACAAATTTAGCAATGCTTGCTGTCTTTCAATATACTGTCCTCTGAAAGTGAACCCAGTTTCATTCTGAATAGAACTGTCAATTCTAAAGGCTTATGCATTTTTTGAACTAATCATATTCTTTTGTCTCTTTATGAAACACTTTATAAACCAATCTAGTCAGGTCCTTTGATTACAAAGGAAGGGTAAGTAAAAAGAAAATGGCTGACTTTTTATACTCAGTCCCAGGATCTTTAATGCTTATCAAAAGATTCAAATAGCAAACTGCCTTAGTTTCAATAGAAGTAAATTAACAGTGAGTGCTTAAAATTTTCCATGATATAATGGATGTTTATATGTTTTAACATAGGATGAATTTTTCCTGATTCTTTCTCTTGAATCATGAAAACGTCCTTTAGATGTGAACATAGTGTTTCACTATTTCTTTCTTTTTTTTCTTTAGTAATGAGGATTGAACCCAGGGTTATTCTACCTCTGCTATACACTAGCCTTTTTTAATTTTAAAACAGGTTCTCACTAAACTGCTGCAGTTGGCCTTGAATCTGTGATCCTCCTGTTTCAGTCTCCCAAGTACTGGGATTACAGGTATATGCCACCATGCTCAGGCTAATGTCTCGCTATTTCATTTCATTTCTTTTCTTCTTTCTTTCTTTCTTTCTTTCTTTCTTTCTTTCTTTCTTTCTTTCTTTCTTTCTTTCTTTCTTTCTTTCTTTTGGTGACTGGGGTTCCTGGAAGCCCTTCTACCTCCGGGCTACACTCCCAGACCTATTTTTACATTTTTATTTGGAAATGGTCTCCTAAGCCAGCGCACGCGGCTGGCTTCAAACCTGCGCGATCCTCCTGTCTCTGCCTCCCAAGCGTGGGATTACAAGCGTGTGCCACCATGCCTGGCTAATGTCTCGCTATTTCTTATTATAGTGATGATTTTTAGGGATTAGTGTTTGTCAAACTATTTGTTCCTATAAAATTAGATTGCCGGTGTCTTATGTTAATCTTTCTCTCATTTCTCTTGTCCTAACTACTTTTTTAAACCAGGTGTCTGAATTATCATAAAAAAATTTAAGGAGTGAGGTACTGGGGACTGACCTCAGGGGCATTCTACCTCTGAGTTACACCCCCAGCCCTATTTTACTTTTTATTTTGAAACAGGGTCTAAGTCGCAGAGTGCCTCCAAGTTGCTGAGGCTGGCTGTGAACCTTCTATACTCCTGTCTCAGCCTCCCAAGTACTGGGATTACAAGCATAAGCATGGGCCACCACAGTTGGCTAAAAAAGATAGTTTTCTACTATGTTGCTCATGGCAATGCAAGTTAACTGTAATATATAAAGCAATTTGAGACTATTTTAGATAATCAAGGCTTTGCTTTCCAAGTTTCAGAGATCTGGTTATAGTGTGTTGACCAGTGTACACTGAATCTCTCCTAAAAGTGTAGAAAATATAAAACTCAGCAAATAGTGCTAAAACATGCGACACTTAGAAATTTATTCAATAAACAAAAAAGCTCTGTAAGATTTTTACATTGGTTTTATCTACTATAACCTTTCAAAAAATGTTTAGATTAGTTTTATCTACTGTGGTTTTTTTTTTTTTTTTTTTTTTTTTGGTATTGGGGGTGGAACCCAGGGGCTTTTCTACCTCCTGGTTATACTCCCAGACCTATATTATACTTTATTTGGAAACAGGGTCTCACTAAGTTGCTAAGAGCCTCACTAAGTAGCTGCGGCTGGCTTCGAACCAGTGCAATCCTCCTGTCTCAGCCTCCCAAGTGCTGGGATTACAAGCGTGTGCCACCACACCCAGCTATCTATTGTAATCTTTCAAAAAAAGTCCAAAGTCGGGTGTGGTGGCGAACGCTTGTATCCCAGCATTTGGAAGGCTGAGACAGGAGGATCTCACTTTGTGGATAGCCTCAGCTACTTAGTGAGGTCCTTTGCAATTCAGTGAGACCCTGTTTCAAAATAAAGAACAAATAATAGGGCTGGCGATGTAGCTCAGAGGTAGAATGCCTCTGGGTTCCATACTCAGTACCTAAAAAAAAAAAAGTCCAAAAATAGCACAATGAAAAAGTAAAATGATAATTGTAAACACAACTGGTGCTAAGATGGTAAATATTAAAAAAACAGAATGTAAAATGATAAGTATATGATGTTGCATCTATCTGGATAAAGGTATCTGTAATACGAGTGAAAGGAAATAATATATACTAAGACTGTAATGCACCAATAAAAACATATGAAATAAATATATACTAACTATAATCTATAGTAAGAGATGAATTTTCCTAAAGAAATACATGTTATATTTTAGGAAAACAAGAAAAAGGCATATGATTATTTGTAAGGGATTAAATGTTTCCTAAAGATAGTGATATTCAACAGAAATGAGGTAGAATACGTAGAGAACAGAGAATAAGCACAAAGAAGTAGGAGCTGGTAATAGACCATTTCGAAAGGGTGAGTTTGAAAGAGTTTTGAGTAGTTTTCTCTAGACAGAGCAATGTATCCAACAAGAAGAAAAAAATAGGTCAGCCTGTAAAAGTAGATAACGGTTCAGTTAAGGCTTTAATTTGAGGACTGGACTGGAAGGGAAAGCCATAAAAAGAGAGATTTTCTAGGAATTATTTGATATGTCTATGAGAAAGGTATGGAAAACAGTAAGTAGATGCCATGTATTTAAGTGTGTGTGTGTGTGTGTGTGTGTGTGTGTGTGTGTGTGTGTTACCGATGGTGGAACCCAGGGGCTTTTCTACCTCTGGGCTTTACTCCTAGACTTATTTTATACTTTATTTGAAAACAGGGTCTCACTAAGTTGCTGAGAGCCTCACTAAGTAGCTGACGCTGGCTGAGACAGAAGGATCACACAGGTTCGAAGCCAGCGTCAGCTACTTAGGGGGAAGGAAGATTTAGCTCTAGTTAGCTATTATAGAGCATGGTATGACTGTATAAAAACCAGAAGGTATCATGATAAAGATATAAATATTGCTATTTGTGTTATCTAAGTATTTTAATGAAGCTGATCAAATATTTAAATGTATTATTGGGCTGGGAGTATAGCTCACAGGTAGAGTGCTTATCTAGTAGACTCTGGGTCTGAATTTCAGCACAGCAAAATAAATAAATTATATTATTAGCTATTCAGTGAAGTACTGTTATTAGGCCAAATGTATACAGAATTTTAGTATTATCTAGAAAAACATTTTCTAACAAAACTAGCTAGGAATGCCATTTTTAAATACTATCTTAACACTTATGGCTATAAAACAATGTTTAATTTTTACCAATAATCTTGTCTTTTCCATTGCACTCTAAACAATAAAAATTTTTATGTTTTTTTTTTTTTTTTTTGTGTGTGTGTGTGTGTGTGTGTGTGTGTGTGTGTGTGTGGTACTGGGGGTAGAACCCAGAGGCTTTTCTACTTCTGGGCTATCCCCCAGACCTATTTTATACCTTATTTGGAAATGGTCTAAGTTGCTGAAAGCCTCATTAAGTAGCTGAGACTGGCTTCAAACCTGTGTGATCCTCCTGTCTCAGCCTCCCAAGTGCTGGGATTACAAGCCTGCGGCCACCACGCCCAGCTTAAAATTTTATGTTTTCTAAACTTATGTTTCTTTTTTCCTTCTACTCTTATTCTAAAAATACACCTGATACCTAGTACCCTCTTCCTTAAAAAGTATAGTTGGGCTGGGGATGTGGCTTGTTGGTAGAGTGGTTGCCTAATATGTACCAAGGCCTTAGGTTTAATCTTCAGCAACAAAAACAAAATAAACCCTCTCTCAAAACCTATATTGTTACTGTCACTTTAGTTATCCATATCTTCCATGAGATCATAAGTTTGATATGATCATAAAAACACTGTGTTTGCAGTACCTAGCAGTGTTACTGATGCTAAAGATATCTGGAAATATCTGTTGAATGCTTAGTGTAATGACTAGAATGAGTAAGTAGTCTTATAGGAAGTTTTTCCAGGTTAAAAAGATTTTTTAAATACTAAAGGAAGTTCTTATAGTTGTTCTATACTGATAATTATAAATAAATATATTCACTATAGGAGAATATAGGTAAAGAAAGTATTTCAAACTTAACAATGTAACAAATTTAAAATATTTAAAGGCAGCTAGCTGTGGTGGTACAAGCCTGTAATCCCAGTAGTTGTGAGGATCACAACCTGAGACAAGAAGATCAGAGTTTGCAGGCCAGCCTCAGCAACTTAGTAAGATCCATTTCCAAATTAAATAAAAAGGGCTGAGTGTATGGTTCAAGTACGGGAATTATAAGTATGTGCCACCATGCCCAACTGGCACCATAGTTTTAATAGATACCAGAAGTACAACCATGGTGGCACATATTTGTAATCTCAATACTTGGGAGGCTGACACAGGAGGATTGCGCAGATTCAACGCTAGCCTCAGCTACTTAAGTGAGGCTGGGGGTGTAGTTTGGAGGTAGAATGCCCTTGGATTCAAACCCCAGTGAAAACACACACACACACACACACACACACACACACACACACACACACACACACACACTAAACTTTTCCTAAATACGGATACTCTATTTGAGCTTTGTTTTATAGAATTACTCAAATGAACCAAAATAAATTTCTATTGCAGCATCATACAGGTTCCTGAATATTACAATCTAATATAAACAGAAAACATACCTAGAATTCTTCAATTTAGTAAATTATAAACCATGTCATAAATTCACTTTCAGAAATACTATACTGTCTCTCAAACAATGAAGCTGAAAGTTCTAAGCACAAACCAGTGCTAAGTAAAAGCAACCAGCTAATAGACTTTAGTTCTAATCAGCATTTAGCAGTTGTAACTTATATAGTAGGAAAATGAGTTTAAAAAACTGTTCTTAAATAAGGACTGTATCATCAGCTCATCAAGTGAACAATACAGATTAACCAGCGTTATCTACTAGAGCTGCTAGGTAAAATCCAAGTGAAGAACACTTTGGATAACCACTTTACTCTTTAAAGTATAATTGGTACAGGATGTTTCTTACAAGCACTGACTACAAGTAATGAATAGTACACTAGGCTGGAAGGAAGTAGGGGTAGGAAGAAAATAATGTTTTTCTTGGCTATAAAATTAAGATATTTTTAAATACTTTGGAGTACCTAAAAAAAATCAAATTGTTAATGTAATTACTGACATTAAAATGTTAACATGTAAGGCATGTTAGGTGATCATACCAGTCTTAAATGATCTCATAAACTTTATTACTTAACTGATATTATTTTATTCAGAGTTATATATTAGGTACATTAGAGTAATAATCTGGTAAAAAGTGATTTTTTTTTGGTGACACAAGGGCATTCTACCTCTGAGCTACAACCATATATATATATATATTTGGGGGGGGGGCGGTACTGGGGTTCCTGGAAGCCCTTCTATCTCCGGGCTACAATCTCAGACCTATTTTATATATTTTTATTTGGAAACAGGGTCTTTTAAGCCAGAGAGGCTGGCTCCAAACCAGCGCGATCCTCCTGTCTCTGCCTCCCAAGCGCGGGGATTACAAGCGTGTGCCACCAAGCCTGGCTATTTATTTATATTTTGAAACATGTTCTCACTAAGGCCTTGCTAAGTTGCTGAGGCTGACCTTGAATCTGTGATCCTCCCATCTCAGCCTCCAAAGTACAACTATACCTGGCTTGATAAAAATTTTAACAAGTACCTTTTGGCATTTAACATACTAGCTGGAAGAGAACAGAAGGTATTTAAAAAATTTTAAAGGTTCCAAGAGGTTGTTTTCCCTTCTTCATCAAAAAGAATAAACAAGATGATGTAAAAAGAGAATGGGACTGATTCTGAGCCCATTACTTAGCAGCTACAGATTAAAATAAGGGTAAGAGAAATTAAACGAACATGAATATAAGTAGGTTTCTTTTGGATTTTAACAAAGATTAAGTAGCTGACAGTGAAAATAGTTATAACAAAGTTTGAGAATAGGAATTTGAAAGTTAAGTAGCTCTTATACTAGGTAAGAACATAAATGAGTAAATTTTAATCTGCACACAAAAGCTTTTTCTTTCTTTTTTTTTTGGGGGGGTACTGGGGTTCCTGGAAACCCTTTTACTTCCGGGCTATACTCCCAGACACCTATTTTTAATATTTTATTTGGAAACAGGGTCTCTTAAGCCAGCGAGGCTGGCTCTGAACCTGCCTGATCCTCCTTTCTCCACCTCCCAAGCGCGGGGATTACAAGCATGCGCCACCACGGCGGCTCACAAAAGCCTTTTCTGAACATTGCAGTGACACAATCTCTACTCATTCGACAGGCATTTAATATGCTCTTTGTATGTATAAAGCATTATGCTAGATACTAAGGATATAAATATATCACCACAGTAATACAATCAATTATAATAAATCACATTACATTTAATATGTTCATACACAAAATACAAAAATAAATATGTAATATAAATTAGGTGTGATACGCAGATACCTCTACCACACATTCAAAAAGTTTCAGCTTAAAAAAAGTTTCAGCTTAAAGTATATTCAAGAAATTTCAAATTGCCTTAAAGAATGACTAGCATATATTAACATCAGATAAAATATTTAAGGATGAAATTTTATGGTTTTTTTGGGGGGGATTACTGGGGGTGGAACCCAAGGGCATTCTACCTCCTAGCTACATCCCCAGCCCTACTTTTTAGTCTTTATTTTAAAACAGGGTCTCATTGAGTTGCAAAGGGCCTTGCTAAGTAGCTGAGGCTATCCGCAAACCACGATCTTCTGGTCTCAGCCTCCCGAATGCTGGGATTACAAGCGTGCACCACTATGCCTGCCTATGATTCTTTGTTTTTCTTTCTTTTTTTTGGTGGTACTGGGGTTCCTGGAAACACTTCTACCTCCGAGCTACACTCCCAGACCTATTTTTACATTTTTATTTGGAAAGAGGGTCTCTTAAGCCAGCGAGGTTGGCATCGAACCTGGGTGAGCCTCCTGTCTCCACCTTCCAAGCATGGAGATTACAAGCGTGCACCACCATGCCCGGCCTCTATTGTTCCTTTAATAAAGGAAAACCTACTCAGAATTTTGGTTGGAGGAATCAACCATAAAAGTATCCCAGCAATGTCTAGAATAAATTTTTACTTAGAAAAACACCAATTCATCTACTAAATCCCAAGTATAGTATACTACAAAGAGTTGATAAGCCACAACTATTCATATTCAAGTGATAAGAAAACACCCCAATCTTATTTTTCTGTGATTGCCAACTTAGTAGCAGAGATATAAAATAAAACCAAGCTCAGATTACTATTAAAAAAAAAAAAAAAAAAAGCCGGGCATGGTGGCGCATGCTTGTAATTCCAGCATTCAGGAGGCTGAGACCGGAGGATCGTGGTTTGCGGACAGCCTCAGCTACTTAGTGAGGCCTCTGAAACTTAGTGAGACCCTGTTTCTGAATAAAGAATAATAATAAAAAATAGGGCAGGGGGTGTAGCTTGGAGAGTGAATGCCCCTGGGTTCCATCCCAGACCTGCAAAAAAAAAAAAAAAAAAAAAAAAAGCCAGGCATGGTGGCACATGCTTGTAATCCCAGCATTTGGGAGGCTGAGACTGAAGGACTGCAGTTTTCAGACAGCCTCAGCTACTTAGTGAGACCCTGTCTCAAAATAAAGAATAAAAAACAGGGCAGGGGATGTAGCTTGGAGGTCGAATGCCCCTGGGTTCCATCCCAGACCCTAAAAAAAATAAAAAAATAATAAAAAAAAAGATACAGACCCAAAGACATAAATCCAAGAGATATCTAACCTATCTGGAAAGTAAGGACTGAAATTATATATATAACAATATATAAGTATATTATATATATTGCAGCAGTGGGGATTGAACTTAGGGGCATTCTACCTCCGAGCTACACTCCCAGCCCTATTTTTATTCTTTATTTTGAAATAGGGTCTTACTAAATTGCAGAGAGCCTCACTAAGCAGCTGAGGCTGTCCGCAAACCTGTGATTCTCCTGTCTTAGCCTCCCAAGTACTGGGATTATAAACGTGCTCCACGATGTCCAGCTTGAGATAATATTTTTTAATGAAAAGCTTTCTACATTATGATTTCAGATATATTATTATACGCGTATACAACATGTACATGTAAACACATATACCACTCTAAGAGACAGATGATCAGATAATCTAGATACCAACATGACCATATCAGGCATAGACATTTGTGTTAAAAGTATACCTGTGAGCAACATGGATTAGCACTAAAAAGACCTATTCACAGGCAATGGAATTACCTGTGGAAAAAGCCATGAGAAATAATACAGCCTTTTCCAATTAGGAGCTGTATTCATTGTGTGTGTGTGTGTGTGTGTGTGTGTGTGTGTGTGTGTGTGTGTGTCTGGGGATGAAACCCAAGGGCATCTGACCTCCGAGCTACACCCCCTGCCCTGTTTTGTGTGTGTTTTTTTTTTTTAATTCTTTATTTTGAAACAGAGTCTAAGTTGCAGAGGGCCTAAGTAGCTGAGGCCGCCTGCGAACCGTGATCCTCCAGTCTCAGACTCCCAAATGCTGGGATTACAAGCGTGCACCACCACGCCCGGCTTATATTCATTTTTTGATATTCTTTAAAGCAGATGTAAAAGACTTTGTTAGAAAAGAGCTTAGAAAGCAAGGCTAGTATAAGCTGACAGAGGGCAGAAAGAGAAAAATGGTCCAGATCAAAGAAATAAGAGGGTACCACTTTCCATCTTGACTCTTCTCAAACTTATTACTATACTCCTTATAAATACAAGCTATTCCAAATTTTCACTGAAAAAAATTTTTAAATCTTTATCTAAAGATATTGATTATAGCACTAGCCCTCCACATTCTATAAACTCTTTATCATTAGCAAATAATTCTGAAAAGATGCATTAAAATTAAGTGGTAAAAACTTATATATTAATTTTGTAGGTCTGTCATAACTTAAAAATTAAAAGCTTCACTATAGAGTACAAATACTAGTTTTTCAGAAAGCCATTTTGTGTGTGTGTGTGGGGGGGGGGTCTGGGGATGGAACCCAGGAGCATTTGACTTCTGAGCTATACCCCCACCTTATTTTTTATTCTTTATTTTGAAACAGGGTCTCACTAAGTTGTGGAGGGCCTTGCTAAGTAGCTGAGGTTGTCTGCGAACCTCAATCCTCTGGTCTCAGCCTCCTGAATGCTGGGATTACAAGTGTGCGCCACCACGCCCGGCTAGAAAGCCATTTTTTTACATATTCAAGATACAAACTGAAATAAATGAAAAAAGTAAATGTTTGATAAAGACCTAGTAAAAATAAAAATAGATTATCTACAAGTCACTTCTGGGAACATAAAGTTCTTTATAATAATACTTTGTCTTCAGAGAGCAGTTTTTGTCAGACAATTCATGATAAGTTGCAACAAAAATAATAATCAGTAGACCTTCTGTACTCCTAATACACTGCAATGCTATACAATTCATTTTTTCGTGGTGATACAAATGTTCCTATCTGTGCTAAACAATTTGGTAGTCAATTGCTACATGTGACTGATAAAGAAATAAAATTTTAAACTTTACTTAATTTAAATTAATTTCAATTTAAATAGCCCACAGATGTTTTTACTGAATACTATACTGGACACTGTAAATCAAGATTTCATATATTTGCTTGTAAGTGTGTGTGTGTGTGTGTATGTTATATATAGTTTCATATATATATATATATATATATATATATATATATATATATACTCACAGAATAATCAAATAAACTTTCAACTCTGTTGCCTTCAAAACTAATGTGATTTAGTTTAGATTGCTTAGGATAAATAGATCTTGCCATGTAGCATTGTAAGAAAAACCTGAGTATACAAAATAATATAAAACTTTATATTTTTGTACAAACTTCCATTATATTCTCAGTACTTAAGATTCTGCCATTTTTTCTTCCATCCCCAGAAATAATCTTATTCATATAACCAGATAATATAATTCAATAATCATGCATAAATAACACCAACTTTACCTTAATAAACTTACAATTTAACTCAATTTAAGAAGTAAATATCATTGTGTATTACCTTTTCAAAAAAAGGTAGTATATCTTTTTGTTGTTATTGCAGTACTGGGGACTAAACCCAGGCTTCACCTAGGCTAGGAATGGCTCTACTACTAGGTTACATTCCAGTCATTTATTAAATTTTATTTTTTATTTTTATTTTTAAATTTCTGGCATTGTGATTGAACCTAGGAGCATTCAACCTCTGAGCTACACCCCCAGCTCTATTTTATTCTTTATTTTAAAACAGGGTCTCAGGCCGGGCGTGGTGGCGCATGCTTGTAATCCCCGCGCTTGGGAGGCGGAGACAGGAGGATCGCGCTGGTTCGGAGCCAGCCTCGCTGGTTTAAGAGACCCTGTTTCCAAATAAAAAAATATAAAATAGGCCTGGAAGTGTAGCCCGGAGATAGAAGGGCTTCCAGGAACCCCAGTACTGCCAAAACAAAACAAGACAAAACAAACAAACAAAAAAAAAAAACAACAACAAAAAAACAGGGTCTCACTAAGTTGCACAGGCTGGCCACAAACCTGCAATCCTCCTGTCTCAGCTTCCCAAGTACTAAGATTATCATCACAAACCTGGCTTAAAATTTTGAGACAGGGTCTTAATTGCCGAGGTTGGCCTTGAACAATGTTATTCTCCTGCCTCAGCCTCCTTAAATGCAGCTGTTGTTACAGATGTGCGTAAATTATTGTGCCTGGCTAAATCTACCTATTTAAAAAATATAAAACATATTTAATTAACTTCCTCCTTAGAAAATAATATTTTATATATCTTTCTAAATTATATAAATTCAAGCTGGGCATGGTGCCGCATGCTTGTAATCCCAGCATTTGGGAGGCTGAGATAGGAGGATCATCACGGTTCGCAGACAGCCTCAGCTACTTTGTGAGGCCCTCTGCAACTTAGTGAGACCCTGTGCCAAAATTAAGAATAAACAATAGGGTTGGGGGTTTAACTCTGATGTAGCATGCCCCTGGATTCCATCCCCAGTACTGGGGGGGAAATATATATATAAAGAAACTATTCACCAATTATTGAAATCAGAGACAAGTCTGTAAAAAAAAAACAGCAAAAGACACTTAATATTCTTAAAACAATTAAAAATATTACTTCTTATATACTACATAGTTTTACTGAGATGTTAGAAATTAAAATTCAACTTAATACCTTGGTGTCAAGTATCTCTACAGTCAAGGTAACTTTTTAGAGAGTTAAATAAATCTATTCAAATAAATTATTTACTTGAGTAAAAAGCAACCTTCAAAAATATTTGAAACTAAACACTGAAAGATCTTGGTAACCAAATAGAAGCAAAATTCATGACCATCATAAGTAGTTCAAGTCAAGATGAGAGAAAAAAAGTTCACTGAGAACTTTTTAACTATATTCCTGAAAACAATTTACTGTTATTTTATATTAATGTTCTATTTTCACGTAGCAGCTTTTACATTTTTGTAGATTTCCATTGTTTCCTATGTAAGCAACTTTAAAACCTAAAACTAATTAGAATACAAATGACATTAGAAGTATCCTTACCTTTGTTTGACTTTGATGGCTTATTCTTCATAGATTTAAGGGAACTTCTTGATTTATCCTCTCTATCTTTTATTAGTTTCTGAACATCATCCAAAGACAATTTTTGCAGAACAACTACAGGCTTAGCTCCTTTATTTAGATCTTCAACTAATCCCATTTTTTCTACTTTGTCTTTCTGCTCTCCTTTCATGTCCATTTTCTTTGTCTCCTGAGTAATATTGCCATCTTTATCCCTCTTGATTTTTGGAATGACAAAATTTTTCAATGCACCAGACCTGCCCCCCAATAAGTAACTTGGAAATTCAGCCTTATTGTCAGGGTGTGCTTTATTACTGTCTACTTTATTCCTGTTACCCTCTGTCCTTTTGTCATCTTTACTATTTGGTGATTTAAAACCAGGTTTATCAAGTCTTGATTTATTAGAATCTCCTTGTTTAACACGAGGACTATCAGGTCTTGATTTTTGTTCTCCAGAAGATGGTCTTTCCCTTGAGTCCCCTGATTCATGCCTATGTTTTCTTTCTAGTTTATCAGTTTTTAAACCATCAGATTTAATGCTATGTTCATTTCTACTAGAAGATCTCAATGTTTCTGGTCTTCGAATCCTAGGCTGATCCCCTCGATGTCGCTCTGACTCACCCCTATCATCTGATTTTTGTTTATTATCATGGTCACGTCTTAGTGACTCAGAAATAGATCGCCCATCAGGTCTCTGCTTTAAGGCTTCAGCTCTTTCTGATTTTACCCGAGGTGAATCAGATTTAATATCCTGTTTATGTTTAGACACTTCAGGTTTTTTCTCTGTTGATGGCTTTCCAGAATCCCTCCTATTTTCATGTCTGTGTTTTGGTGTTTCAGGCCGGCCTTCATTTTTCTGCTTTGGAGTTTCAGGCCGGCCCTCACCTTTCTGCTTTGGAGTTTCAGGCCTTCCATCACCTTTCTGTTTTGGGGTTTCAGGGTGCCCATCACTCTTTTGTTTTGGAGTTTCAGGCCGGTTTTCACCCTTTTGCTTTGGGGTTTCAGGTCTTGATTTTGCTGTTTCTGACCTGCCATTATTTTGTTTGTTGTCATTTGGTTTTGTGTCAGATAGTCTATTTTCATTCTGTTTAGGCTCAACTATGGTGTTCTCATTTTGTTTGGATTCAGCAGTTCTGCTCTCATTTTGCTTAAGTTCTTCTGTTTGAGTCTCAATTTTAGTTTCTAATTTACTTTCACTTGATTTCATCTCCACCAGTTGGTTTTCATTTGGTTTAGATTGTGACAATCTACTTTCATTTTGTTTCGTTTCATTCTTTGAAAGCTCAGGATCAGACTTTTTTTTAGGTGTTTCAGGATGGTTATCTGGTGTAGATTTAAGACTTCCAATAATATCTTCCTGAAGAACAGAAACAGGTGCATCATTACATGGTCTGATTTCTTCAGGCTTTTTTATGGAGTCTGAATCCTGAGTTATAGAAGCCTGAGAGTCCACTCTTCCTGCCTGATGAAGATCAATGCTAACCATTAATGCTGGCCTTGACCCATTTCCCGTAGAACCCGTCTCCTGAGAAGCTGGTCTATTACCTCCTGTAGCACCCCCAGCCTCCTGTGGGTAAGAATCTTGTTTTCTTTTTTTCAAAGGCTTATCTGAAATTTAAAGATAAATATTCAGTATCAGTAATAGATATATTCTTATTCTATTAAAAACCTCATGGACTTTGACTATCTTTTAAAAGTCATAATACTTTTAAATGTAGAGATCACAAATGTAAATATGTAAACATAAAATAGAAAATATGAATAACATAGTATTTTCAAAAACCAAGGTTTGAGGAAATCTCCAGACTCACCTGACCTCATAAATTTGGTGACTTTTGTTAAACAACAACAAAAAAACAAAAACTCAGCAGCATATTTCTTAAGTATGTAAGTGCAAATATATAAAATGAATAGAACTTTCAATACATCAAAT
Organism: Muscardinus avellanarius; assembly: GCF_963383645.1. Classification (NCBI taxonomy): domain Eukaryota; kingdom Metazoa; phylum Chordata; class Mammalia; order Rodentia; family Gliridae; genus Muscardinus; species Muscardinus avellanarius. The sequence continues at coordinate 32,596,320 of NC_137786.1, read as the reverse complement.
AGAAACATCTATTTATGTTCACATATACTAAATATAAACAGAATTATATAAAAATAAATATAACCAGTTATGTATCACATAAACTCACTAAAGACAATTTTATTTGTTAATCCAAAACAATTAAGACCCCCAAATTTGCCAACATACCAAACAGGAAACATAAGTTTTAGTACATATAAGTATAGAAAGAAAAGAATGAAACCAGGGAAAAAATGTGAGGTCATTGGAAAAAAAAAAAAAGTAAATGAGAGTAGGAAAAATGAACCTCTCATTAATCTTTGACCCAGAATTTAAATTCTTTAAGGTGTTAAAAGTATAGGTTGAGCCAGGCGTGGTGGCGCACGCTTGTAATCCGGGCATTTGGGAGGCGGAGACAGGAGGATCGTGCAGGTTCGAAGCCAGCAGCGCTGGTTTAAGAGACTCTGTTTCCCAATAAAAATATAAAAAATAGGTCTGGGAGTGTAGCCCAGAGGTAGAAGGGCTTCCAGGAACCCCAGTACCACAAACAAACAAACAAACAAACAAACAAACAAACAAACAGTATAGGTGGAGTGTAAAACTAACAGACAATGTTAGATATAAGTAAATTTAGAATGAGAAAGCAACATATATTGTAGGTATTGATCAAAAGCATGTAAAAACTTTTTAGATAAATCCTGTCTTAAGTAAATTCCAAAGACAAAACATACTTCTGGCTCTTCAATATTTAGTTCTAGGGGTTTATATACTGGCTTCAGAAAGAAAATGTTCTAAAATATAAAGACAAACACTGAAACTAAAATCCACCACTGCAATAAAGTATTAAAGTATCTTTAACAGTTATATATTTCTGTGCATTATTCTACTTCTGACTCAAGAGAATGCTAGGCCATTGTCTATAAACTGAATTCCTAGTTAATTCGTTTTTGTTGTTGTTGTTTCTGTAGTACTGGGGACTGAACTCAGAGGCAGAGGGCCTCACTATATAGCTGAGGCTGGCCGCAAACCTGTGATCCTCCTGTCTCAGCATCCCAAGTACTGGGATCACAAGTGTATCCCATGCCTCATTCTAATTAGTTCTTCAGACTAGTTGCAGTATAGCACACCTTGGGGGTTTGGCCTACTTTACTTACTGAACTGCTTGAAAATAATGGTTTTTGTTTTGTTTTTTGGTGGTATGGGTTGAACCCAGGGGCATTCTACCTCTGAGCTATACCACAAGCCCTGTTTGGAAACAGGGTTTTCTTAAGTTGCTGAGAGCCTCACTAAGTTGCTACGGCTGGTGTTGAACCTATGATCTTCCTGTCTCAGCTACACAAGTACTGGGATGATAGGCTTGGGTAACATACCCAGCTTGACTGTGTTTCAGAAGTCATGTACAGTCATTTAAAAGAAAAGAATATCTGATTCTCTTATAAAGAAAAACAGTATCACAAGTCAAGCTAACAAGTTAAAAACAACCCCTTTTGATAGGGAACAAAATTCTGGAGAAAAAAAATTAAAGGCAATACCTTTTTTTATACACCAAAAGTTCATTGTCAGTTCAATTCAACTGAGAATCTAATGAGGTATAATAAAAATTTACATTTTTGCAATGTAAAAAAGTTGTAATTTTTTAAACAAAAATTATACTTGTGCTGTATATGGGAGGTCCTATGTTTGATCTCCCTGTTGGGGGAGGGAGATTCACTATAGATATATGCTAATCTTTCCTTATCAATGGGGATTGAGCCATGAGGTTCTACTACTGAACTATACCTCTAGCCTAATTTTTATTTTGAAATAGAGTTTCACTAAGTTGCTGAGGCTGGCCTCAAATTTGCGATCCTTCTTTCTCAGGGTAGTTATTTCTTTTAAAACTAAGTTGGTCTGCTCCATTTCCAAAATGACAACAACGATGACTACTACTGATAAAGTATGCTATCATTCCATTGTTTTTCCTATTACAACACAGAATTTATATGAAGCTTTCTGAACCATTATCTAAGAAAAAGCACTCAGAATACCGTTTATAGTTAGAGTTCTAGTTATTATTTATTTATTTGTGTGGTACTGAGAATTGAACCAAGGACATTCTATCTCCAAGCTATACCTCCAGCCCTATTTTATTTTTTAGTTTGAAACCGGGTCTGACTAGGTTGATGATAGTCTCCCTATTATTAAGGCTGTCCATGAATCTGTGATGCTCCAGTCTCTCAGTCTCCCAAGTACTGGGGTCACCACACCTGGCTTCCTTTTTAAATGTCTGTCATAAAAAATACTTTTTTTAATGTTACTATGGGATACACCAAATAAATACCAGCACATAAATAAAATGCTTTATTAACTTATACTATTACCCTTAAAATGTAATGATGAGTGTAAAATTGATACAAAATAACATATGATCTCTATTTTTTAAAAAATGTAACATACTTTGTTAAAGTCATTAGAATGGTAAACATCATTAAGAACTATGCTAATGGTATCAGGCAGCTGAAGAGTTTTGCTAAGAAATCTGTGACTCATTTATGTATTAATATGAGTAATGCATTTTTTTTTCAGGAAAAATATTAAAGTAGCATGGGGCCAGGCATGGTGGTGCACGCTTGTAATCCCCATGCTTGGAAGGCGGAGACAGGAGGATCGCGCAGGTTCGAAGCCAGCGGCGCTGGCTTAAGAGACCCTGTTTCAAAAAAATATAAAATAGGTCTGGGAGTGTAACCCAGTGGTAGAAGGGTTTCCAGGAACCCCAGTACCACCAAAAGAAAAGTAGCTTAGGAGGTTGATTTTTAAAGGGTTACCAAATATTTAAGAGTTTATAGATTTAACCTCATTCCAATGTACCTTTTGTCATTAAAGTAGAAATTCGGCAAATAAGATAACTTCAAAAAAAATGTTCACATTCAATCTATCTTTTTTTTGAGGGGCCACTAGGGGTGGAACCCAAGGGCTTTTCTACCTCTGAGCTATACTCCCAGACCTATTTTATACTTTATTTGGAAACAAGGTCTTATTAAGTTGCTGAGAGCCTCACAAAGTAGCTGAGGCTGACTTTGAACATGTGTGATTCTCCTGTCAGTCTCTCAGTGCTAAAATTACAAGAGTGAGCCACCACACCCAGCTTCAATCTATCTTAAACAATATAGATCCTAGGGTTATTTTAATAAAAATACATAAAAGCATTTGCACAAAAGTAATACAGTAAGACTGGAAAATATCTCTTGATTTTATTCTATCATACATAAAATGATAACATTTTAATTTTTCAACTATTGAAAAGTACCCTCATCTCTTCTGTAAACCCCAGAAAAATTTGATCATCATTGTAGGGATTCTTGGATATGTTAAGAACACTCACTTTCTGATTCATTTGGTCTGATTCAGTTTCACTATGTAGTTACTCCTTGAAAATGTCTCTGAATCTATAAAGGTCATTCTGCCTATACACTTTTTTTTTTCTCCTTGCAGTACTGGGGATAGAACCCAGAGGAATTCTATCTCTGAGAGACACACCCAGCCCTGTTTTTTTATTCTTTCTCAATGATTTGCAAAGGGCCTCATTAAGTAGCTGAGGCTGTCCGTGAACCGTGATCCTCCTATTTCAGCTTTCCAAATGCTGGGATTACAAGCTTGCACCACCACGCCTGGCTTGCCTATACATTTTGTCATGCCTTTATTATATCATAACTATCACCTAATGATAGAAGGTCACTTCTATGAATAACATATATAAAAGGGTATTGTAATTTCAAAAACCACATTTATTATCCAGATGCTGACATTATGAAAACAAGATTCACCTTTACAAAAATTCTGAACTCAATTACTTATATAAGAAACAAACTACATCACTTAAATATACAAATGATAACTAAAACACTTAAGAGAAGAAAGCATAATAATTGCATAAATAGTCATATTGAAAAATGAAAACATTCCACACCTAAAAGGCAATATAGCTGAGTGGCTCATTATCTTATTCCTGTCTAAATTCTGTATCTTTATTCCAAATGACAGTAAGTAATACAGATGAAGAACTTCTTATCTGAAATGTCTGTGATTAAAATGTTTTGGATTTCAGATTTTTGAATACCTACCTATTTGAGCATCCCTTTTCTGAAAATACAAAATTCAAAATCCTTTGAAATCTGAAACTCAATAATGAATTTCAGTATTTAGAGTATTATGGATTAAAAATGCTCAACCTTTAATTTTACTCCAGAAAACAATTATAATAGAAGAGTATTTTAACATTATAAAAAATTACTAAAGCTAGGCCATTCCTTAAACTTGCTAACATGGAAAGTGGACCTTGGGAAAAGATGAAATAGGCAAAGATGAACAAAGGAACACCGTCTGACAAAAGAAAACAGGAATTTTTAGTACATGGAGGAGATATCAATATCTATAATAGGTCATCCCAGAAGCAAAGAGAAACAGTTTTTTAAAATTAATTTGTATAATTACAAGATGTTGAAAGTATGAGGAAAAAGATTAATAAAAAGGTCCTTTTGGAATATTATAACATATTAGATTACAGAATTATCTTATTGGTATATATATATAATCTGTTCAAAGAAGGGAGAATACCCAAAGCTACATAAATATCTAGCAGCCTGAAAAGTGTCTTTTATGTGTGGAACCAAGTTATCATAGGGTCAATTATAATCTAGGTAAAATATTTAAGACTATTTTATTCCTTTTATTGACTTCTATAATTTCCAGCTATGTTTGCCGGAAAAAAATTCATTGTTTTTTGGTGGTACTGGGGATTGCACTCAAGTGTTGTTCTACCACTGAGCTACACCCCCAGTCCTATTGTATTGTTTATTTGAAACAGGTCTTACTAAGTTGTGGAGGGCCTCATATTGCCGAGGCTGGCCATGAACCTGTGATCCTCTGGTCTCACCTTCCCAAGCACTAGGATTTTAACGCCTCACCAAACCCAGCTTTGCATTTTTTTTTTTTTTTTTTTTGTGGTACTGGGGTTCTTGGAAGCCCTTCTACCTCTGGGCTACACTCCCAGACCTATTTCATACTTTTTTATTTTTGGAAACAGGGTCTCTTAAGCCATCGCGGCTGGCTTCGAACCTGCGCGATCCTCCTGTCTCACCTGCCAAGCACGGGGATTACAAGCGTGCGCCACCATGCCCGGCGTTGCATTTTTTTTTCATTCTTCCCTGACAGTAGTGTAGACTGAATCCAGGTTCTTATGCCTGCTAGGCAAACATCCCAAGCCCTTTTGGCTTTTTCTTTCTTTTTGAGACAGGATCCTATGGAATTGCCTCAGTCTCCTAAGTAGTTACGTAGCTGGGATTGCAGTCAGGAGCCACTGGGCCTGGACTGAATTTTCTGATCTTATTTATAAGATACCGTGTTTTGATTTCTGGTGACTGAAAGGAATGTTTATCTCATAGCAAATGAATATATTGGCAGAACAGACCCTAGAGCACAGCTCTCAGTAAAACTACAAAGAACAGTCAAGAGTAGTCTTGTTTGCTTATTATCAGTAACACAACAGATATGAAAAAGTTCTTGGTGCCATATCTCAGAATACATTAAAAGACAATTTTAGAATTGAGTTTTAAAAATTAAAAATAATGGTAGCTGGGCGTTATGGCACATGCTTGTAATCCCAGTACTTAGGAGGCTGAGACAGGAGGATCACACAGGTTCGAAGCCAGCCTCAGCTACTTAGTGAGGCTCTCAGCAAATTAGGGAGATCCTGTTTCTAAATAAAATATAAAATAGGTCTGGGAGTATAGCTCGGAGGCAGAAGGCCCCTGGGTTCCATCCCCAGTACCCCCCGCACAAAAATATTAAAAATAATGGTAACTAGTGATAAATTAATTTCAAGGAAGCAGTTGATCTCCCAAGGGCTAACTATAAAATCACCACTGCAGAACTTCATTCTTATTTATGACCTCACCTACAACGTTATACTACTTTGGTCTTTCCCAAATCTCAAGGTAATTTCTTATATAAAAATTTCTACCCAACTATGCAATGCAGTAACTGAACAAAATAGCATGATTCAAATCAAGGGTTTTAGGTTCCAAAAGTTTTCAAATAAATCTCTGAAATAGGAGCATGGCTTTTAAAAAACTAAAAAATTACAACTCAAATATGAAGTCAGCAAAACCCACTTTAATACTTATAACAACAGAAAATTCTGTATTTTCACCAAAATCGCAGGCCATGATTAGAGAAAGCTGTTTAGATAATTCAAAGTAAACCATACATTACAACTTTTTGGAAAAACAATATGCTGTATTTGTTGATTTTACTTTATTCCCCAAAGAAGTTAATATTATAAAATGTTTCCTAATATGCAATGAAACCTACATAATACTTTCATTTTAAAAGTAAAGGTTTACAACAAATGTGATATATAATTCACCATTTTTTCTGTTTTGGTTCCTATCAACAACTACTAAAAATATTTTAAAATTATGCAGAATTTTCCATAACACAGATTAAGATTAAACGCTGTGCATGAATTCAATTCTCAAGGCAACTTACAGTTTCTGAGTAGGACAACCACAATTTTGTATATTTTGTGCAAGGTTATGATAAAATTTTGGAATTTTAGATAGATTGTTACCAAGAGAAGATGAATTATATTGCTCCTTTTGCTTGACATGCATATACTTTTATAAGAGGTGAGAAGACAGATACACCTTTGGGACCTATACATTTATTTCCTGAATCCCATACTACAACCAAAGAGAAAGGAATCAGAAATATATCCTGACCATCAAAAACTTATGTAAAAGTTAAAAAACCAAATCATCAGTAAAATGTAGATTCAGCAATCACTGTATTGTTATTTATGATCTGTATACTTTGCAGACATTATAGTACAATAATGCCTAAATATAGTCTATTTTTTCAATAATGTTAAAAAATCATCATGATGGGACTTTATAAAATAGAATCCTCAGCTTATTTCTAATTACTTATTTTATCATAGAAACAATTATTTATGGATGATCCTGTCATATAACGAACAAGATAACATATAAAAATGAGCTCTACTCAACATTAAAAAGTTGTATTCAGGAGGCTGAGACCAGAGGATCATGGTTCACAGACAGCCTCAGCTATTTAGTGAAGCCCTTCGCAACAGTGAGATTCTATTTCAAAAAATAAAAAAGACTAAAAAATAGGGCTGCGGGTTCAGCTCAGAGGTACAATGTCCCTCGGTTCCATCTCCAATACAGCAAAAAAAAGTTGTATTCTATAATTACCAAGAAACTATGAAAACTGTATTGATCTAGAATATTTTAATTATAAAACCAAATTATAAAACATGCTTTTGGTTTGGATAATCAAGTGTGTACATGCATTTGCAAATTACTTATTAAATTCATGTTATATTATTTATAACTTATTAAGTTCATAAGTTATATTACTAATTTCAATGGCTGACTCATTAGTCTCTCTTAAAATAGTCAAGGATTTTTGTACACAATATATACCAAATAACCATGAACTTACTATGGACTTACTTTTATTTGCTTATAAAGGATGAACTAATAAGCCTACAAACTCATACAATAAGTATGTTTTCAAACTATATTTCAATATACTAGTGATATAAAAGGAACATCTAAATATAGTCACCAACAGATGTGGTGGAACACGCTTATAATTCCAGTTCTTGGGAGGCTGAGACTGAAGGATCCAGGTTTGCAGCCAGGTTCAGTTACATAGTGAAGCCCTCGCCACTTAGACCCTGTTTCAAAGTAAAGAATAGCCAGGCATGGTGGTACATGCTTATAATCCCAGTACTTGGGAGGGCTGAGACAGGAGGATCGCAGGTTTGTGGACAGCCTCAGATACTTAGTGAGGCCTCTGTAACTTGGTGAGACCCTGTTTCAAAATAAAGAATACAAAATAGGGCTGAGGGTGTAGCTCGAAAGTAGAAAGGCCTGGGTTCAATCCCCAGTACCACACACATAAAAAGAAAAACTAAACAAACAAAAAATTAAGAATAAAAAATAGGGCTGGGGGCATAGTTTAAGAGGTAAAATGCCCCTGGGTTCCGAACATCCCCAGTACTGCTGGGGGGGGGGGATCACCATCAAAACAAAAGATCCTTGATCCTAAAAGTTTGCTATTAAGTTAAAATTTGTTATATTTTGCTTATTAAAAAACAAACTCATGTTATTAATGTAGCAGGATCATTAACCAAGTGAAATATCTAACTGCTAATAAGCACAAACTTTCCTTAAATTTACCTGCTTTAAAATAATGGTACTTGAACTCTTTGTATTGGCAAAATAAGTTGAAGATATAAAACTGTATTAACATAGCTTAAGGAAAATGCATGTTATATAGAAACTGTAATGTTCATTTTAGAGGAAAAGCACAAATAAGTAAAATCACATAGTGCATATAATAGATGACAGAGCTGCAGGAGAGAATTACCAAATTTGAGAAAGCTATTTAAGATAAAAATGAGATTAAGATTTAGCTTCTGGGGTATAAAATTAGTTAAAAAAAAAAAAAAAAAAAAGCCTGAAGAAAGACAATGATTATTCCCCATGTGAAGTGGCAATAATGAGATTATCTTACCTTTATCTTGAACCTCTTTTGAAAAGCGTTCCCTTTCAATAGCTGATTCTCTCTCTATTCGTTCAATTTCAGCCAACGCGTCCAATTCCACTTCATCATATATAGGTCCCTGTTGTGATACCTGCTGCTGATTCTGTCCTATGGAAGTCTGGGGTTGTTTTGCAGCAACTGAAGTGTTCTGTTGTAAAACAGGCACTTGATTTGCTGGAAGGAATGCTGTTTGTTCTGGCTGTGACAAACACTGAGTAGCATTTAGTGGGCGGTTTACATCCTGTGGAGTAATGGGTGTTTTTGAAGTCTGTCCTGGATACTGCACATTAAAAGGAATATCATTTTCTGAAACATTGCTATTTTCCATACCAGAAAGCATATCCTCTTGCTGGTCCATGTCTGAAGATCTTACACGAGAAAGTCTTAATGTAAGTTTAGTAGAGTCCTTGGATGGAGAACTAATTATATCATACATTGCAGCTTTCTCATTCTGGTCTTTTTCATCCTTGCCTAATTTCATTTTCTTTTGTTTCTTTTGTTTTCTTTCTGGAGAATCTAGCAAGATGTCTGGTGGAACATCTCGAGGTGATGAACAAGGTAAAGGCTGGGATTGTAGAATTAAAGGTGGTCTTGATCCTAGAAAAATAATTCAATAGAAATAAACAATTGTACTGGTTTTACATTTTCTTATAGTATGATGGAAATATTAAATAAGTGACAATATAGTAAAGCTAGAACATATATTAAGAAATTAGTGGCCGGACGTGGTGGCGCACACTTGTAATCCCCACACTTGGAGGGCGGAGACAGGAGGATGGTGCAGGTTCGAAGCCAGCCAGCCGTACTGGCTTAAGAGACCCTGTTTCCAAATAAAAAGTATAAAAATAGGTCTGGGCGTGTAGCCAGGAGGGTAGAAGGGTTTCCAGGAACCCCAGTACCACCAAAAAAAAAAAAGAAAAAAAAAAAAAAAAAGAAAAAAGAAACTAGCTAACACAAGCCACTTTATATTAGAGTTGTACAAAATGCTTTATATGCCAATTTATTTAATGTTTAAAACATTCTTGAAAATTATTACTATCTTCATTTTGAAGCTTATAGAAGCTAAGAAATTTGCCCCAAGTTATTCAGCTAGTAAACAAGTAAAACTTAGAACAAATCTAAGTCTTAATACTAACACACCATTATACTTTCTTATTTAAAAGTTTATATTGCAAACTATATATTTAGAACAAACTTCAAAATTTCAAAAATTCAGTTAAAACTCAGGTTGGAATAACTAACAATCTACTCACCCTTCAAAAGAATTGGGAACAACTTCATAAATAGAATTTTGGGGTTCTGGTGAATAATATATTTATGAGATTTTTCTACAGTGTATTCTGTTTTTATTTAAAGCCCATGCATCCACTCATCCTTCTTTCCATCCTATTTCAAGTGTTAGAAGAAGGCTATCTAGATCAACCACCTTATCCTTGTATCCCTCCCCAGTAGTCTAGGTAACTTCTCACATTTATACCTGAGTGATAACCACCTAACTTTGATGGCTAGCCTATAAATAGAGTAAATTTGGAAGTTGTTTTCTCTTTCAGAAGCTGGTTTTTATCCCTGAAAATTCATATTATTATAAAATTAAAATGACTAGTACAGGCTTAACATCCACCTCATGAAGAATATCCCTGATGAAAGAGGTGAAATACCATCTGTGAAAAAACTTCATTATAAAAGACAGGGAGCTGGGTGTGGTGGCGCACGCTTGTAATCCCCGCGCTTGGGAGGCTGAGACAGGAGGATCGCGCAGGTTCGAAGCTGGCCTCAGATACTTAGTGAGGCTCTCAGCATCTTAGTGAGACCCTGTTTCCAAATAAAATATAAAAAATAGGTCTGTGAGTATAGCCCAAAGGTAGAAAGCCTCTGGGTTCCACTCCCAGTACCACCAAAAAAAAAAAAAAAAAAAAAAAGACAGGGGTATGGATAACTATAATTAGAAATAGAATTCAAAGATAAATAAAATTAATCTATTACTACAGAATAACTTCTTAGGGGGAAAAAAAATCAACTAATAGCTTGAGGAGAGTCCTTGTAAAGACCACTGACTGAACTCAGACCTGGAAGAACAGGTAAGATTTTAATAAACAGCTTCGAAAATAAATGCAAGCGATTTAGGAAAGTAATAGAACAGGCTCAATTTAATAAATAACTAAAGTCGCCTGTGGTCGTGAAACCTTGTAATCCCAGTAATTGAAAGGCTGAGATGGGAGGATCGTAAGTTCGTAGCCAGCCTCAGCAACTTAATGAGGCCCTCCTGCCATAGTGAGACTCTGCTTCAAAATAAAGAATAAAAACAGGGCTAGGGTGTAGTTCAGAGGTAGAATGCCCCTGGGTTCAATCCCCAGCATCATTAAAAAAATAAATAAAAAATAAAGTTATGATGATTTCAAACTATTAAATCAAGATGATTTGGGACCGAAAAAGTATTTAGATAGATAGAAATAGTAGAGAAAAAACAGGGAGAATAATTTTGAAAACAAATTTGAAATACCAGGTAGGTGTGAAGAAAATTTTGCCTAGAAATGAAAAATATAATTTGTGAGACAAGGACTGCTTTAAGAAGTCTTGTTCTTCACAAAACAATCAACTGACATTAAAATTGACTAATATAGACAAGAAAAAAGGCACAATGGGAGATAAAATTCCAATGACAGAACTCTTGAGAAGTGAGAATAGTTTTTGAGAAAGAGATAAGAGAGAAGCTGGGCATGGTGGCACACGGCTGTAATCCCAGCATTCGGGAGGCTGAGACCGGAGGATTGCGGTTTGCAGACAGCCTCAGCTATTTAGTGAGGCCCTCTGCAACGCAGTGAGACCTGGTTTCAAAAATAAAGAATAAAAAATAGGGCAGGGACTGTAGCTTGGAGGTCGAATGCCCCTGGGTTCCATTCCCAAACCGAGAGAGAGAGAGAGAGAGAGAGAGAGAGAGAGAGAGAAGAAGGAGGAGGAGGAGGAGGAGGAGGAGGAGGAGGAGGAGGAGGAGGAGGAGGAGGAGGAGGAGGAGAGGAGAGAAGAGAAGAGGAAAAGGAGGAGGAGGAGGAAGAAAAGGAAGAGAAACTTCAATCAAGAGTAGCAGAAAAATAGGTGATATAATATAAGAATATGATTAAATCTGGATATGATATAAGAATTTTTGGCAGGGTGAAGAAGACTGACCCTGACCAAAAATTTCAAATATTTAAGAGGGGTTAAGATAGTAGTAGTTTGAAAACACCACTTGATTTATCAGTGAGAACAATACTGGATATACTTAAGAACATTATTCACTATTAATGATTTGCCAGGATTTAAAGACTATGGGAGATTAATAAGTCACAGAATAGAGATAGACTTAAATCCTCTGATTTGTACCTGCTAAAGTGCAGGTTTATTTTTTTTCTAAAATGGAAAGCAAGAGAATAACTTATCTCTTTTATAAGATACTCATTGCTCTTTGAGTAACACTTGGTATCTGAAATTTCTTTAAGAAATTTGAGTTCTTTATTCAATTTGAAATACAAAATATGTTGAAGGAAGTTTTAGGTTACAATAATACCTTTAGGCGTTCCATCACTTCCAGCAGGGGAGCATACTGGCTGTGGAGACCTCAAAGGAAAAGATGTCGTATTCCTCATTGTTGAATCTCCATCCTAAGAATAGAGTATAAAATTTATATCTTGAATGACAAGAGAGGCTTTATAAAAATCTTAGAGAGAACCAATAAAAGACACAAATTACCAACAGGTAAGTGTTGAAATTCAATAACATAATTCTTTTTCACTTTCTTGTTTTCTTCTTGGTATATCTTTGAAATTGTATCCAAAAGAATCAACAGCCTAAGCATGGCAATGAGTAAAAAAATCGGTGTTGCTCATATCCTCCATTTTGGTTTGCTATTTTCTATACATGGAGCTATGAGGCTGTATATGTTTTATGGGTAGAGTCCATTGTCATCTCTCTTACCCTTAGATATATATATTCAGCTTACATAAAAATATATTCAAATTCATAGCAAAACAATTTCAAATATGTAAAATATTTCACAGCCAAGGCAATATTAAATTTTAGGGAAAACCAGCTTTGTACAAATCATAAAAAGAGATAACTACTAAGAAATAAAGATTCAATATTTAAGAAAATATTTTGGTATGAACAATATTAAATTTAAGTGAAAATTTAAGAATAAGCTGTAGTATAGGAACCATGTTGTCCATAGGCTGGTTCTTATATATAAGATTCATATTTTAATCTTGGGTATACAGTAATTGTGGAGTAAAAATAAGAGAATATTACAACTATTACCTTAATAATAACTAATATATTACATACATCACTACTTAGCCTGTGCACCATGTGTAGGTAGTCGTCACTTGAGCCATGTCTAGGATTATCAGCATGATGATTAGCTGAATTGCCAGATAATGGACCAGAAACTTTATTATCATGAATGTTTCTCAAACCACCTGCAACAATGGGACTTGATACTGATGCTGGAATTAATAATAAAAAAATTTATAAAAATAAATGATTAATATTCTTAGAGAATAACTGTTTATAGTAAATATCCTAATAATATAATGAACACTCATGTATTGATCACTCAATTTGATCAAATCTTACCATTGTGCCAGATGTCATTCAGATCTATGCCTGACAAGAAGTATATTACAGATATGGTTGAAGCTGTCTTTGTGTATTCTTCTCCTTTACTTCCTTCCCCTTTGTCCCTAGAAGTACTCACTTTGCCTATGCATATAATTATACTTTTAATATAAATGAAGATATTTGTAAATAATACACAGCACTGTTTTTGGACCATTTCATTTGTATAGAGGCCATTCAGATTCTCTCCTTAACATAAAGCCACAAAACAAGTGTCCTCTATTTTCTTCTAAGTTTTATAATTTTGTTTTTTCACAGTTAGTGAAATTTATTTTTAAGTGTAGTACAAAATAGTGATCCAATTTTACTTTTTCCATATGAATAACTCTCTCACACCACTAAAGAAATCATTTTCCCTTATTAATATATGACACCAGGTATATGGTTTCAATTTGTTCATGCTCTTAGACTCTTCATCATGTTCCATTTTACCATGTTTTACTTTTATCTGCCTGTACTAATACAATAAATCTTGATTTGATAGAGCTTCTATATGTGTTCCTTTTCAAAATTATCCTGTTTTTGAACTTTTACATTTTATTTGAATTTTTAGAAGTAGTCTAAGTTTCACTATAGCTCTGGTTGGGATTTCTAGTAATACTGTACTGAACTTATAGATCTGATTAAAAGAATACTCTTCCCATTTATGAAGATGGTATAACTCTTTATTTTCTTAGGTCTTTCTTTATCTCTTTTGTAAATTTTACAGTTTTCCCCACAAAGGTCTTATTATATCTTTTATTAAATTTATTCCTAGGTATCATAATTACTTTGAAAATATTAATGACATTTAAGAACTTTTACTTACAACTGCTTATTGTAAAATGCAATGAATTTCATTATAACAATATATGGAATGCTTTTTAATTATAATATCTTTTTTGTGGTATTAAGGATGAAACCCAGGGGTATTCTACCTCTGAGCTATACCCCTAGCCCTATTTTTTAATCTTTGAAACAGGGTCTCTCTGAGTTGTAAAGGGCCTCACTAAGTAGCTGAGGCTGTCTGCAAACTGCAATCCTTCTGTCTCAGCCTCCTAAATGCTGGGATTATATCTTTTCTGTACCTTATCTTGAATTTTCTAAGATGGGAATTATATTACCTTAAAATGATACTCTGTGTCCTCCTCACCAATAATTTCTCACATACACATAAACATTTATGCTTTTTACCTTACTGTACTGACTAGAATACTCCTTGTTTTGTCTAGGTTACTCATTGCTCTTTGAGTAAACTTGGTGATTATATGAATTCATTTTCTATACCTGATTTCAATGAAAATATTTTTAAATTTCAAATTAGATTTAAAATTTTCCAAAGTGAGCCACATTATAAAGTAGAGTATATGGAATATTCTACAAAAAAGAGGTATGGGCTCTTCCAAAAATAGTAGTGTTACAGGAGAAAAAAAGGTATATGATTATTTTAGATTGAGAGAGAAAAAAAGAGCTAAAAAAGCCAAATACAATGTGTGAGAAACCAGATTAATTATATTTTGAAAAGAATAAATATATATATGCTAAAGACATTACTTAGGACAACTGGTGAATAATGAATACAGAGTGAATTTCAGATCATACTAGAGAACTATCCTTATGTTCTTAAGGGGTAGATTATTACATTTAATATTTTTATAAGATACTCATTTTCTTCTTGGAAGATGTTATGTTTTTCTGCATGGTCAAAATTTTATAAAGTTAGCTGGGCCTGGTGGCGCACGCTTGTAATCCCCACGCTTGGGAGGCAGAGACAGGAGGATTGCACAGTTTCAATGCCAGCCTCGCTGGCTTAAGAGACCCTGTTTCCAAATTAAAAAAAAAAAATTATAAAGTTGAAAATAATGTTTTAAATGTTATGTCTCTCATGCTCTAAATTACCCTATTTCTGGTTACTCTTCATTCTACTAATTATGCATTCATTCCTTACCAGACTAAAGTTTTGTTTTTTTTTTTTTTTGGGGGGGGGGTTCCTGGAAGCCCTTCTACCTCTGGGCTACACTCCCAGACCTATTTTATATTTTTGAAACAGGGTCTCTTATGCCAGCGTGGCTGGCTTCGAACCTGCATGATCCTCCTGTCTCTGCCTCCCAAGTGCGGGGATTACAAGCGTGCACCACCACGCCCGGCCAGACTAAAATTTTTATTTAAAATAACTTTAGTGTATTTGTGGTGCTAATCTTTAAAGCAAAATTTTTAGTTTCTCAATTATCTGAGCTTTCCAAAAATGACTTTTTACTATACATGTCCTTAAACTATATTTGTCTTGAGTATTAGCTGAGTTTACTTTGCTAAAAAGTAGTATTCCAGTATTTAAGAATAAAAGCTAATGTTCTTTCACTTCTATAAATACTAAAGTGTATGTGCACATTTACATAAGAAACAAATGTGTCTTTTTTAGTCTTCTAATTCATTATATTTAAAATGATCCTCACCATACCTTTTGTGCCAGGATACACTAATATTTTATTAATATTAATAATTTATACACATACACATACATAATACACACACTAAATTCAAGATTTTTCTACATGTCTCTTCAAAATATATGATTTGCCTTCCAGTTACTCCTGAGTTAGTGGGAAAAAATGATCTTGACCTAGTATTTCATTTTAAGCAGGAAGCTGGCTAATTTGATAGATGAATACATTAAAAGTTATGAAGAAAGTCAACTGAGCATAAAAAAAAATAAAAACACATGTACAGCAACTAGTGACTGACAGCACATCTAAAGGCAACATAATCTTTAAAAGACAGTATAAGCCAGGTGTGGTGGCACATGCTTGTAATCCCAGCATTCTGGAGGCTGAGACTGGAGGATCAAGGTTTGGGGACATTCTCAGCTACTTAGTGAGGCCCTCCATAACTTAGTAAGACCCTGTTTCAAAACAAAGAATAAAAAATAGGAAGGTGTAGTGTGTAGGTTGAATACCCCTGGGTTCCATCCCCAGATCCGCCAAAAAAAAAAAAGACAGTATAATGGAGAACTAATAATCTAATTCCAGACATTTTTACATTCAGTATCATTTTCTTCTACTATATGATAAACAGAAAGTTTTTAATATTACCTACTTTACGAATTACAACCTTATTGCTCTTTGGTTTAATACTACTATAAAAAGAAAGTCCAATTACAAGAACTGTTCTGAATTTCATAACTACATGTAATTATATAATAACCCAATTCAAAGAGCCAAAATAGCACTGTTCATCTCCTAAATGATAAATTCACAAGTGAGAAATGTAACCTATTTTTAAAAATAATTTAAGCTAGCCGGGCGTGGTGGCGCATGCTTGTAATCCCTGTGCTTGAGAGGCAGAGACAGGAGGATTGCACAGGTTCGAAGCCAGCCGTGCTAGCTTAGGAGACCCTGTTTCCAAAAAATAAAATAGGTCTGGGAGTGTAGCCCGGAGAGAGAAGGGCTTCCAGGAACCCCAGTACCACCAAAAAAAAAAAAAAAAAAAAAAGCTAGATAGTAAAAAAGAAAGGAAGTTGACATGAATATAGTATAGTATTTTAGTTATTGTTTTAAAAGTTCTAATAGTAAACCTGCTTGGAATTAAGAGGTATTCCAGCATTTCCTTATAAAGTAACATGTAGCTTTCTTACCTTGTTGCATCTGTGGATGTGTTGTGTAACTTGAAGGATGGGAATATGGCATGTATCCTGCAGGGCTTTGTGGGGCATATGGACTAGGCACTGGGCTATTTTGTTGTGGCATAAATCTGTTCCCAGAGCTTGTCTGTGGTGGCACAAACCGGCTAAAACCCAAAATAAAGAATATCAGGAAAACAAATAAAAATATTCCCTGGAAATTTCAGTCATAAAATTCTCTGAACTTCTCTGAGTTCTATCATAAAATTTATGCAAATAAAAAATTTGAAAAATAGTAAACACAAGAATCACTTAAATATAAGAATCACTTACAATTTATAATCGTAGAGTCACATTAAGCAGTTAAAAACCGAAGCAATTTATTTACTTTATCATAAAAGTACCCATCTGTTTAAGAGATTACAACTATGTACCTAAAACAAATTCTACCCTACAAATTTTAATTATTTCAAACCTATCATTTTTATTTATTTTTTATTTTTTTACAGTGGTAGGGAACTGATCTCAGAGCCTTGTGCATGCTAGAATGCTCTACCACTAGGTTATAATCCTCAATTATTCTAGCACATTTTAAAAAATATATAAAACTGAATTACTAAAATGGTAACTATTTAGTCTAATATATTAGATTATTTCCACATATAACATTTTAAGGCAGATATTCATGAGAATTACTAAGCATTTCAGCTATTTAACTACATGTAATTCATCATCATTTAAATTTATATACTACATATTCACAAGCATATTTACCACAGAAAACAATACTTACATACACGTATGTGTGTGTATGTATATATATATGTATATATATATATATATATATGTTACCTGGAGGGGCTATGTGAGATAGTGGTTTGTTGATAATTGGAAGATGCAGGACTACTGTGCATGGAATTCTGAGAAAGTTTATACTGAGACATCATCATTCCTATACAACACACAAAAATATTAAATGTTACTTTCTTCTAACAGTAAGGCATCCCTTATAACAATCATTCTTTCACATTCAAAAGTTCTTTCTTTTTTTTGACCAGTGTTTTCATTTTTAAAGTGTTATAACTATAGACATAAAGCCCATTTTACTAAAATATCTCTTCCATACAACTAATCCAGGATTGAAAAATAGATGGAATGGTGATGATTAAAATTTGAGGTGCCAAGGCTGCATGCACACTAGACAAATGCTGTACCACTGAGCTAAAACTCTCCTTTATTTATTATTATTATTATTATTATTATTATTATTATTATTATTATTATTAGTGTGTGTGGTACTAAGGGTGGAGCCCAGGGCCTTTTCTACCTGTGGGCTATACTCCCAGACCTAGTTTATACTTTATTTGGAATCAGGGTCTCACTAGGTTGCTGAGAGCCTTACTCAGTGATGCTGGCTTTGAACCTTGTGCTATCTTCCTGTCTCAGCCTTCCAAGCGCTTTGTATAAATTATCTAATGTTTTATTTATTTAGATTCTCCTAGACTTAATACTATTAATCTTTCTTCCAATCAACTATCTCCATATTTCAACTCCAACATTCTAAGAAGCATGTATGAGTCTAATTTCCTTCTAACATGCCTTCTGTTTCCTATTACCATGATCAAGCATATTAGTTCTGGTGAAGACACAGTCCTGGACTCAACTTGTTGAAAGGTTATGTTGGGCACAGGCATTCCCATGGTTATGTTTTGGGGACTGGATAGTACCTGTACAATTCCTTTAAAAATACAATTCACACACAAACATTCAAATCAAGAAGTAGTACATTTTTTCTTTTCTTCTTTTTTTGGTGCTACTAAAAAGATTGAAACCAGGAGCATTTTGCCCTTGAGCTACATCCCCAGCCCTATTTTTTATTCTTTACTTTGAAACCGGTTATGTTTCACTAAGTTGTGAAGGGCCGCATTAAGTAGCTGGGGCTGGCCACAACCCTGCAGTCCTCCTGTCTCAGCCTCCAAAGACTGATATTTTAAGTGTGAGCTAGTACACTTGGCTGAGCAGTACTATAAAAAAAAAAAAAAATTTAAACAAAAACCTAGAAATGACAATGGGAAGCATTAGAGATGGTGTCAATAAATACAAAATAAATTTGAATATTTCTTGAAGAGTTAGTAAGTTGGACCTTTTGAAAATGTCTAAACTACTCATTTTCTATTTTAGTTTTGAGAGCCAAGCAAGCACTAGGAATTAACCAGATTCAGTAAGTTCCAGAATAGTGTTTCTAATCCAAAAGTACTACCTTGACTACATAAAATTTTTATCTGTGTTGGACAAATTTTTATATTTCTTTTGTGTGTGTGTGTGTGTCTGAGGATTCAACCTAGAGGCATTCTATCTCCAAGCTACACCCCCTGCCCTATTTTTATTCTTTATTTGAAACAAGGGCTCACTAAGTAGCTGAGGCTGTATGCGAACTGCAATCCTCCTGTCTCAGCCTCCTGAATGCTAGGATTACAAGCGTGCGCCACCACGCCCGGCTGTCAAATTTTTAAGATTTTTATAAAAATTATAATAATTATATAAAACATAATTATATAATAATTATAATTATTGTTTTTATAAAAATTAAAATATTATAAAAATTATTTTTTTGCGGTACTATGGATGAAAGCCAGGGGTATTCCACCTCTGAGCTACACCCTCAGCCCTATTTTTTAATTCTTTATTTTGAAACAGGGTCTCACTGAGTTGCAAAGGGCCTTAGCTGAGGCTGTCCGCGAATCACGATCCTCCTGTCTCAGCCTCCTCAATACTGGGATTACAAGCATGCACCACCACCCAGCTCATAAATTAATTTTTAATGCTATTGTATAACAAATTTTCTGTTTCTATGGTAACAAGAGTTGATTATTTTAAAATGAACATAATCACAATCAGTACTAACATTAAATACTTGGTGTAATTATTTATATATGTACTACATGTTCAAAAGCTTTGCATATATTTTATTTTTGACAAAAAAAGACTTCTATGATTTTCTAAAATAATTGTCTAAGCTCACTAAAAACGCCAATACATTCCCAAACACCTAACAAAACATTCTTAAAGCTTTGTCTTTTTCCCAAGGAATTCAGTTACACATTAACCCACAAGAATAATATCAGTTTAAGTTTTCTTCTAGTTCTTGGCTTGATTCAAGATATAAAAAGGCATTCCTTGGTGACACGGAAGCTTATTCAAGAAGACACTTGAGTTTAATTATGTGTAAGACAAATTCTTATATGGGACCTATAAAAATAAAATAAAACTTAATTATTAAGAAACTCACCACTTTGTACATATCTGTTCTGCATGCTTTTCTCCCTGAAAACATTAGGACTCCTTGCCAAGACGGCCTGCAACAAGACTGGAATATCGCCTTCAGGATCATCACTGCCAAGGTTATCTTTCAACTCTCTGGCATTGAAAAAAATTAATAGTTACTGATTTAAAAAGACTTACAGAAAAAAAAATGACTTGAGAATGTCATGAATTTTTGAACATGCTATCTGTGTATGGAAGAAATGGAAGTTCTTTCAAGGCTATTTCCCCCAAGATATTTTATTTTTTGTGGTACTGGGGGGTGGAACCCAGGGGCTTTTCTACAATCTGGGCTATACTCCCAGACCTATTTTTTATACTTTATTTGGAAACAGGGTCTCACTAAGTTGCGGTGAGCCTCACTAAGTAACTGAGGCTGGCTTAGAACCTATGTGATCCTCCTGTCTCAGCCTCCCAAGCGCTAGGATTACAAGCAATTGCCACCACACCTGGCACCCAAGTTATTTTAAATAGAAGAAGAACGGGAAGAAAAAAGTCCAATCATTTTGTGGAGCTATGATTTTATTTAAGAATGTTCACATTACTTTTAAAATAAGAAAACAAGTGGAGTGTTTGTGGAGTCTATTTTAAACTCCTCAAAATAATGAAAGGGTATTATGAAAAGTTGATATTTGGGCTTAGAATGTATTTGTTCTCCCTTACATCTGAATGTGAGTGGGTATTACTTTCATTTGGAAAATGTCCTCCAAATGAAATACTGTTGCCACACCTATTAAGATAAGATGGAGAGGTTATTTTCTTTCTTTCTTTCTTTCTTTCTTTCTTTCTTTCTTTCTTTCTTTCTTTCTTTTTTTTTTGGTACTAGGGATGGAACCCAGGGGCATTTTACCTCTGAGCTATAATACCCTCAGTCCTATTTTTTATTTTGAAACAGGGTCTCACTGAGTTGCAAAGGGCCTTACAAAGTAGCCGAGGCTATCTGCAAACCATGTTCTTCCAGTCTCAGCCTCCCTAATGCTGGGATTACAGGTGTGTGCCACCATGCCTGGCTTTCTTTTTCCATCGTGTGTGTGTGTGTGTGTGTGTGTGTGTGTGTGTGTGTGTGTGTGTGTATAAAAAAATAAAATAAGCCGGGCGTGGTGGCGCACGCTTGTAATCCCCGCGCTTGGGAGGCAGAGACAGGAGGATCGCGCAGGTTCGAAGCCAGCTGCGCGCGCTGGCTTAGGAGACCCTGTTTCCAAATAAAAAAATGTAAAAATAGGTCTGGGAGTGTAGCCCGGAGGTAGAAGGGCTTCCAGGAAACCCAGTACCACAAAAAATAATAAATAAATAAATAAAATAAATAAAAAAAGAAACAAAGTCATGGTGGGTGTGTGAGTGAGTTGTGGGGGGAAACCAAACAGTGATCAAATATAATAGCAATTTTCATTAAAACTTCAAAGTAAGTAGCAAATTAGATTCACAACCATGGGAGGTGATGATAAAATAAAAAATAGGAAGTGTTTTAATTGTATAATCTGCAGGCTACTATTCTACACTCATTAGATCCAACAATGAAAGACTATATATAAGACAGCATCAGTAAGACGCAGTAAATTTCTGGGGGCGATCTAAAGTTCCTCATAAAATAAAATCCTAATTGTGTATGTTCAATATCTCTTGGTCTCACTATTTAATAAGAGTTTCTCTAATTGCTGAGGCTGCCCTTGTACCTGAAATCCTCCTATCTCGGACTCCCAAGTATTCGCATTATAAGCATGAGCCACTATGCCTGGCTGATACTGTGGAATTTCTGGAGTTTCAAAATATTCTTCTTCCTTCTAATCTTAATCAATTACTTTTCAGTTTCTCCATCAGAAAATCTACATTTAGTAATTCACCTTAACATCATCTTTAAAAATGGCCTTAAAATATGCACTGCATCTAGTTAGAGAGACCTCTGCAATATAATGCACTTTATCTTCATTCCTCTAAATAGTGTTTGTTTGTTTGTTTGTTTATTTATTTATTTATTTACAGATTTGGGAACTAAACCGTGGGACATTCTATCTCCGAGCTATAACCCAGACCTATTTTTATTCTTTATTTTGAAAAAGGGTCTCACTAAGTTGTGGAGGCCTCACTAAGTAGCTGGGGCTGGCTGTGAACCTGTGATCCTCCCGTCTCAGCCTCCCAAGTATTGGGATTATAAGTGTGTAGCACCACGTCCGGTTAATAATGCATCTTTAAATTTAAAAAAATATTAATAGCTGGGCATGGTGGTGCACACCTGTAATTCCAGTACTTATGAAGATAAAGACAGGAGGATTACAGTTTGAGGACAGCTTTAGCTCTCAGCAACCTAGCAAGACTCTGTATTAAAACAAAACCAAACAAAAAATAAAAGGGCTGGGAATATAGCTTGGAAGCAGAATGCCTGTGGGTTTAATTCCAAGTACCACGGGGTAGGTTTGTGAATAAAACCAGTGTGGTGGCACACATCTGTAGCTCCAGTAATTAGGAGGCTAAGACAGGAGGGTTATGGGGGTTCAAGACTGGCCTCAGCAATTTAGTAAGGCACTGTTTCAAAATAAAAGTAAAAAAGAGCTAAAAGTGTAGCTTGGATTTCCTGGGTTCAATACCCAGTAGCAAAAATAAGCAAATAAATGAATAATAATGATAATAAATAATGGAAGATTATATGAATACCATGGTGTATAAGGTTATGAAGGAATGAGTAAAAAATTTCTATTGTGTACAATTATAAACAACCAATAGAAAAATTGCTTATAGAGAAATTGCATTTTTAATACATTTCTGTGTTAACATACATCAAGTATATATTGCTTTTAAAGTAAAAATATATTTAAAGAAGTATATACCAGTCTCAGCTACTTGGTGAGGCCCTTTATAACAGTGTGACCCTGTTTCAAAATAAAAGATTAAAAAAATAGGAGCCAGGTGTGGTGGCGCACACTTATAATCTCAGTATTTGGGAGGCTGAGACAGGAGAACCATGGTTTGTAGACAGCCTCAGCTACTACTTAGTGAGGTCTTTTGCAACTCAGCGAGACCCTGTTTCAAAATAAAGAATAAAAAATAGTGCTGGGGGTGTAACTTGGAGGTAGAATGCCCCTGGGTTCCATCCCCAGTACTGGGGAAACAAAAAAAAAAAAAAAAAAAAAGAGTATACTCATGTAATTTATTCCAATTTTATCTTAAAATTTTGTCTACTGTATGAAAACACACACCCATGTTCAGATGCTATGATAAATACTAGAAAAAAATGGCCCCAAATTTTGTTGCAGCCTTAACATATAGTTCACACTTGTTATGGTTGGTCTCCCATACAGCAATATTTAGTGGTGGGGCTTTGGGGAAGTGACTGGATTATGAGGGCTTTACTCTCATCATAGATTCACTCATGGACTTTTGGGAGGTTGTATGGAGTTGGAGGAAATAGGTCACTGTTCACCTGCCCTACAAGGGTGTATCTTATTTAAAAAAAAAATTTTTTTTTTTTTTGGCGGTGCTGGTGGTTGAACTCAGGGGCATTCTACCTCCCAGCTACATGCCCAGCCCTATTTTTTATTCTTTATTTTGAAACAGGGTCTAAGTTGCAGAGGGCCTCACTAAGTAGTTGAGGCTGGCTGCAAACCTGCAATCCTCCTGTCTCAGTTTCCCAAGTACTGGGATTACAAGCTTGTGTCACCACGCCCGGCTGAAAGTGTGTATATTGATCTTGGTCCTTTCCTTGCTTTCACTGCTTTCTAGCTGCCATGAGGTGAATGAAGAACTGTATTTTGCCAGATGCTTGCCATCATAATCACAATTCTCCCTCATCACAATAATGGGCCCAATGACCATGCAACCCTCTGAAACTGCGAGCTAAACTTTCTTCAAGTTGATTTCCTCAGCTTTTGATGTTATAGTATCAGAAAACACAGCCCTTGAGTTCTTATTATGCTTCTCATAAAAAATATGTACTCCAAATAAACCTAGTAGCATATTCCACTAAGAACAGTGTCTAGGAATTTTAACTACTCTAGCAATACCAGAAAAAAAAGACAGCTGAAAAGATCTCCATAGAACTACAACGGATCAAAACTACTGTTATAAAGTAACTATGGTTGATTTAAATCTCATTTCTATCTCATCATAGTAAGGCTATATTCTCACTTGAATACTAATGTAGTTTAAAAATAAACTGTTCAAGCTGAGCATGGTGATGCAACCTGTAATCCCAATACTTGGGAGGAGAATCACAATTTCAAGGCCAGCCGCAGCAACTTAGCAAGATTCTCAGCAACCTGATGAGACCGTGTTTCAAAACAAAATTAAATAGGACTGAGGTGGCAACGTGGAGTTAGAATGACCCTGGGTTCAATTCCTAGTACCACATACACACATAAGAAATTACCTAAATTTTATGAAACAAGGAATTTTCTTAGTAAGACCAAAACTTTTTAATTTTAGATGTAAAAGTGATTTTACTTACATGTGATCTGTTGATACCTGGTTGAGGCTATGGACAAGCTGTGAAACCAAATTGTCATCCCTACAGGCCAAAAGGCAGTTCACCTCTTCTGCTATTCTTGCATTAAAGAGAAGGCTCTTTGTAGTTGTAGCAGGTAAAGGAGATGGAAGAGGCAGCTGGTTCAGGACTATTTGAAATAAAATCAGACTATTAGAAATTGAGTGACTGTAATAAGTCTCTTTCGTGTTCACATATATTTGGGGACTAAAAATAATTTATAAAATCAATGTGACAAACAAAAGTCATTGCTCCTTTCCCCCAACAAACTTCAATTAACCCCACAAACTCCTCAAAACATTACTTGAACCATTATAGATTAAACTTCTATCAAAGAATAAAATCTAAATCCTTTATATTCATGCTTGCTTTTCATTTCTTAAATTCTTATTCACTTAACAAATTACTATCCAAAAATGTAAGGTAGCTTACTAGGTAACAATACAGTAATTTCACTCATTCTTGCTTGTATGACTTATCAGAATCAGTAGTACTCTCGAATTATTTACAAATAAACCAAATAACAATAACCAAGTCTTCATTAGGCAGATATATTTTTAAATGCTTAAGAATATTTTAAAAATAAATAGCTCACATTCTCAGGAGAACATTCATAGCACAGCATTCTAGAAGAAAAGAATATCTAAGGATTTCTCATCTAAGTTACAAATGCCTAAACTGTTCTTTACTTCTATTTCTATTCTAATAGCAAACAAAAGAACATAAAGGTTTTATAGAAGTTTAAATTCAGCTATCTAATGTTTCTTTACATAATAAAAATTTCTTCATTTGCTTAAACCATAGGTTAAGAAAACTAAACTGTCAGGTGTCTATTTTTGTCTTAATTCTAATCAACTTTACAGTATATTATGCTGCTCAAACCTAAAGATAATATAATATGTTTTCATTAATAAAATATACAAGGATCCAATTATTACTTAATAAATAGGTCTTATTGGGAAGCAAACTTTTAAAATATGAGGTACCTAAGAGGTAATAAAGAGAAAAAACAAAAGGAAATTCTTAATAGTAAATCTAATTTTATGCCCCCATATATTAAGTTTACACTTACCTATAATAAAGGAATAACAAAAATCAGAGCCAGTTTCATAAGTTTTCTTCCCTGAATTATCCTAATCCAACCAGCTACTTTCTTGTTTATTCACTTTATAGACTAGTCATGTTTGTTTCCTAAACTCAAAACTATACTGTTAGCCTGTTACTCTACTAAAGTCAAATGTAAATTAATTAATTTATGCCCATTAGAACATTTATTTCTCAGAAGGAAAAGTTTCTAACAGCCCCATTAATTTTCCTGTATATTACCTCTTATACCATCTTTTATAAACAATTCTACAAAGCAAATAAAGTCACTTTCTACAACAAATAGCACTGTGTGCTTCACAGCAGACATGGCAGGTACAAAGGCCCTATGCCACAGCAAGAGCTGAGCCATTTTCTCATTCTAAAAGAGCATTTTTAAAAATAAGGGTCAGCCAGGCATGGAGGCGCATACTTGTAATCCTAGTACTTGGGAGGCTGAGACAGGAGGATTGCAGGTTCGCAGCCAGCTCAGCTACTTAGTGAGGCCCCTCTGCAACTTAGATGTTCCTGGGTTCCATCCCCAGTAAACCCCCCTCCCCAAAAACCCCCCACAAACACACAAAAATAAAAATAAGGAGTCAGAGACTGAAAGAGCAAATGAAAATTTACAAAAACAAAATCCAGAAAGATTATTTGGGGGATACTGAACACTGACTAAAACATTTCTTAAAGTCATTCTTTCATAGTTTTACTATGAAGCCCCTTTATCTTGCACAATGCCATACAAAGAAAAGTATGTCACTTTCTCATTTTCTACCCTTCCCTTTCAGATCTCTTTTCCTCTCTGTTTAGACAAGGCAGGGTGACACAGGGACTAATGTAGTGATGTAGATTTTATTCTTTTTTATTTTTTTTTTGCGGTACTGGGGATGTAATCCAGGGGGTATTCTACCTCTGAGCTACACCCCAGTCCTATTTTTTATTCTTTATTTTGAAACAGGGTCTCACTGAGTTGCAAACAGCCTCACTAAGTAGCTGGGGCTGTCCGCAAACCCGGATCCTCCTGTCTCAGCCTCCCAAATGCTAGGATTACAAGAGTGTGCCACCACGCCCAGGTTCAGTAGTTGGTAGATTTTTGCATCGTTACCCAAAGACAAAGAATAGTAAGAGGTGCCTAAAGAAAAATAAATAAAAGAAATCAATCTTTAAAAATCTGTTACATTAAATAAATTTCAAAACATTGTCAATGTTTTTAAATTCATTAGATGCTCACTGTAAAGTAGGCTACCATATCTACTAAACTCCCACAGATTACTCAACATGACATCCAAAATACACATCACTAAGAAATTAGGTAAGTTGAAATGTCAACTTTTTTTTTGAAGGGCAATTTCAATTAGCATTTCTAGAAATGATTTTTCAAAAATCTGTATTCTTATTTGCAAACCTATACCTCTTCAATTTGGGCCTTCCTTCCTTTGTTTGGGGGGGGGGGTGGAAATGGGGATTGAACCCTGAGGCATTCTATCTCCAATCTATACCCCACCCCTATTTTATTTGGAAAAAGGGTCTTGCTGTGTTGCTGAGTCCCACTATGTTCCTGAGACTGTCCTGAAAACGGCAATCCTATTGTCTCAGCTTTTCAAGTATTGGGATTACAGGCATGCACTACTGCACCCACCTAGCTTTGGCTTTTTAAAAAAGCTCTGTCATCTCTCATCCTTACTTTTGCATTTATTCTTTTATTGGGTAAGAGTCTTTATTTCCATACACTCCCATTTCTTAATGGGTTCATATGAGGAAACAAAATTAAGGTCATATCTATAATGAACTGGCAATACTAATTTTGCTACTTCCACATGTATACCAATAATGTGCCATTAAAATCTAAAATCTTAAAAAAATTCCTGTTACTTATGACATTAGGCAATTTTTGTAATAGTTTCTTTAAAAATCAATGTTAACACATTAGAACTTAAATTAGATAAATTAACCAAACTTACGGTCTGTTAGACTAGCAATCCCCGCAAGAGTAGTTATGGGGACATGGGGCATATCCCCATTCATCCTGAAGTTCTGGAATGGTGTTGCCTATAAAAGTACTTAGTTCAGGTGCCAGCTGTCATTACTTCCCATTTCCCAAACACTGCAAGACAAAAGAAAAAAATTTTTAAATATATCAAATATGTTACTATTACAGAAATGCTTAATCAGTATAAAAATAAAATTTTCTGATTTTATTTTTTTCTATCTCGACCACAGTATCAGCTATTATCCACAGCACTTACCATATTTTAAGACACTAAAAATGCTTTGTATATACTAAGTGATTTATACCTCACAACATACTATGATTTTCTGCATTTTATGGAAGAGGAAATTTACTGACAAGGAGTTGAATCAGTGAAACATTTTAGAATACGTTGGAGTGTTGGAGAGGGTACTCAGTCCACTTTGATAAACACTATAATTTCTTTTCATACTATAAACACATTAAAATTGAACTTCATTACCTGACTTCAACTGGCCTATCTTGCTATTCTCTTACTACTACACTATATAAACCATATTCTCTAACTAAGCTTACCTAATAAGATTCTCCTGAATTCACTGTGCTTTCTCATCTGGATATGTTTCTATAAGGCATTCTTCTCTACCGAGGAAGCCCATTCCTATATTAATCCAAATCTTGTAATTTTTCACAATCTAGAACCAATTTCTACCACTTCATGAAACCTCAAATTTACCCCAAAGAACTCTCACCTTAGTTTACTTTAAATTTATCATGTTTATTGTCCAATATTCTTTTGATAATGATATATTCTTTTGTGACATCTTTGAAATTTGTCTTGTTTCATTCTCATACGAATCCTTAATTTTTATGTACTTATATTTGCCAACTATCACTACATCCTGTATATAAAATAATTGATGACATAATCAATTATGCAGCCATATAAAGGACAAAGGCACAAATTAACATTTTTTTTTTTTTTTTTTTTGGTGGTACTGGGGTTCCTGGAAGCCCTTCTACCTCCGGGCTACACTCTCAGACCTATTTTTACATTTTCATTTTGGAAACAGGGTCTCCTAAACCAGCGCGCGCGGCTGGCTTCGAACCTGCGCGATCCTCCTGTCTCTGCCTCCCAAGCGCGGGGATTACAAGCGTGCGCCACCACGCCCGGCAACAAATTAACATTTTAATGTTTCCATATAAATGACTTAATTGGTTTAAATATTCTGTATTTATTACGATGCCACTCTGTGTGTATATGTATCTATAAAACTGCTGAACAAGTCCATTATTCTGTCCAATGTTGTCCAATTTTTCTCATCTTAGTTTCAACATATAGCTTATGACAATTTATCTTTCTTTTAATAATACTCTGTAAGTTTTTTGTGATAGATAGTATTTAATAATGTTCATTTAAAAATATGAAGACTCTACAGTAGCAAAACAAGTAACCCAATCAAGAAATGGGCACTTGAATTGAATAGACACTTCACAAAAGAAGAGATACAAATGGCCTATAGATATATGAAAAAATGGGAGATAGGGGAAGATGGCGACCAAGTAAAGCAGCTTCTACGAGTACTGCTGACACTCAATCTCCATAGCATCAAAAACAATGCCTTACAGAGATAGAAAATACTATCAATAGAGAAATAAAAGCTATAAATACAAGAGAGAGATAAAAAAAAAAAGAAGACTAGAACAACCAGAGAAACAGAAAAGAAAACGGCCTGCCATGGTGGCGGCTGCGGAGCCGAGGACATCTTGCTTCACAGAACCAGGGAGGAAAAGCAAAGGAGATGAAGCAACCAGCTGAAGTCCAGTAATCCAGCAGTTCTTTCAGCAAGAAGATGACCTAAAATTTTCAGCGGCCAAGCCCATCACGGTCTCCAGGGAGTCAGAACAGAGTTCAAAACCAGAGGGAGATACGCCAGCCTCATGGCCGAGGGCATGGCAGTGACGCCATATTGCCAGCAGCGGCTGCAAATTCACTATGCCCACGAAAGCTCCAACCCAGCGCCACTACAATTTTAAGTGAAATTATGGCCCCTACAGGAGAAATACCAGCGTTGTATCCTCAGGGGCTCAAGCAGCTTTGATAAACTCCCTAGGTCTGAGAACTAGTGGTTCAACACAGTGCAGGAGTAGGGGTGACAGAAATGACTACACCCTAGTTGCAGTTCCCTGTACGAAAGCCCCCAGCACAGCGCCCTCAGAGTCTGGCGCTGCTGCAATTAACTCCCTCAGTCTGAGACTTTGCAATACAACTCAGGGAAGGAGCAGTAGCAACAGAGATTACCACACCACCCAGAGATCCAGAGGACAATAAGTGAAGTTAGACCACATGGAGAATAGAATCTTGCTCCTAGAAGATGATCACTCCAAAAATGAACACATAGTTTATAACATGGAAAAAACAATTCGTCAAAAGGAATTGGACATTAAAAAAATATGGGCCTATCTTAAGAGAGCTAACCTAAAAATTATTGGCATAGAGGAGGGAAAAGAAGGTGAAACAAAGGGATCAACAATCTCTTCAAAGAAGTAACAGCAGAAATTTTTCCAAACATAGAGCAAGAAGTCGATACACAGGTTCAGGAAAAGTACAGAACTCCCTTTAGACAAGATCCGAGAAAAGGTTCTCTACATCACCTAATAATGAAAATGACTAATGTAGAAGCCAAGGAAAGAATCTTAAAGGCAACAAAAACAAAATGCCAAGTGACATTCAGAGGAAAACAAATCAGAATCACCCCAGACTTCCCAAACCAAGTCATGAAAGCCAGAAGGGCCTGGACTAACATATTCCAAACTATGAAAGAAAACAACTTCCAGCCCCAAATTTCCTACCCAGCAAAACTATCTTTCAAATTAGATGGGGAAAATAAGAAGCTTCCATGACAAACAGAAGATGAAGAAATTTGTGTCTTCAAAACCAGCACTAAGAGAAAATATTCAAAGAGATTAACTACAAAGAAGAAATAAGTAATACACTTCCATCCAGCAAAAAAGAACAAACAGTATTTCAAACTGAAATAAAACCTTAACATGTTAGGAATTAAACATCATCTCTCAATAATCACACCGAATGTAGATGACCTCAATTCCCCAATTAAAAAAGACATAAATTCACAAAATGGTTTAAAAGCACAACCCATTTATCTGCTGCTTGCAAGAAACACACAAGTAAAGATAGAAACAAACTTAAGGGAAAGTGCTGGAGCAAGGTAATCCATGCCAACAGAACTCGAAGACAAGCAGGAGTAACAACTATGCTATCAGACAAGTTAGACTTCAAGCCCAAGCTTATTAGAAAAGACAAAGAAGGTTTTTTTTTTTTTTTTTTTTTTTTTTTGTGGTACTGGGGATGGAACCCAGGGGCCTTCTACCTCCGGGCTACACTCTCAGACCTATTTTATATTTTATTTGGAAACAGGATCTCTCTCTCTCTTAAGCCAGCTGAGGCTGGCTTTGAACCTGCATGGTCCTCCTGTCTCAGCCTCCCAAGCGTGGGGATTACAAGCGTGCACCACCACGCCTGGGTAAGAAGGTCATTTTTTACTGGTAAAAGGAACAATCCAACAAGAGGAAATAACATTAATCAACATTTATGCCCCAAACATACGTGCAACTACTTTCATAAAACAAACTTGATGTGACATTAAAAAACACATAAATACCAATATAACAATACTGGGAGAATTCTCACAACATTAGATCGCTCTCCTACATAATAGGTCAGTAAAGATGCCTCAGAACTAAAGAACACCATTAATCAAATAGACATGTTGGACACATATAAAATATTTTACCAAACTACAGCGGAGTTCACATTTTTCTCCAGTGCACAGAACCTTCTCTAAAATTGATCACATCCTGGGATACAAAGTGAGTACTGGCAAATTAAAAAAAAGTGACATACTTCAAAAGCCGGGTGTGGTGGCGCATGCTTGTAATCCCGGTGCTTGGGAGCTGAGCAAGTTCGAAGTCAGCCTCAGCTACTTAGTGAGGCCCTCAGCAACTTAGCGAGACCCTGTTTCCAAATAAAATATAAACATGGGTCTGGGAGTGTAGCCCGGAGGTAGAAGGGCTTCCAGGAGCCCCAGTACACCCCCCCCAAAAAAAGTGACATACTTCCATGTGTCTTTTCAGACCATAATGGAATGAAATTAGAAATCAACTATAAAAAGACCCAGAGAAACAACATGAACATGTGGAGGCTGAACACCACACTTCTGAATAAAGAATGGGTTATAGAAGATGTAAGAAGAGAAATCAAGAAATTTCTAGAAACAAATGAAAAGAAAGATACAACATATCAAAACCTTTGGGACACTTTGAAGGCAGTATTAAGAGTAAAATTTATAGCACTGAGTTCTCACATTTAAAAAAAAACAGAAAATCATCAAATAACCTAATGACACACCTCAAAGCCCGTGAAAAGCAGAAAAAATTGAACCCCAAAGCCAGTAGAGGACAGGAAATTATTAAAATCAGAGCAGAAATTAACAAAGTAGAGAATAAAAAAAAAATACAGAAAATCAACAAAACCAGAAGCTGGTTTCTTGAAAAAAATTAACAAGATAGATAAACCACTAGCCAACCTAACTAAAAAAAAAGAGAATCAACCCAAATTATGAAGATAAGAGATGAAAAATGAAGTATCACTACTGACAGTGTAGAAATCCAGAGGATTATCAGAAACTACTTTGAAAACTATACTCCAACAAAATGGAAAATCTGGAGGAAATTGACAACTTTCTAGATAAATACAACCTTCCTAAACTGAGTCAAGATATAGAACATTTAAACCAACCAATAACAATCAATGAGATTGAAACAGCAATAAAGAGCTTACCATCAAAGAAAAGCCCAGGTTTTCCAAGTGAATTCTATAAAACCTTTATAGAAGCTTACCCCAATACTCCTCAAACTGTATTGTGAAATAGAAAAAAATTGAGACTCTCCCAAATACGTTCTATGAAGCCAACTTCATATTAATACCAAAACCAAATAAAGACAGTTCAAAGAAGAACTAAAGGCCTATATCTTTGATTAATTTGGATGCAAAACTGCTAACCAAAATACTAGCAACACGTATTCAAAAACACATAAAGAAAATCATACAGGGATGCAAGGCTGGTTCAAACATACAAAAATCAATCTATGTAATTGATCATATCAACAGAACCAAAGAAAAAAAATCACATGATCATTTCAAGAAATGCTGAAAAAGCATTTGATAAAATCCAACAACTATTTATGATAAAAGCACTGCAGAGAATTGGAGTCAAAGGAACATATCTCAACATCATAAAGGCAATCTACAATAAGCCCACAGCCAACATTATATTAAATGGGGAAAAACTTCAAGAATCCCTCCTAATAACAGAAACAAGACAAGGATGTTCATTATCACCACTTCTCTTCAATATAGTTCTTGAGATCCTAGCCAAAGCAGTAAGGCAAGAAAAGGAAATTAGAGAAATACAAATAGGAAAAGAAGAACTCCAACTTTCACCATTTGCAGATGACATGATACTATATCTAGAAGACCCAACAAACTCAACCAAAAAAGACTTATAGAATTGATCAACAAATTCAGCAAAGTGTCTGAATAACAAAATCAATCTTTTCTGTACAACAACCATAAATCCACTGAAGAATGAAATTCAGAAAACACTTCCACTCAGGATCTCTCACAAAAAATAAAATACTTAGGAATAAACTTAACCAAGGAAGTAAAAGATCTCTACAAAGAAAATTACAAAACCTTGAAAAAAGAAATCAAAGAAGATCTTGGAAGATAGAAAGGTCTGCCATGCTCATGGATAGGCAGAATAAATATTAAAATGGCCATCCTTCCAAAAGTGTCTACAGATTCAACACAATGCCCATTAAATTACCAAGATCATTTCTCACAGACATAGAAAAATATGTTCTTATATCCATTTGGAACAAACAACAACAAAAAAAACCCAGAATAGCCAAAGTAGTTCTCAGCAACAAAAGCCATACAGGAGGAATCACAATTTCTGACTTTAAAATATACTACAAAGCCATTGTAATAAAAACAGCATAGTACTGGCACAAAAGCAGATACATAGATCAACAGAACACAAAAGAAGACCCAGTAACAAGTCCACACACTTACAGCCAACTGATTTTTGACAAAGGGGCCAAAAACATACACTGAAAAAAAGATAGTCTCTTCAACAAATGGTGTTGGCAAAACTGGTTAACCATTTGCA
Organism: Muscardinus avellanarius; assembly: GCF_963383645.1. Lineage (NCBI taxonomy): Eukaryota > Metazoa > Chordata > Mammalia > Rodentia > Gliridae > Muscardinus > Muscardinus avellanarius. The sequence continues at coordinate 32,562,400 of NC_137786.1, read as the reverse complement.
GAAAACTGGAAATTAATCCTACCTTCTCACCCTGCACAAGAGTCAATTCAAGATGGATCAAAGACTTAGAAATTAGACCAGAGACCTTGAGGCTCCTTGAAGAGGGGATAGGTCCAACACTGTAACACATAGGCACAGATAAACACTTTCTCAACAAGACCCCAAAGGCACAACAAATTAAAAGGCGAATCAATACGTGAGATTGCATGAAACTGAAGAGCTTCTGTACAGCATAGGAAACTGTCAAGAACCTCAATCAAGAGCCAACCGAATGGGATAAGATTTTTGCCACTTACACCTCTGATAGAGGACTAATATCTAGAATATACAGAGAACTCAAGAAACTCAACACTAAATAAAAAAAAAATCATCCAATAACAAAATGGGCAAGCGAACTAAATAGACACTTCACAAAAGAAGAAATTCAAATGGCCAATAAATGCATGAAAAAACGTTCAACATCAATCAGAGAGATGCAAATCAAAATTACCCTATGATTTCACCTTACCCCAACTAGAATGGCAACCATTCAAAACACAACAACAAATGCTGGTGAGAATGTGGAGAAGTGAGAACTCTAAAACATTGTTGGTGGGATTGCAAATTAGTGCAACCACTTTGGAAAACAGTATAGAGAATCCTCAGAAGAATGGGAACAAATTTACCGTTCAATCCAGCAATACCACTTCTGGGCATATACCCAAAAGAAAGGAAACCAAACTATCAAACTAATGCATGCGTATCTATGTTCATAGCTGCACAATTCACCACAGCCAAACTATGGAACCAGCCAAGATGCCCATGAAAAGATGACTGGATTACAAAACTGTGGGATATTTACACAATGGAATTTTACTCAGCCATTAAAAAAAAAAAAAAAAAACCACAATTCCAGCATTCACAGGGAAATGGATGGATCTTGAGGACATTATGCTAAGCCAGATTAGTCAGTTAGAAAAAATAATCAGATGCTTTCCCTAATATGTGAAAGCTAAGGTGAAAGGGGTCATAGGAGGAACTCCAGGTTAAAAAGGAGATCCTATAGAGGAGCAAATAAGGCAACCTAACTGTGGGGACTGGAGGAGGGGAGAAGGAAACGTTTCCTTTAAAGCGCACGATGTACTAATTCCTATCATAGTGAACCACTAAGCCAAGCATGAGAGGGAGGGATTAGTGACTTGGGGACTAGGTGGGGGCTGGCTGGATGATGTTTACACAAGTTTTTTTGCTTCATCATGATGTATAAATACAATGCACCAATAAAAATTTTTTTAAAGTTATATGAGAAAATGTTCAACATCATTAGCCATCAGGGAGATACAAATCCAAACTATGCTGAGATTCCATTTAACCCCAATCAGAGTGGCAAGGATAAGAAGTCAAATAACAACAAATACTGGTGAGGATGTGGGGTAACTGTTCTATGTATGTATGTATGTATGTATGTATGTATGTATGTATGTATTTAGCGGTACTGGGGCTGGAACCCAGGGGCATTCTACCTCCAAGCTGCACCCCTAACCCTGTTTTTTATTCTTTATTTTGAAAGAGGGTCTCACAAAGTTGCAAAGGGCCTCACTAAGTAACCGAGGCTGTCCACAAACCATGATTCTCCTGTCTCAGCTGCCAAAGGCTAGGATAACAAGCATGCCCTACCACATTCCACTCTTTATTTTTTGAAAAAGGGTTTCGTTGAGTTGTGAAGGGCTTCATGAAGTAGCTGAGGCTGTCCCCGAAGCATGATCCTCCTGTCTCAGCCTCCCAAATGCTGGAATTATAAGCATGCGCCACCATGCTCGGCTCTTTTTATTTTTTGAAACAGGGTTTCACTGAGTTGTGAAGAGCCTCTCTAAATAGCTGAGGCTTTCGGCGAACCACGAACCCTGGTCTCTGCCTCCTGAATGCTGGGATTACAATCGTGCGCCACCACACCAGGCTTAATTATGCATCTTAATGCAACTTTGCAATAGGCGCTTTTTAAAAATATGTGGGTAGGTAGTTCAAATAAAGAATGTCTTTTTCTCTAAACTTTTTATTATAAATGTTGTATTGAAAAAGATACATAAACTATACATGTGTGATGAAACAGTTATAACTTTATCAACCATAGAACCAACATCCTGAAAGTTTGCACCCCAAGTCTTTCTAGATGTAATGAGTATCCTACCTTTTTGGTTTTGGTAATCATTTCCTCTTTTTTTTAATTTTTTACAATTTGTAATATTCATATATACATTCTTTACTAATAGACAGCTAATGGGGAAAAATGACATTACTTTTCCTCGATGAGGGATTGACAATTAGAAAATTTGCAAGTAGAAACCCACTGAAAGGAAATGGCACTGGAAATAGTATAGAACAGATATAAGTGCTACTAGTTATTCTCTTTTTGACCTTTTGTTATTCTGTCAACTTTGTTCTTTAGATTTACTAGTACGATTCTTTAAATAATGGGAAGAAATTAAATATATCTTATTTACAGACTATCACCTCATGCTGGCACCTGCTTATAACTCCAGCTATTCAGATGGCTAAGGCAGGAAGATTTTAAGTTCAAGGATAATGTGGGCAAATAAGTGAAACTATGTCTCAAAATTAAAAAAATAAAAAGAACCATAGATATAGCTTCATGGTAGAGTACCTATGGATTTAATCATCAGTACTGCAAAAAACACACAAAAAATTTTATTACTCATATAGACTTCATTGCTGTACATGTAAATTGCCACATTCAAGCAGATTAATGTTAACGAATGATAAATTCTAATCCAAAGGATAGGAATTTACAAAGAATTATGTGAGCCGGCCTGATGGTGTACATCTGTAATCCCAGTACTTGGGAGGCTGAAGACAGAGGAGTGCAGGTTTGAGGACAGTCATAGTATGTAGTAAGACAAACATCAACCTAGAAAGATCCTGTTTTAAAATTAAAAATAAAATAGGGCTGGGGGTATACCTTGTTAATAGAATGCCCCTAGGTTCAATCCCTAGTACATTAAAAAAAATTATATGCTAGAGTGTTTTACTCTGGGCTGACTGTATTGTTTTTCCCCTAAGTATCAGATGAGCAACATGGAAAACAGATCCAACACCAGGCTATGGTTCTTAGCTTAAAAATGACCGATAGCCGGGCGTGGTGGCACACGCTTGTAATCCCAGCATTCGGGAGGCTGAGACCGGAGGATCACGGTTCATGGACAGCCTCAGTTACTTAGTGAGGCCCTCTGCAACTAAGTAAGACCCAGTTTCAAAATAAAGAATAAAAAAATAGGGCAGGGGGTGTATCTTGGAGAGCGAATGCCCCTGTGTTCCATCCCCAGTCCCGAAAAAAAAAAAAGACCTATATAATTAGTTATGACATATGAACTCAAAATTAATAACCTTAACCACAAGACTGTGCTTTCTAGAGTTTTAAAAACAAGGTATTTGAATACTATGATATCAAATAAAAATTGGGAGGAAAGGGGAAAAGGAGCAACAGCATTTGCTTGATTTAAAGTGCTTTAACTACTTATTGAGTAAATAATTACTCAGTATCAAAAGAGTATACATAAGAATATTTATACCTCTCTGCTCAACTATGCGAATGTCACCAGAATCCAAAGGTTTGAAGAATAGCAGACAAATTTTGTAGAAATACATATGTTTTTAGCTATAGTCACAAGTTAAAAAAAATTTTTTTTGGTAATGGGGATTACACCCAGGCGGCTCTACCACTGATCTCTATTCCCAACTCCCTTTTATATTTCATTTTGAGACAGGTCTTCCTAAATTGTCCAAGCTGGCCTTGGACTTGTGATCCTCCTGCCTTGCTTCCTGAGTTGCTGGGATTACAGGTGTATGCTGCCATGATTGGTTATAGTCATAGAATTTAATGAATATAACTAATCTGTAGAAATGCTGCTAGCATATGCTGAGAGGTGACGAGAGTATGTATGTACATACACACACGTGCACACAAGCACACAGGCACACACACACACACACCTCAACATTCCCAGAATTCTAAAAATTAATCACACATCACTAATTAATTAGCTATAGCATTTCTGACCCTGGGTTGAATATTTGGTCTATCTGAATTGGAAGGCACATTGGTTTTCATGAAACTGAAGCTAAAAGTCATTATCTCTAGGGAATAATGTGCTCAGAATAAAATGATAACCAAATGAAAAAGAACATTTTAAGGGGTTCTCAAGAACTGTAAAAGGTGATGCCTTTATGAACTGTGAACTGTGACTGATTAGTAAAATTATAAAATAAATTTAGTGAGCTGAGATTAACACTGAGATAGATGGAGGGACTAAAAATATGAAGATACCTTCATATTTGCTTTGGGAATCTAGGAAAAATGTCTTGAATTGTGACTCACCAGCCAAACCAGTTTAAGAGCTGCTGATTTTAAGAAATGGAAGAGGGAGGAAAGTAGCTCACTTCCTAAGTGGTGTTAACAAAATAAAATTATGTAAATAATGTGACCTATTACTTGGCACATTGTAATCTAAACACTGCAATACTGCTACAATGGAAATAAGAGTTAGGAGAGAAAAAACAGATGAATTAGGGCAAAGTTTTAATCCCTACTTCTGAAATATCTACTTGAAATTACCATTTGATACTTTAGTATAATTCACCATAGTCTTACAAATCATAGTTTTAGGTACATATATCTATAAGTACTTAAAAAATAAGGTAGCAGAAATTCTGTCAATAAAATGAAAAATACCTATTATAATAATAAGAAATAGCCAGGCGTGGTGGTGCATGTTTGTAGTCCCCGCACTTGGGAGGCGGAGACAGGAGGATCGTGCAGGTTCGAAGCCAGCCACGCTGGCTTAAGACACCCTGTTTCCAAATAAAAATATAAAAATAGGTCTGGGAGTATTGCCCGGAAATAGGATTTCCAGGAAACATAGTACCACAAAAAAAAAGAAAGAAAAAAAGAAATCAAACAAAGCATATTAAGAAATTACTTTAAATTAATTTTAAGAATGGTTGATATTTAATTAAGAGATGATTAATTAGGGGAAAATGTTATAGTAAATTCTCAATTTAGTGTATTTTAATGAGCCTGAAGGGAACTTCTCAGCACTTGCCAATATTTTTTTAAAGACCCTAATATTTTGTTCATTTAATTTCACTTCAAAATGTATGATTTCCATATGCCAACAAAAGAAATGCAAATAAAACAGCATCGTTCCCAGTTCTTGGGAAGCTGAAAAAAAAGGAATATAAGTTTCAGGTTGGCATGCAGTAACTTAGAGAAATCCTGTTTTGAAATTAAAAAATAAAAATTAAAAAGGCTGGGGTGTAAAAGCTGGGTGTGGTGGTGCATGCTTGTAATCCCCACGCTTGGGAGGCTGAGACAGAAGAATCACACAGGTTCGAAGCCAGCCTCAGCTACTTGGTGAGGCTCTCAGCAACTTAGTGAGACCCTGTTTCCAAATAAAATATAAAATAGGTCTGGGAGTATAGCCCAGAGGTAGAAAGCTTCTGGGTTCCACCCCCAGTACCACCAAAAAATAAAATAATAATAATAATAATAATAATAATAATAATAATAATAAAAAGGCTGGTGTGTAGCTCAAATTTAGAACACCCCTGGATTCAATTCCCAGTACCACCCCCCCTACACAAAAGTATTGGTAGAAGTTATAATAATATTCACATTGTGATATATATGGAAGAAAACACCTAACAGCAGGTAAATTTTCCTGAATGATCACTTTAAATCATATAGAAAAGCCTAAAAGGTATGTATATCTTATATCAACATTTCATTTTTAGAAATATATCCTAAAGAAGCAATCAAATACATGCTAAAGAACACATGCACATATGTATTGCTGCAACAGTGTGGCATCTTAGAAGTGAAAAACTGGTAGAAGTGGTAACTAACATTTATTATCTACTATATAATAAAAATGGTTATAAATACTTTAATGTACTTTAATTTAATCTTCATGACTATTACTAATCTAGTTTTATTTGATGAGGAATCTAATGCACAAAGAAGCTAAGAGGCTTGTCTGAGGTAATACTGCAGGAGTCAAACCCTGACTATCAGGTATAAATGGACATTTTATATAAAACCAAAGTCTATAACAATATTATTGGTTTACTATTACTGGTACAATAAATGAGGTTATTAACTATGAAAGATTACTATATACACCAACCATAAAACAAAATAAAACAAAAAAAAACATTCGCCAATATCCCAATGGTTGTTGCTATCTATACATAGATCTCTCTGGGATATTTAATTATGAAACATAACAAGTATCTATTTTATGAAGGCAATATGCCAGATGGTAGGACTAATAGAACATCAGAGTATATTCACAAAAATTTTAAACATAGCATGTGGCTAGAAAGGTGTCTTGAAGCCCACAAGAGGTTTTTTTAAATATAATGTTAACCCCATCTGTGATTTAAGCAAATCTAAGATCTCAGTTAAGAATGTAAAAATGTACCCCAATATGATGTTTGAATATAATGCACCAATAAAAAAAATTTAAAAGAAAAAAAGAATGTAAAAATGATAAGAAAGACAGAGTAGCAGTGATAAAAGCAGAACGTTTGGTTAGAATACTATAGTAATGACATGAAGGTCTAATTATGAACTTGTTTAGATTAAAATGTTCATGTGACATATAAGCTGGAGATATCTAAAATAGAAGTTAGAAATTCAGAAACTAACAAAAGTGGCCAGATCTATAGCTGTACTACTTAATGTCTTACATAGGTCAGTTTCTCCCTAGAGTGGCGGCTTTCCAACAGAATACTTCCACTATAGTCAAACTACCTTCAGATTCCTTATTCCTGCCTGTTATTCAAATACAGTTTTTTTTTTTATAACATTTTGTTTAAGACACTTCTAAAAGAATCTTCCTCAAATCTTAAGCTCAAAAACAGTTTTCCAGTCAGCTGCACTGTGAAAATTCTCACATCCTTTGAAACATTTCTGCTCTTCTAAAATTCCAAATTACCCACATTAATTACAAAAAATGCAAAATAAAACAAAGCTCTAAAACTCACTTGGGACATCTGCTTCCTTTTTTTTTTTTTTTTTTTTTTTTTTTACAATTCTGAGCTCCTTGTACCTACCATGCTAGATACCAATATGGAGGGGGGGAGTGTGGCATGCACGTGCATGTTTAACTACGTGCGTGTTTATCACATATATGTAGAGGTATACATTTACATTACTGAGTACTACTATAAAAGCAACCAGGTTGAGATTTACCAGTTTTCAAAAAAGAGCTTATTTTATTTTTGCTGAGAACTCAATCAAATTTTACTTATATATTTCTGTGTGTGTGTGTGTGTGTGTGTGTGTGTGTGTGTGTGTGTGTGTTGTGGTACTAGGGATTGAACCCAGAGGTATTTTACCTTCAAGCTACACCCCTAGCCCTATTCTTCACATTATTTTGAAATAGTGTCTCACTAAGTTGCAGGGGCCTAAGTAGCTGGGACTGGCCATGAAACTGCGATCCTCCTATCTCAGCCTCCCAAGTACTGGGATTACAAGTGTGTGTCACCATGCCTGGCTTATTCACAATCAGTTTTACTATAATCAGTTTTCTTCCTTGTTTTATGTTAATTTCACATGCATTTTATATGAAATGACTTAAACACAGCCTCACATCACCTAAGATAGTCCCAGCTGATTATACAGTTAGGCCTGAAAAGTAGTTACACAAACTCTTATACCAAAATAGGCAAAAGTACAAACTGTTTTGGGGGAAAACAGCCTGAATCCTATTATTTGATTATTTAAAACTGTGTTTACAAACAGGGCAACATAGGAAATGTCCAAGTGCTACTACGATTTAGGTTCCTAGTCTGCTCCATATACACCAAGATAAATTTTATTTCTCACCTTCTTTATCCAACCTGTATTCAAGCTCTTGGTAAGGTGAACTATATAAGATTATTTCCTGAACAATGGTAATGAAAATACAAAAGCAAGTGACTTATTTCTTTCTAAATAAGCTTTAAGTTTTAAATATATTATTAATATCTAGGTCTCAACTTTGCAGCAAAACCAGTTTGATAATACTCAATTAAATCTGAAATCTTAAGCCAAAATGCTTTTATGTGAAAATTATCAAGTATCTGTCCACAAGAGGGCACACTTTCAACTACTATAAATAAGTGGGAAAATTTAAAATTTATTACTTTTTTTCCTACTACAAAGATTGACCAGATTCTTCTGAATTGACTATTAAACATGAAAACAACAGATCTTAATGTGTGGTTTTGTTTAAATACACACAGTGAGAAACTTTTATAGATGCATGTAAAATATAAGAAAAACCTGAGTACAGCAAGATTTTTATATTAAATTATAAAAGTACATTGGCCAGCGTGATGGTGCACGATTGTAATCCCAGCATTCAGGAAGCAGAGACCGGAGGATCGCAGTTCACGGACAGCCTCAGCTACTTAGCGAGGCCCTTCCAAACTCATTGAGACCCTGTTTCAAAAATAAAAAGACTAAAAATAGGGCTGGGGGTGCAGCTCGGAGGTAATGCCCCTGGGTTCCATTCCCGGCACCGCAATAAACAAACAAAAAATACATAAATAAATAAACAATAAAAGTATGCAATAATGTTAGCCAATTTGGTTCTGCTAGTCATTTGAAATTCATCTGCCTTGAAAATATTTTCAAGAAACTTTGTCTACTTTGACTTTTGATCCTTAAATATGACACAGATACTATGAACAACTCATTCTTCAAGACATTTAGTATAAGAATCAATATGATTCAGAAACTTTGGGAAGCTGGGTTGTGGTGGTGCGTGCTTGTAATCCCAACATTTGGGAGGCTGAGACAGGAGGATTACAGCAGTGAGGCCCTTTGCAACTCAGTGAGACTCTGTTTCAAAATAAAGAATAAAAAATAGGGCTGGGGGTGTAGCCCCTGGGTTCCACCCCTAGTACTGCAAGAACAAAAACAAAAACAAAAACAAAAAAAGAAAAAAGAAAAAAAGAAACTCTGGGAAAATTTTTCTAGTTGAACAGGTATGATTATTAATTAAAAGTATATAAGAGAGCAACTGTGAAAGGATAAATACAGAAGATATGTACACAGCACTTATTTATTTATTTATTTATTGTTTTTGGTGGTGTCGGAGTTCCTGGAAACCCTTCTACCTCCGGGCTACACTCCCAGACACCTATTTTTTATATTTTTTATTTGGAAACAGGGTCTCTTAAGCCAGTGAGGCTGGCTTCGAACCTGCGTGATCCTCCTTGTCTCCGCCTCCCAAGCATGGGGATTACAAGCGTGTGCCACCACACCTGGCCAAAGCACTTATTTATAATCTGTATCTGAATCTCTATTCTGCTCCAACCGATTCAAAGATCATTCTACCAACTGTCTTCACATCTCTTTATTGAATCATTCCAGTTAGCCTAAAATATCTATATATTGTTAACTCTCCATCCTAGGACTCAGCAAAAACAAATCTTATCTTGACTCCTAAACCTCCCCAGTCAACAATATTTTAACATTTCTGCCTCTTTTCATAGCAAAATTTTTTCTGCTGTCTATATTCATTTTCTATTTTTTCTTGAACCCATACCGTATTTATTTTCACTCTTAGCATTCCATCAAAAGTTTGTCACAATTAGTAAAAGCAATGACATTGCTAAATTCAAGGATCAAACCTCAGGCCTCATATGATTAGACCTAGAATTCAACATAGTTGGTTACTCTCTCTTTGAATAATTCTTTACTCTTCCATAAAAGTAATATTCTCCTAGGTTTTTTTTTTCTGATTATACTGGCCACTTCAAGTCCTATTCTGGTTCCTTCATATCTTCCTATCCTCTTTTCCTTTCTGATTTCATTCAGTCTCATGATATTAAGACAGCACTCTTATTGTTAATGACTCCCCAATTCTCACTGCAACTCTGACCTGTACATTTGTATATCCAACTGTTTAATCAACAATTTCTGCTTTGATGTGGTTAAGTGCAAATTTAGCACAGAGGTTGGTTGGCAATCTTACTACTGATTTTTAAGAATACTATTTATATACTTGGAATAAAAGTCCTATTTAGATATAAACTATTTGAAAATATTTTTGCTCAGTCTTTTGCTTTTCTGTTCATTCTCTTATCCTTCCTTCCCTCTTCCTTTCTCTCTCTCCTGGCTAAAAACTGAACCCAGGGGCATTCTACCTCTAAGCTACGCCCTCAGCCCCTTTTAAACAGGATCTCACTAAGGAACAGAGGGGTCTCACAACTCACAGTTGAACATGCAGTTCTCCTGTGTCAGCATCCCAAATACTTGGGATTATGGGCATGTACTACTATGCCCAGCTTGCATGTATACTATCTTTTGAAGAGTAGAAGAGTAATTTTTAATCTTGAAGACAATCTACCGATTTTTTAACTGAATTGTATATTCTGGTCTTGTCTAACTGAAAGTCACAAAGAGTTTCTCCTAAAAGTTTTATGTTTTCATTTACATCTATATAATTCATCTTAATATTTTGTATGTAGTATGAGGTTTTGAGCTTCATTTTTTCTTCTTGGATATGAATATCCAGTTGTTTCCTTACCATATGCTTAAAAGACTATCCATTCTACAATGAATGAATTTTGTATTGTTATATCAGTTTCAGCTGGGTGTGGTGGTAAGGCTTGTAATGCCAGTACTTGGTAAGCTGAGACTGAATGATCCCAGGTTCAAGGCCAACCTCTGCAATTTAGTGAGCCCATGTTTCCAAATAATAAAATGGAGCTGAAGGTGTAAACTCAGAGGTAGTTCCACCCCCATCCCTCCCCAATCAGTTTCCATATGTAACTGGGTCTATTTTGACCCTTTATTCTGATCTACCAATACATTTATCTATCTTGTTGGATTATTAGCACTTTGTAATGAGTCTGTGACAAATTATTACTAATCTATAGTTCTTTTTCCTTTTTTCAAAACTGTTCTGGTTCTGGATTTTATTATAGCTAAATATGGACTTTAGAATCATCAATATTTTTTAAATTGCTGGCATTATGATAGTGTTTAATCTCTAATTTGGGTAGATGTGACCTATTAATAACATCAAGCCTTCTACTTTACAATATATTTTTCTCCAATTTTTTATTTTTTTTATAGTACTAGGAATGGAACCCAGAGGCATTTTTACCTCTGAGTTACACCCCAACCCTATTTTTTACTTTTTATTTTAAGACAAGATCTCACTGAGTTGCAAGGAGCCTCACTAATTAGCTGAGACTGTCCATGAACTGCAATCCTCCTCTCTCAGCCTCCCAAATGCTTGGATTACAAGTATGAGCCACCATGCCCAGCTTCCCCCAATTATTTAGATTTTACTTAATTTCTCCTAGCAACGTTTTCTAGTTTTCAGTCTACACTGTTTTCACTCTTTTGCTATATTCATCAACAAGTACTTAATTTTTGATGCAATTATAATTGAGCATTTTTATTTCCATTTCTTCACTGCCAGTATATAGAAATATAACTAATATTGTACACTGAAAACTTACTAGTCTCACTAATTCTATTATCTTTTCTTTTTGGTATACCCACTGGATATTTTCCATAGAAGACAATATTGTCTAATAGATGTTAGATCTTGTCAAATGCTTTTCTAGCACCTACTAAGATTTTTCCCCGTATTTCAGTTTGTCAATGAGATGACTTACATGTGTTGATTTTTGGAATGTTAAACCAAGGTCTAGTGATGAAACCTATTCAATAATAATTTATTAACCTTTTCATACATTGCTGAACTCAATTATCTAGTATCTTATTTCAAAAATTTGCAATCATACTAAGATATTTGCCCCTCATTGGTTCTTTTGTTCTATTTTGTTTGGTAAGAGATGATATTGGTCTCATGAAATGAGTTGGAAAGTATTCCTTCCTGCTCAATTATCTGAAGAAGTTGTCTAGCATTAATATTTCTTTTATAAATATCTAGAGAATTTAATAATAAATCTATCAGGGCCCCAGATATCTATCTCTCCCCCCCTCTGCATGTGTGTGTGTGTGTGTGTGTGTGTGTGTGTGTGTGTGTGTGTGTAAGTGTAAGACTTTATTTCTTTAACAGATACAGGGTTATTGAGATTACCTATAAATATGTCATTAGATTGTGTCTTTCAAGAACCCTGTTCATTTCATCTAAATTATCAAATTTAAGGAGCTGCAAGGTCTCTGGTCTGATTTCCAAGTCTTTGATCTATCTTGAATTGACACTTGTGCAGAGCGAGAAAGTGGGATTTATTTTCATTTTTCTGTATATGGTTAACCAGTTTTTGCCAACACCATTTGTTGAAGAGGCTTTTTTTTCTAGTGTATGTTTTTGGCCCCTTTATAAAAAATCAATTAGCTCTAAGTGTGTGGATTTGTTTCTGAGTCTTCTATTCTGCTCCATTGATCTAGGTGTCTGTTTTTGTGCCAGTTCATGCTGCTTTTATTACAATGGCTTTGTAGTATAGTTTGAAGTTAGGCATTGTGATACCCCTGCATGGTTCACTTCAACATAAAGGCACAGGTAAAAACTTTCTAAACAAAACCCCAAATGCACCAAAAACTAAAAGAAGGATATGTGGGACTGCCTTAAACTGAAGAGCTTCTGTACAACAAAGGAAACTATCTAGAACCTCAACAGAGAGCCAACAGAATGGGAGATTTTTGCCAACTATTACTTCAATAGAGAACTAATATTTAGGATATACAGAGAATTCAGGAAACTCACTGCTAAGAAAACAAATAACAGAATAAAAAATGGGCAAGTGAACTAAATAAACACTTAACAAAATAGCAAATTCAAATGGCCAATAAATGCATGAAAAAATGCTCAACATCACTGCCAATCAGAGAGATGCAAATCAAAACTACCCTGAGATTTCACCTAACTCCAACTAGAATGGCATTCATTCAAAACACAAGCAACAACAAATCCTGGTGAGGATGTAGAGAAGTGGGAACTCACATTGTTGGTGGGACTGCTATACCCCAGCCCTATTTTTTAGTCTTTATTTTCAAACAGGGTCTCATGAAGTTGCAGAGGGCCTCACTAAGTTAGCTGAGGCTGTCCTCAAATCATGTTTCTCCTGTCTCAGTCTCCCAAATGTTGGGATTACAAGTATGTCCCACCATGCCTGGCTTTACCTGCTAATATTTAAAGAATTTTGGCATCTATATGCATGAATGATATTGACTATAATATTATTCTTTTCTTGTACTGATTCTTTTCTTGTCAAGTTTTAGTATCAATATGTCAACCTTATGAGTTGGGTCCCTTCTTCCTAATTATTAGAGTTCAAGTAAGAGAAATCATACTATTTTCTTATTTTGAATATTATATCATCTGTAGAAATTTATTGTTTCTTTTCTGATACTGGGAATTTGTAGTTTTTCTTTTTGTTTAGTGTTAGTGAGCATATCCATTAAAAAAATTTTTTGGGGGGGGTTGGTGGTACTGGGGTTCCTGAAAACTCTTCTACCTCCGGGCTATACTCCCAGACCTATTTTATATATTTTTTTATTTGGAAACAGGGTCTCTTAAGCCAGCAAGGCTGGCTTCAAACCAGCGCTATCCTCTTGTCTCTGCCTCCCAAGCGTGGGGATTACAAGAGTGCGCCACCACACCTGGCTTTATATAAGTTTTTTAAAAATGAACTTTTTTTTTTTTTCCCCAGTACTGGGGATGGAACCCAAGGGCATTTTACTTTTGAGCTATACTCCAAGCCCTATTTTTTATTCTTTATTTTTGAAACACAGTCTCACTGAGTTGCAAAAGGCCTCACTAAGTAGCTAAGGCTGTCCACAAACCAAGATCCTACTGTCTCAACCTCCCAAATGCTGGGATTACAAACGTGCACCACCACGCCCAGATAAAAAACAAAATTTTTTGTTCATTTCCCTTAATGTGTATGTTTTATATTTCATTGATTTCTGCTCCAATTTTCTTTATTTCCTTCCTTTTACTTGCACTAGTATCCAAGAGGAGGTAAAACATTTGTCTGTAAAAAGTCATGTATACAAATGTTTATATTAGCTTTCTTAAAGAGCCTCAATTTAAATATCTATCAAGAAACTATACACAAATTTTGGTAAATTTAGACAAGAGAATACTGCTTAGCAATAAAACGAATGGGAATTCCTATACATATAATACAAACATGCTTACACACCTACTGAGTGGGATGGGATTCAAAATGGCGACTGTGAGACGCAGTACATCTCAGTAGCTGAAACAAATAAAATTCAACTACCGAGAAGACACTGTCTTGATAAATAATGCTCACAAACCAACACAGAAACAGGAACCACAGCAAAAGGAATCCAGTACTATGAACTGAGAGATCCAATGCAAAAAGCCCAACCGAGTGACTGACCTGGTGTGGCTGTGGCTCAGCCACTGGCGCCATCTCAGGCCACTGGCCCAAACCACAAATGCCGGCTCTGGAATAGAAGCCCCAAGAAATCCAGAAAAATAATCCAAGAACTTGAAGTACAGAAAGAGGCCACAGAGCTCCAACATCTTAAGCGACCAGCACCATGCTTCAGAGATGCAAAAAAAGATCCCAAATCCTGTGCATTCACCAGAGGTGGCACCCTCAGTGGTACAGCAGGCCCTCCAAGAGACCCAGCAGCAGGACAGCTAGGTAACCGCTTGCGTTACTCAGTACTTGAAGGACAACCCCATAGAGCAGTCATGAGACACCAGCAAGCTAGGGGCAGACAACCTATCCTGGAAGTAGTCCAACTAGAATCTCCAGAGACACAAGAAAGGTGTTCAAGGCATGGTACCTGGACAGAGTAATAGCCTCAGCTACGTAGTAAGGCCTTTTTCAAGAAATGCAAGGAGAATTCTGAATCCCAAGCTTCACTATTATGAAAGGCTTCACAGCAAGTGTACAGAAAATGAAAGAGGAAATGGAGACACTAAAAAAGAATCAGAAAGAAGTCTGGAATGAAATGAAAGAGTCAATAAATGAAATGAAAACAGCAATAGAAAGAATTTCTGGAAGATTAGATGAATTGGAAAATAGAGTATCACTGGTAGAAGATAGTTCATTAAAAAAACCAAAAGCACAGTCAACAGCATACAGAAGTCATCGCAGCAATAAAACCTAAACATCCAACAACTATGGGACAACATGAAATGTCCTAACTTACGAATAAAAGGCATTGAAGAAGGAATAGAGGTACAGACCAAGGGTATTCGTAATCTCTTCAGATAAATAATTTCAGAGAATTACCAAACATGGAAAGAGACTTGGACATACATGTTCAGGAGACATACAGAACATTGTTAAGATCAAAGAAGGACCTCTCATGCCATGTAATAATCAAAAGGACCAACAAAGAGGCCAAAGAAAGAACTTTAAAAGCAGTAAGAACAAAAGACAGGTCACATATAGGGTCAAAACAATAAAAATCACCCCAGACTTTACAACCCAAGGCATGAATGCCAGGAGAGATTGGTATGATGGTATCTAGACCCTGAAAGAAAACAACTTCCAACCCAAACTGCTATATCCAGCAAAGTTATAATTTGAAATTAATGGATAAAAATTCATGAATTCAGTCGGGCATGGTGGCGCACGCTTGTAATCCCCGCACTTGGGAGGCAGAGACAGGAGGATTGCGCAGGTTTGAAGCCAGCTGCGTTGGCTTAAGAGACCCTGTTTCCAAAAATAGAAAATAGGTCTGGGAGTGTAGCCTGGAGGTAGAAGGGCTTCCAGGAACCCCAGCACCACCAAAAAAAAAAAAAAAAAAAAAAAAAAATCATGAATTCAAAGCCAACACTAGAGAAAATACTTAAAGAAATAAGCCATAAAGAAGAAAAAAGAAACAAGTTTCAGAACCAGAGAGGAGATGAAGTTGATCGGCGGGACAACTAAGTAAAGAAGAAATAATATTAATACCAAACAGAAGATAGAACACAAAATGGCAGAAAACAAAAATCATATTTCAGTAATAACTCTGAATGTCAAAGGACTTAACTCACCAATCAAAAGATATAGAATGGCAATGTGGATTTAAAAACATAACCCAAATATATGCTGCTTGCACGAAACTCACCTTATAGCCAAAGACATTCATAGATTGAAAGTGAAAGGATGGAAAAAGATATATCATGCTAATGGAGACCAAAAACGGGCAGGGGTAGCAACACTGATATCCAACAAAACAGACTTTAAGCTAAAACACATCAGAAGAGACAAAGCAGAACACTTCCTTTATTTAAATGGGGGAAGAGAGCCGGGCACAGTGGCACACGCTTGTAATCCCTGCACTTGGGAGGCAGAGACAGGAAGATTGTTCTGGTTCAAAGCCAGCCTCACTGGCTTAAGAGACTCTGTTTCCAAATAAAATTATAAAATAGGTCTGGGAGTGTAGCCTGGAGAAGAGTTTACAGAAACCCCAGTACCACCAAAAATAAATAAATAAATAAATAAATAAGGGAGGGGGACCAAGCACAGTCTGGATATATGCCATTTTCAATTTGATCCACATAAAAATAAAAAAGTAAAATAAATGCGAATATTTTTTTAAAAAACCTACTGAGTGAAAAGCCAAAAGATTTTTAAAAGTATATACCGAATAATCCCATTTATAAGCTCTAGGATAGGCAAAACTAATCAAAGGTGGAGAGAAAAATATTAGGATAGTGCAATGAGGCACATAATGAAACGTGATGTACCACTTACCAAAACTTCTCGAGATTTCTTAACACATGTGTATGTATATATGTGTTTATATATGTGTGTGTACATATTCATTCTTTTTTATGGTACTGGGGATGGAACCTAGTGGTATTTTTCTATGGGCTATGTTCCCAGCCCTATTTTATTTTTTACTTGGAAACAAAATAAAAGGTCTTGGTAAGTTGTTGGGAGCCTAAGTTGCTGAGGCTGGCTTTGAACCTTTGATCCTCCTGTCTGAGCCTCCCGAGTACTGAGATTACAGGCATGGGCCATCATGCTCAGCATTTATATATTAATTCTGTGAACACAATAACACACACACACACACACACACACACACACACACACTCCAATTAAAAAAAAAACTATAAAGGAGTAATAATAATAACTGAGCAATAGTTTGAAGAAATTGGTTCAGGTATAGAAAAAATGAAAATTACAACATGATTGTTGAAGTTGGGTGATGGGCAATGCATATTCTCTTCTTTATACCTAGAATATATTTCAAGTTTTCTACAATAATTTTTATGTTTAGTTATTTATTTTTTACTTATTTATTTTGCAGTACTGGAGATGAAACCCAGGGGCATTTTACCTCTGAACTACACCCTCTGCTGTCGCTGTCTGTCTGTCTGTCTGTCTGTCTGTCTGTCTGTGTCTGTCTGTCTCTGTCTCTCTCTCTCTCTCTCTCTCTCTCTCCCTCTCTCTCTCTCTCTCTCTCTCTCTCTCTCTCTCTCTCTCTCTCTCGATGAAACCCAGGGGCATTTTACCTCTGAACTACACCCTCTGCTCGCTCGCTCGCTCTTTTTCTCTTTCTCTCTCCCCCTCCCCCCCTCTCTCTTTCTCTCTCCCTCCCTTTCTCTCTCCCCTCTGAGGATAGAGCCCAGGGGCATTTGACCTCCAAGATACACCCCCGTCCTAATTTTTATTCTTTATTTTGAAACAGGGTCTCACTGAGTTGTAAAGGGCCTCTCTAAGTAGCTGAGGCTGTCTGTGAACTGCAATCCTCTGGTCTCAGCCTCCAGAATGCTGGAATTACAAGCATGCGTTCCCACGCCTGGGTTTTTTTTTTTTTTTTTTTTTTTTTTTTTTTTTTTTTTTTTTTTTTTTTTGTGGTACTGGGGTTCCTGGAAACCCTTCTACCTCCGGGCTACACTCCCAGACCTATTTTATATTTTTATTTGGAAACAGGGTCTCTTAAGCCAGTGCAGCTGGCTTTGAACCTGCACGATCCTCCTGTCTCTGCCTCCCAAGCGCGGGGATTAAAACTGTGCGCCACCACGTCCGGCTGGCTTATTCTTTATTTTGAAACAGGGTCTCAGTAAGTTAGGAAGAGTTCACTAGTAGCTGATGCTGTCCTCAAACTCATGATCCTCCTGTCTTGCCTCCAAAGTACTAGGATTACAAGTATGTATGTCACCACACCCAGCATTAATTTTTTAATTTGAAAAAACTTTTTGTTGGGTACAAAATAACTTTTTTTCATGGTGAGGTCAGTATTAATTCAAGGTTTTCTTTTTTAAAAATTTTAGACCTGTAACTGCTAAATAATGTTTCCCTTGAGATACATTTCTGAAACTGGTTTCAAAAACCCACAAAAGAATTCAAGAGAACCGTATATAATCACTATATAATGTAACATAAGTAAGAGGGGGGGGGGAAGATACTGGGATAACTTTTCAGAAAAGACAAACTTTTTGAGGGGAGGGTACCAGGGGTTTAAGAACCTGGCAGCATTCTATACCAGAGCTACACACACAGCCCTTTTTATTTTCAAATATGGTCTCACTAAGTTATTGAGGCTGACCTTAAAGCTTTGATACTCCTGTCTTAGCCTCCCAAATACTGGGATTGCTAATATGCACCACCATACCCAGGTCAGGGAAGACACATTCTAAAAAGTTGACTCAAAACAGTACAAACAGCTTCTTATTAAGAATCTAAGGGCCAGGTGTGGTGTGCATGCTTGTAATACCCATGCTTGGGAGGCTGAGACAGGAAGATCTCAGAGGTTCCAAGCCAGCCTCAGCTTAGTGAGTCTCTCGCCAACTTAGTGAGACCCTGTTTCCAAATAAAATATAAATAGGTCTGGGAGTATAGCCTGGAGGTAGAAAGCCCAGGACATGGTGGTGCACGCTTGTAATTCCCTCGCTTGGGAGGCTGAGATAGGAGGATCGCACAGTTTCAAAGCCAGCCTCAGCCACTTAGTGAGGCTCTCAGCAACTTCGTGAGACTGTGTTTCTAAATAAAATAGGTCTGGGATTTTAGGAGGTAGAAAGCCTCTGGCCTCCACCCCCAATACCTCCAAAAACAAATAAATTAATTAATTAAATAAATACTTAAATTTATAGGGAAAAAATAAATGAAAAAAGTGATTTCTGGCTCACTACCTAATCATTTTATGCCATTTTATATGATTTATGGATATGAACTGAGAATGACATAAACTAAGGATGTATTTTCTCCAAATTATATGTTCAAAAAGCTAATCATAATGGGCTTTATATCATCAGTACCACATCCATTTTTGTGTGTGGTACTGTGGATTAAACCCAGAGACATTCTACTTCTGAACTACTTCCCCACCCTATTTTTTTATTCTTTATTTTAAAGCAGAGTCTAAGTTGTGAAGGGCCTAAGTAGCTGAGGATATAACCCTACCTAGCTATAGTATATCCTTTCTGTATATAAAAGTTAATTCTTTAAATTCTGACATGAAGAGCTGGGCATGGTGGCCCATGCCTGTAATCACAGTATTTGGAATGATGAGACAGAAGGATTATAGGTTTGAAGCCAGCCCCAGCAACTTATGAGGCTGTCAGCAATTTAGTGAGACCCAGTATCCAAATAAAAAATAAAAACAGGGTTCAAGATATAGCTCGGAGATAGAATGCCCTCAGGTTCAACCTGTAGCACCCCTTCCAAATAATCTGTCACTAATTTTCATTATGGGAAATAAATTTTAAGTGAGGTTTCTGATTTATTTAATGATCATAGTTACACAAACCTCTATTTTTCTTCCTTCCTTTTCCTTTCTTTGGTGGTACCCCCACAGATATTCTACTTCTGAGCTATTGTTTTGAAACAGGATCTTGGTAAATTGTTAAGGATGACTTCAAACCTATGATCCTTCTATCTCAGACTCCCAAGTACTGGGATCATGGTGTGTGCCCCCAAATCCATTTACAAACCTAAACTTTCTATGAAACAAAGATTTAAAAAGTACCAGCAATACATCATGAGGCAGAAGGCGAACGGAAATACAGAATGAAATGACTTTATGCTATAGCATAATCTCCAATGTAATGAATCCAAACCAAAAAAACACCTGAACAAACTCATTAATTAAACCCTGAAATATCAAAATATCAGGTTTTTTTTTGCTTTTGTTTTATTATTTTGCTTATTGCTTTGGAAAGTCTTAGAATATAAGCTAGATAGTGATTTTCCATGTTCAGAATATGTGACTGCTGATTTTTAAAAATAAGTGAAATAATGATTAAAAAGAAAAACTCTCATATATGGAAAATCTTATTGTTTAAAATTTTAAGTAATATTGGAAGTATAGAAAATTGAGATGTAGAAAGATAGGTTTCTCCAATTATGTTTTAACACAATTAGCTATTAGACATAAACAAAAGCAAACTAAACAATAATTTCAATTTCACTTGTAATAATAAACTGCCAAAACCTAATGTAGTTTTAACCTCTCCTTATAAATACCTAAAAATGGTAAGTACTCATCACTGTGATGAATCTTAGGGCTAATTTCCTTCTTTGGCTTATTTCCAGATTAAAAAAAAATGCATTCATTACTATATACTTAATATTCAAACACCTAGAATAATGCCAGACAGATAGTAGTTGTTGAGCATATAGTGGTTAACCAAACAGACAAGATTAATATCCTCATGAAGCCTAAAAGTCCAATAGGGGTGATATATTGAATAATCACCATGTAATATATAATTACATATTGTGATAAATACCATAAGAACAGTAAAGGAAATTCATTTATATAGTGATTAATATAGGAGTTCACCTACTTTAACTCATTTAATCCATGTCCTATAAAATAGATACTACTTTTATTTCTTCAATTTATGGTAATAATAATGTAGGCAAATAAAGGTTAAGTAACTTGCCTAAGGTCTGATTCCAGATTTCTAGCTCTTAACATTCCAGAGTCCAAGCTTTTTAAGATTAAGAGAACACAACACTCAGAGAAATAAAGGTAACTAAATTTAGGTTGAGGAAAGGGTATATTAAGGAACTCTCAGGAGTTGAAAGAACAAAAGAGGAAAAGGAAATGGAGATTAGCATATTTGAGTCCCTGGAGGACAAAGCTGAGCATAAAGAAAAAGATCATGTACCAGTCAAGCATGGTGGCTCGGGTGTGGGGGTGCATGCTTGTGATCCCCAGTACTTGGGAGGCTGAGACAGGAGGATCACAAGTTCCTGGCCAGCCTCAGCTACTTAGTGAGGCCCTCTGTAACATAAAAAGATCCTGTTTGAAAATAAAGAATAAAAAATAGGGCTGGAGGGTAACTTGGAGGTAGAATGCCCCTGGGTTCAATCCCTAGTACTGGGGGGGGGGAGGTCATGTACCTAGTACCTAATGATAGACACATATACAGAGATTAGGGGGGAAAGGTATATACAAGTTAAATCATACCTGGCCTGATAGATTGGGTCAAGGGGCTTTCCATCTGATTTATTCTCATGCTACTTTAAAAAAGGATGGAAATTAAGCCGGGCGTAGTGGTGCACGCTTGTAATCCCCACACCTGGGAGGCAGAGACGGGAGGATTGCGAAGGTTCAAAGCCCCTCACTGGCTTGAGACCCTGTTTACAAATAAAAATATAAAATAGGTCTGTAGCCTGGAGGTAGAAGGGTTCCATCCAAGTGCCACTAACCCCCCCCCAAAAAAGATGCAAGTTTACTAATTATTTACATACATACTGGTTTCTGTGCATGACACACTAAGCTTGCTTTGTTTTGAAGCTATTTCTCTCTTTTCACATAAAGCCATATACGCTTCTTAAAAGTATTAACTAGCCTAATGGGGCCCGGGTCACGGGACTCTGGGCCCCGGCCGAACTGCGCGTAGCACGCCAGACCCCTGGAGAAACCAGACCCAGTAAGACGCTGGGTTCTGGGCGGGGGTCGCGGGCTGGGCACGCCAGATGGGGCCCGGGTCGCGGGACTCTGGGCCCCTGCCGAACTGCGCATAGCACGCCAGACCCCTGGAGAAACCAGACCCAGTAAGACGCTGGGTTCTGGGCGGGGGTCGCGGGCTGGGCACGCCAGATGGGGCCCGGGTCGCGGGACTCTGGGCCCCAGACCGAACTGCGCATAGCACGCCAGACCCCTGGAGAAACCAGGCCAAGTAAGACGCTGGGTTCTGGGCTGGGGTCGCGGGCTGGGCACGCCAGATGGGGCCCGGGTCGCGGGACTCTGGGCCCCAGGCAGAACTGCGAGTAGCACGCCAGACCCCTGGAGAAACCAGGCCCAGTAAGACGCTGGGTTCTGGGCGGGGGTCGCGGGCGGGGCACGCCTAATGGGGCCCGGGTGGCGGGACTCTGGGCCCCAGCCGAACTGCGCGTAGCACGCCAGACCCCTGGAGAAACCAGGCCCAGTAAGACGCTGGGTTCTGGGCGGGGGTCGCGGGCGGGGCACGCCTAATGGGGCCCGCGTCACGGGACTCTGGGCCCCGGCCGAACTGCGCGTAGCACGCCAGACCCCTGGAGAAACCAGACCCAGTAAGACGCTGGGTTCTGGGCGGGGGTCGCGGGCTGGGCACGCCAGATGGGGCCCGGGTCGCGGGACTCTGGGCCCCAGACCGAACTGCGCATAGCACGCCAGACCCCTGGAGAAACCAGACCCAGTAAGACGCTGGGTTCTGGGCAGGGGTCGCGGGCTGGGCACGCCAGATGGGGCCCGGGTCGCGGGACTCTGGGCCCCAGGCCGAACTGCGAGTAGCACGCCAGACCCCTGGAGAAACAAGGCCCAGTAAGACGCTGGGTTCTGGGCGGGGTCGAGCACAGGGCACGCCAGCTGGGGCCCGGATCGCGGGACTCTGGGTCCCAGCCGAACTGCGAGTAGCACGCCAGACCCCTGGAGAAACCGGGCCCAGAACAGAAAAAGATAAAGAAAAATATCGGAGAGGTGGTAAGAAAGCCGTTATGGATGCCAGGACACTGGAGATGCAGACGAAACTTATCTAAATGCACTGGAACTTATGGAAAAATTCGCCGTGAAAGAGGACTGCTATTTCTCTATATTGTTAAGAATCTCAGACATCACATATAAGGAGAGAGTTTAGCGGAGACCAAGGAGAAATGCGGTGTTGAAAGAGTTCTTCGCGATGGTGGTAGAGACTTGTATTCAGGAGAAGCAGAAACCGGATCTTACCAACTTTATTTTTTTGGAGAAATTACACCAAATGTCGAATGCTACCATCACGCATGCTTAGGAACACTGGACAACATTCAGAGTGGAAAAAGAGCCTGGGAAGGATTTGAAACGGTGGAGGCAGTGGCAATGCCAGTGGCCAATATTCGGGGGAGGCAGAGATCTAATACATTACAACTGGATCCTTTGAAATACTAACCACAGAGACAGTGATCGGAACCTGCTGAGGGGTTAGGCAGGCGCCGGGGCCAGTGGCCGACATCGGAGCTTGCTGTGAGGCAAGGCCACTACTGAGGCCTCCGTGGCCGGGATTGGAACCTGCAGAGGGGTTAGACTGATGCTGGGGCCAGCGAGGCCGGCATTGGAGCCTGCCATGATGCAAGGCTTGTGCTAGGGCCTCCGAGGTCGGGTCCGGAACTTGCTGAGGGGTTAGGCCGGTGCTGGGGTCAGTGAGGCCGGCATCGGAGCCTGCCGTGAAGCAAAGCCGGTACTGGGGCCTCCGAGGCCAGGATAAGAGCCTGCTGAGGGGTTAGGCCGGTGCTGGGGCCAGGGAGGCCGGCATCGGAGCCTGCCTTGAGGCATGACCAGTGCTGGGGCCTCCGAGGCCAGGATCGGAGCATGCCGAGGGGTTAGGCCGCTGCTGGGGCCAGCAAGGCCGGCATCGGAGCCTGCCTTGAGGCAAGGCCGGTACTGGGGCCTCCGAGGCCAGGACAAGAGCCTGCTGAGGGGTTAGGCCGGTGCTGGGGCCAGCAAGGCCGGCATCGGAGCCTGCCTTGAGGCATGACCAGTGCTGGGGCCTCCGAGGCCGGGATCGGAGCCTGCCGAGGGGTTAGGCCGCTGCTGGGGCCAGCGAGGCCGGCATCGGAGCCTGCCTTGAGGCAAGGCCGGTACTGGGGCCTCTGAGGCCGGGATCGGAGCCTGCCGTGAGGCAAGGCCGGTGCTGGGGCCTCCGAGGCCAGGATAAGAGCCTGCTGAGGGGTTAGGCCGGTGCTCGGGCCAGCGAGGCCGGCATTGGAGCCTGCCTTGAGGCATGACCAGTGCTGGGGCCTCCGAGGCCAGGATCGGAGCATGCCGAGGGGTTAGGCCGGTGCTGGGGCCAGCGAGGCCGGCATCGGAGCCTGCCTTGAGGCATGACCAGTACTGGGGCCTCCGAGGCCGGGATCGGAGCCTGCCGAGGGGTTAGGCCGCTGCTGGGGCCAGCGAGGCCGGCATCGGAGCCTGCCTTGAGGCAAGGCCGGTACTGGGGCCTCCGAGGCTGGGATCGGAGCCTGCCGAGGGGTTAGGCCGCTGCTGGGGCCAGTGAGGCCGGCATCAGAGCCTGCCGTGAGGCAAGGCCGGTGCTGGGGCCTCTGAGGCCAGGATAAGAGCCTGCTGAGGGGTTAGGCCGGTGCTGGGGCCAGCGAGGCCGGCATCGGAGCCTGCCTTGAGGCATGACCAGTGCTGGGGCCTCCGAGGCCAGGATCGGAGCATGCCGAGGGGTTAGGCCGCTGCTGGGGCCAGCGAGGCCGGCATCGGAGCCTGCCTTGAGGCAAGGCCGGTACTGGGGCCTCCGAGGCCAGGACAAGAGCCTGCCGAGGGGTTAGGCCGGTGCTGGGGCCAGCGAGGCCGGCATCGGAGCCTGCCTTGAGGCAAGGCCGGTACTGGGGCCTCTGCGGCCGGGATCGGAGCCTGCCGAGGGGTTAGGCCGCTGCTGGGGCCAGTGAGGCCGGCATCGGAGCCTGCCATGAGGCAAGGCCGGTACTGGGGCCTCCGAGGCCAGGATAAGAGCCTGCTGAGGGGTTAGGCCGGTGCTGGGGCCAGCGAGGCCGGCATCGGAGCCTGCTGTGAGGCAAGGCCGGTACTGGGGCCTCCGAGGCCAGGATAAGAGCTTGCCGAGGGGTTAGGCCGGTGCTGGGGCCAACGAGGCCGGCAGCGGAGCCTGCTGTGAGGCATGACCAGTGCTGGGGCCTCCGAGGCCGGGATCGGAGCATGCCGAGGGGTTAGGCCGGTGCTGGGGCCAGCGAGGCCGGCATCGGAGCCTGCCTTGAGGCAAGGCCGGTACTGGGGCCTCCGAGGCCAGGATAAGAGCCTGCCAAGGGGCTAGGCCTGTGCTGGGGCCAGCGAGGCCGGCATCGGAGCCTGCCTTGAGGCATGACCAGGGCTGGGGCCTCCGAGGCCGGGATCGGAGCCTGCCGAGGGGTTAGGCCGGTGCTGGGGCCAGCGAGACCGGCATCGGAGCCCGCCGTGAGGCAAGGCCGGTACTGGGGCCTCCGAGGCCAGGATAAGAGCCTGCCGAGGGGTTAGGCCAGTGCTGGGGCCAGTGAGGCCGGCATCGGAGCCTGCCTTGAGGCAAGGCCGGTACTGGGGCCTCTAGGCCAGGATAAGAGCCTGCCGAGGGGTTAGGCCGGTGCTGGGGCCAGCGAGGCCGGCATCGGAGCCTGCCGTGAGGCAAGGCCGGTACTGGGGCCTCCGAGGCCAGGATAAGAGCTTGCTGAGGGGTTAGGCCGGTGCTGGGGCCAACGAGGCCGGCAGCGGAGCCTGCCGTGAGGCATGCCCAGTGCTGGGGCCTCCGAGGCCGGGATCGGAGCATGCCGAGGGGGTAGGCCGGTACTGGGGCCAGCGAGGCCGGCATCGGAGCCTGCCTTGAGGCATGACCAGTGCTGGGGCCTCCGAGGCCGGGATCGGAGCCTGCCGAGGGGTTAGGCCGCTGCTGGGGCCAGCGAGGCCGGCATCGGAGCCTGCCGTGAGGCAAGGCCGGTACTGGGGCCTCCGAGGCCAGGACAAGAGCCTGCCGAGGGGTTAGGCCGGTGCTGGGGCCAGCGAGGCCGGCATCGGAGCCTGCCGTGAGGCAAGGCCGGTACTGGGGCCTCTGAGGCCGGGATCGGAGCCTGCCGAGGGGTTAGGCCGCTGCTGGGGCCAGTGAGGCCGGCATCGGAGCCTGCCGTGAGGCAAGGCCGGTACTGGGGCCTCCGAGGCCAGGATAAGAGCCTGCTGAGGGGTTAGGCCGGTGCTGGGGCCAGCGAGGCCGGCATCGGAGCCTGCCGTGAGGCAAGGCCGGTACTGGGGCCTCGAGGCCAGGATAAGAGCCTGCCGAGGGGTTAGGCCGGTGCTGGGGCCAGCAAGGCCGGCATCGGAGCCTACTGTGAGGCAAGGCCGGTACTGGGGCCTCCGAGGCCAGGATAAGAGCTTGCCGAGAGGTTAGGCCAGTGCTGGGGCCAACGTGGCCGGCAGCGGAGCCTGCCGTGAGGCATGACCAGTGCTGGGGCCTCCGAGGCCGGGATCGGAGCATGCCGAGGGGTTAGGCCGGTGCTGGGGCCAGCGAGGCCGGCATCGGAGCCTGCCGTGAGGCAAGGCCGGTACTGGGGCCTCTGAGGCCAGGATAAGAGCCTGTCAAGGGGTTAGGCTGGTGCTGGGGCCAGTGAGGCCTGCATCGGAGCCTGCCTTGAGGCATTACCAGTGTTGGGGCCTCCGAGGCCAGGATTGGAATCCTGCCAAGGGGTTAGACCGGTGCAGGGGCCAATGGCCAGCTTCGGAGCCTGGCGTGAGGCAAGTTCACTCCTGTGGCCTCCAAGGTCGGGACCAAAGCCAGCTTAGGGGTTTGACCGGTTCAGGGGCCAGCGAGACCAGAACTGGGGCCTCCCATGAGGCAAGGCCGCTGCGTGAGCCAGCGAGGTCTGGATCAGTCCACTGAGTAGCCAGGCCACTACTGGGACCATCAAGAGTGGGATTGGTACTTGCAACGCAGCATGCACAGAGAAACATCGCAGAAAATATAAATCAGATGCTTCTCTTAATCAGCAATAACTAGGAGGAAAAGGGCAACAGGAAGAGGTTGAGCTATAGAAAGGGCCCTATAGTGAAGCAACTAATGTGACCAATCAGAGGGTATGTAATACTGGAGGACGGAGCCTCTTTAAAATGCAGGAGGTACATAAACAAATGTATCAAAGTAAATCACCAAAGAAGTGTGGGATGGAGGGAGGGGGAGGGAATGGGATGGGGGCTGGAGGAGGGCTAATTGGATGATGTGTGCTTGTATATCCTCTCAAGTCTTGTACTCCAATGTGATTGATATATGACTACAATGCACCAATTTAAAAAATAAATTAATTAAAAAAAATGAAAAAAAAAAAGTATTAACTAAAAGCTGGGGGCATGGTGACACACTCTTGTAATGCCAGCATTTGGGAGGATTGCAGTTGTAGATAGCCTGAACTACTTAGTGAGGCCCTTTGCAACTCAGTGAGACCCTGTTTCAAAATAAAGAATAAAAAATAGGGCTGGGGATGTAGCTTGGAGGTAGAATGCCCCTAGGTTCCATCCCCAGTACTACCAAACAAACAAACAAAAAAAGTATTAACTTGAATTACAACAACTGTGTCTACAGTATTAGGCATAGTTTTAAGGCCCTGAAAGGAACAATGGTTTTTCATTAACCAAGTTGGAAGAACAATTACCTCAGAATAAACTTTAAAGGACAAATCTAAATGCTAAATAACAAAGAAACTGTACATTCCTGAGTATTCATGAAATGAAAATTTAACTTCATGCAGAAATCTGCATATGAATGTTCACAGCAGGTTTACTTAAAGTAGCTAAAAATAAGAAATAACCACATGTCCTCAATGCATTAATAGTTAAACTGTGGTATAGCCACAACATTCAACAATACAATGCTACTACTATTCAACAACAAAAAGGAACAAATTATTGTTACATACAATAAATTGGAGAGCTCAAGAAAATTATATTGAGTGGGAAAATGCTTAATTCAAAAGGTTACATACTGTATAATTCCATTTCTGTAACATTACTGAAATAACATAATAGAGATGGAGAACAGATTAGTGGTGACCAGGTGTTACAGATGGAAAGTACAGGTGTATGGCTACACACAGCACAAGGAAGTGGTTCTTTTACTGATATCATAGTTATATATGTTGAATGTGGTGGTGGTTTCATGTAACTACATATACAATGACTGTATAGAATCCCACACCTCATGAAAAGTACAGGTATAACCGGTTAAAGCTTAGCAAGCTCACAGATTATACCCATGTTGACATCCTCTTTTGAAACTATAGTATAGGTATATAAAATATAAAATTTATATAAAATATATACTGTTGAGAAAGGCTGGATGAAGAGTACAACTGACCTTATACATTTTTTCATCTTCCTTTGAATTTACAATAATTCCAAAAGCAATTTACAAAGCAATTATACTGTGTTCAAAATACTAAGTAGTGCATGAGCATTACAGATATTCCTTGACTTATGATGTGGATACATTCAGGTAAATCCATAGAAACTAAAAATTATCATAATTCTAAAATGCACCATACACTTATTTATTGAAGTTCACAACTTAGCAATACAGTAGAATACAGTGTTGAATGTTTGCATTCATGATGACATGGCTGGTTGGGAGCTGTGGGCTTCTGACACTGCCCAGCATCAAGCGAGAATATTGTACTGCATATCATTAGTTGGAGAAAACAACAAAATTCAAAAGTGAAAGCATGATTTCTACTGAATACCTACTGCTTTTATACCACCATAAAGTTCAAAAAATCTTACATCAAACCATTGTAGTTGTGGATTGTCTTTACAGGCTTTAATTAGAGGATGAAGCTAAAGTTTAGATTAACTAATGAAACTTTTCAGTGCAATATATAGGCAGAATTTTGTTTCTAAAGATTTTTAATGTTTTAACTTTCTTATTTTTCTGGTACTAGGTATTAAGCCTTGGAGCATTCTACTTCTGAGCTATACCCTCAGGCCTTTTTATTTTTCTGTTTTGAAAACAGGGTCTTGCTAGGTCCCTAAGAGTCTTACTAAGTTTGCTGGTCTTGAGCCTGTGATCTTCTCATTTTCTTTATTTGTTTATATTTTTGTGATACTGGGGATTAAGCCCCTGAGCTATACCCTCGGCCCTAATTTTTTTTTTAAACAGAGTCTCATTAAATTGCAGAGGGCCCAACTAAATTTTTGTGGCTGGCTGTGAGCCTATAATCCTCCTGTGTCAGCCTCCCAAATACTGGGATTCCAGCCATACACCACCACACCTGGCTCTCACCTGCTTCAAAATTAACAATCTCTCTCTTTCAAGTACACACAAATGTGTATATATAAACCCCTCAAATATTTGAGACAGCAAAGTAAAGATATCAAAGTCCATTCCCCTAAATACTTCAATATATAGTGGCTTAAAATAATAATCTCTCAATCTGGGCATGGTAATGCACGCTTGTAATCCCAGCATTCTGGAGGATGAGACTGAAGGATCACAGTTTGAGGACAGCCTCAGCTACTTAGTGAGGCCCTTTGCAACTTAGTAAGACTCTGTTTCAAAACAAAGAATAAAAACTAGGGCAGGGGGTGTAGCTTGGAGGTAGAATGCCCCTGGGTTACACACACACACACACACACACACACACACACACACACACACAATCTCTCAAGCAAGACATGGTGGCACATGCTTGTAATTCCAGCAGTTTGGGAAGCTGAGACAGGACTATAGCAGGTTAGCAGTCAGCTTCAGCAATTTAGTGAGGACCTCTGTAACAGAGTAAGGCTCTGTGTTTTTTTTTTGTTTTGTTTTGTTTTTTTGAAGTTCTGGGGATGAAACCCAGAGGCATTTGACCTCTGAAGCACACCCTCTGCCCATTTTTTATTCTTTATTTTGAAACAGGGTTTCACTGAATTGCAGAGGGCCTCACTAAGTAGCCGAGGCTGTCCGCAAACCACGATCCTCCAGTCTTGGCCTCCCAAATGCTGGGATTACAAGTGTGCGCCATGACGCCCGGCTGAGGCTCTGTTTTAAAATAAAAAAAATAAAACAGGGCTGGGGTATGACTCAGAGGTAGAATGTCCCAGGGTTCCACCCCCAATACCACACACACAAGCACACAAAGTCTCTCAACCTCCTCCTGGAACAAAAGGCCAGAGTAGACATTTTCATCTCTCAGAGATGTCAGAGGCACAATGAATAAACCCAAACCTGCGAGTACTTTTAAAGTTATTGGTCACGTTGCACTCACTTACTTCATGGGTCAAAGCAAATTATGTGGCTAAATCCAAAGCCAAGGGGCAGGAAAATACTCTGCCTTTTTAGGGGTGGGAGGAACTGCACAGTCACATGGCAAAGAGCTTGGATATAGAGAGGGGCAAAAAAAAAAAACTGGGGCTATTAAGGCAATTTATCACACCCATTTAATCCAGTGTTTTCAGGGATAGAAGCTGGTATTACCAAGCCCTTTGGGTGATTCTGATGCATTTTAAAGTTTGAGAGTCATTGGGCTCCATAGATTGCTAGGCCTCAGCATCAGAGTTCTAATTTGGTAAGTATAGGTAGTACCCAAGGCTATGTATATCTAACAATTTCCCAAAATGATACTGATGCTACTAATCCAAAGACCACACTAAAAACTACTGGGCTGAGATAAGAAAAGATTTTGTGGGCAAATGTTATCAATAATGAATTCCCAAGCTTGACAGGGAAGAAGACTAGAAGGAGTAGTCTGGACAGAGGGAAAAACAGGTGCAGAAACAAATAGATGCTAAACTGCTGATGGGTTTAAGAAATTTCAAGCACTTCAGAATTCAAAGGTGCAGGGAGCAAGTAGGTTAAAAAAATAGGCGAGGAGTCCAAATATGACTGAAAGCTACAAGGAGCCACTAAAGAATATTATACTAAGAAAATAATATAAGCAGACCTAGTAGTAGAACCTGCTCTACAGCAATGCTATAGAAAAAGGTAGAAGTCATCAAACTGTAGGAAGACCTATTGCTAGCAAGACCAATAAATAAGTACGAAATGTATTAATGAAGCAAGGAGTCCCTGAACAAGACAGAGCATAGTAACAGTGAACAAGAAATGAATATGCAAAGTTCAAAGAGATAAACTTGGTGACAACCTGGATGTAGAGAAGGAGAGGGAAATATCTAGGACAACTTTAAAAGAGTGTATATAAGTACTCATAAACATCACATTTTCTTCATTCCATAAAGAGTTATAGCAGTTTATCAGAATATACATAATGAAACATAAATGGGTTTAAAAAAAATCAAAGAGAAAAGATACCTTTGGTTAAAGAAACAAAGTAAAAATATTACATAGAAAAAAACAACAACACTATACTGGCTGGGCATGGTGGTGCACACTGGTAATCCCAGCATTTGGGAGGCTGAGACAGGAGGATCTCAGCTGGCAGACAGCCTCAGCTACTTAGCAAGGCCCTTTCAAAATAAAGAATAAGCCGGACGTGGGTGGTGGCACACGCTTGTAACCCCCGCACTTGGGAGGTGGAGACAGGGTTACGCAGGTTTGAGGCCAGCCTCACTGGCTTAAGAGACCCTGTTTCCAAATTTTAAAAAGTATAAAAATAGGTCTTGGGAGTGTAGCCTGGAGGTAGAAGGGTTTCCAGGAACCCCAGTACCACCAAAAAAAAAAAAGGAAAATGGGCTGGGAGTGTAGCTCAGAGGTAAAATGCCCCTGGGTTCCATCCCTAGGACCAAAATAATACCCCCCCTTATATTGTCCTCCAATACATCTCCAAATGAAGCTTAACTTTTCTTTCTGGTACTAGGGATAGAACCCAGGAGCATTCTACTTCCGAGCCACACACCCCCAGCCCTATTTTTTATTCTTAATTTTGAAACAGGGTCTCACTGAGTTGCAAAGGGCCTAAGTAGCTGAGGCTATCCGTGAACCGCAATCCTCCCGTCTCAGCCTGCCAAATGCTGGGATCACAATGTATTGGGATTACAGTGTGTGGCATCACGTTAAGTTTGAAACTTAGCTTTTCTAGTAGGGCAAAAAATAAAATATCCTGTTGATAAAAGAGAATCAGCAATTATTTAAAAGCAAAGATTCTCTACAGTGCTATAAATGAAGAGAAATTTTACCAGTAAATTCTCATAAAGACAACTCAGGATGCTATAATAAAGAAAGTACTTGATGGTAATTCCTAAAACCTTAAAGATCTGTTCTGGATGTTACTCTTTCCTTCTTTAAAAAATCACCTCCTAGCGCCAGGCAGTGGCATACGCTTGTAATCCCCGCGGTTGGGAGGTGGAGACAGGAGGATCACTCAGGTTCGAAGCCAGCCTCACTGGCTTAAGAGACCCTGTTTCCAAATAAAAATATTTTTTAAAAAAAGGTGTCTGGGAGTTTGTCCCAGAGGTAGAAGGGTTTCCAGGAACCCCAGTACCACAAAAAAATAAAATAAAAAAATAAAAAATCACATCCAAACTGGTCATGGTGACACACACTTGTAATCCTAGTACTTGGGAGGCTGAGACAGGAGGATTGCAGGTTCTCAGCCAGCCTCAGCTACTTAATTTGGCCCTCCACAACTTAGTGAGACCATCTCAAAATAAAGAATAAAATACAGGGCTAGGGGTATAGCACTGAGGTAGAATGCCCCTGGGTTTAATCCCTAAAACTGCAAAAAAAAGAAAGTATATATATATATATATATATATATATATATATATATATATATATATATATATATATATATATCATATTCTCAGCCAGGCATGGTGGTACACACTTAAAACCCCACTACTGGGGAGGCTGAGGGCTGAGACAGGAAGCACACAAATGAGACTCTAATCAACATAGTGAGACCTGTTTCAAAATAAAAATAAGGCTGGGGGTTGAGTTTGGACATAGGATACCCCTGGGTTCAATCCCCAGTGTCACATACACACAAGAAAGTCACATCCTTCTAGGCAATGTGGCACACATCTGTAATCCCAGTACTTGGGAGGCTGAGACAAGAGCTTAGCAGATTTGAGACCAAGATGTGGTAACTTAGCAAGACTCTGTTTTAAAATAAAAAATAAAATTAAAGCCAAAGTACAGTTCAGAAGTAGAAATACCCCTAGATTCAATCCCCAGCACCACCACCACAATAAAATCACATCCGTAAAGAACAATTCAGTAAACTGAAAGTTTATAAGGAGCCCAGAGAGTTGGTTTTCCTATGAGCAAAATTTAAAATATTCAGAGGAATGGACAGAATGCCATACAGTCTGTACTCCATTAATACACTTTCCCAAATTGTGGCTTCTGAAAAATTTGGATGGTTGAGAGAACACAGGTGAATGTAAACATTTAGTATTACTGAAGGAAGTATATGTTTTATCGTCAATCAAGGACAAGAAAAATGAAAGGACAATCTTACGAAGCAAATGAAATTTATCCAAAATATGTTCCTCCTCTTCACAGATGCCGTGTGTGTGTGTGTGTGTGTGTGTGTGTGTGTGTGTGTGTGTGTCTCTTTTATACAGGGGATTGAACCTGGGGGTTGGGGAAGGGTTCAACATCTGAGTGACACACCAGCCTTTTTTGTTGGTTTTTTTGTTTTGTTTTTTGGTGGTATTGGGGTTCCTGGAAGCCCTTCTACCTCCGGTATACACTCCCAGACCTATTTTTTAAAATATATTTTTATCTGGAAACAGGGTCTCTTAAGCCAGCATGGCTGGCTTCGAACCTGCGCGATCCTCCTGTCTCCACCTCCCAAGCACAGGGATTACAAGCGTGCACCACCGCGCCTGGCCCAGCCCTTTTTATTTTGAAACAAGGTCTTGCTAAGTTTCGAAAGTCTTACTAAGTTGTTGAGGCTAGTCTCAAACTGACAATCCTCCAGTCTCAGCCTCTCGAGGGCTGGGATTTACAGATGTTAAGCCACCAAGCCCAGCTTTAGAATCTTCTTTAAAATAAGTCTGATTCTGCTGTAATACATAAATGAACGAGTGCATGATTCCAAATTTCAAAAACAATGCTACTGGGAGGGCAGGGTGGTACATACTTGTAATCCCAGTACTTTGGAGGCTGAGACAGGAAGATTACAAATTTGAGAGCTGCCTTAGCAATTTGTGAAACCCTGTTGCAAAATAAAAATGTTAAAAAATTAAAGAAAGGGTTGGGGATGGGTAGTATAGAGATAAAGTGCCCCTGGGGTCAATTGCTAGTACAAAAAATAAAATGACAAAAACCAGTACTACTAACTATAGATATATGGTACATATTGAACTGGTCAGAATCTGAAAGCCAAAAAGTTGATCAAACATCTTACTCTAAGAAATCTTTTCTAATGCCCATATTGCTCAAATTTATTTATTTGTTTGTTTATGGTACTGGGGATGGAACCCAGAGGCTTTCTACCTCCGGGTTACACTCCCAGACCTATTTTATACTTTATTTGAAAACAGGGCCTCTCACTAAGTTGCTGAGAGCCTAAGTAGCTGAGGCTGGCTTTGACCTGTGTGATCTCCTGTCTCAGTCTCCCAAGCGCGAGGATTCCAAGCATGCGACACCACGCCTGGCTTAATATACTTTACATTCTCCATTATAGAAAGAAAAGGTTAACATGAACAAATATTTCAGACTACCTAACTAAAGGCAATATATGGCCTATAGTCTGAGACACAGAGGGAGAAAAAGGAATTTATATTCACTATGTCCAATGAGCAGTGCTGGGTTGCTTTAAATTCTTTATTTTTCCATTTAATCTTCATAAATAACCCAAAAGTGAGTTTCATAATCTTCATTTAAAGCTGAAAAAAACCAAAAACACTTGGGAGACAAAGACAGGAAGATTGCAGGTTTGAGGTCAGCACATGGTAAATCAGTGTTTCAAATAAAAAATAAAATAAAACTGGGGCTGTAGCTCTGAGGTATAACACTCCCTGGGTTCAATCCCCACTAACACACACACACACACACACACACACACACACACACACACACACACTCAAACAAACTGCACAAAGTACTGTAATTAGTAAGACATAGAACAATGACCCAAAATCAATTTATCCAATTTTTAAAAATATATTAAAACTCTTAAAACAAATATGCCCAATTTCACTCTTAATGTAAGACATGTATATTAAAAGTACACTGAAGTAGCAAGCTTTTAATTTTTAGCCTGATAACTGAAAAATGTTAAGGCACTCTGTTACTGTAGAGAAATAGGCACTAATAGGCACTCACACACAGCTGATTAGAATGTAAAATGCATTAAGACATAGAAATATCTAACAAAATTATACATTTATTTAGATTTATTTACCTTTAAAATGCCCAGTAATCCCATATCTAAGAGTTTACCCTCCAGAAATACATAATATACACAAAGGTTATTCATTACGGCATTATTTATAAAAGAAAAATACTGTAAATAATCTAATGCCTAAGCATATGAAACTGAACGAACTGATACATCCACCCAAGAAAATTTTGCCACAGTTAAACAGACTGTAAGAGAAAAAAATCTAACTGATATGGAGGAAATTTCAGGAAATATTAAATAAAAAGAGCAAGGTATTAAAAAGTATATATAAACTGGGAATAGTGGAGGCTGAGAGAGGAGCATCACAAATTTGAGGCCAGCCCCAACAACTTGGTGAGGACCTCCACAACCTACTGAGATCCTGTTTCAAAATAATAAATAAAATAGGATTGGGGACTGAGCTCAGAGGTAGAATGACTCTGGGTTCCATTCCTAGTAGTAACAACAACAACAAAAACAAACAAAAAGAAGTAAAACCTTCTCTCTAATGAAGAAAGAGGTGTATATTGATCACACACACACACACACACACACACACACACACACACACCCCACACACAAAAAAAAAAACTCAGGAAAGATATAGAAGAAGGAAGCACAAAGCCAAGTAAAAATGCCTAGAGCCTCTAGAAGCTGGAGAGGTAGGAAAGAATTCTTTTCTAGAGTGTTTGGAGGGAGACTGGGCCTACTGACACCTTGACTTTTTTACTTCAGGCCCACAGAACCGACAAAATACATTTCTGTTGTCTTTAGCCACCAAACTAGTGGTAATTTGTTATAGCGACCTTAATACACTAAATACAAGGATACATTCTAAGGACAAAAATACTTGAAAAGAAAATTTGAAATGTATTGAGTATTTTTTTGTTGTTGTTGACAGTGCTGTTGACATAACTATTTGAATATGGTGTCTTAGAAGACAAGCAATGAACCTCCAAGAACAAAGGTGCCATCAACATATGACTGAGATCTGACCAAAGGAGCTGACAAGGAGTCACTGATGACCTTTACAAGATCCATCTCTAAAAATGCAGGGAATAAGAGAAGGCATCTATTTAGAATAGATTTGAGAAAGAATGGGAGGAAAGAATAAGACAGGAAATGCAGACAAATAGAAGTAGAGTCAAGAGAAGAAATTAAGCTTGTATGCTCATGAAAACGTTCACGAGGACAAAAAAGGTGATAATACAGGAGATGGGAGAATTACAAATTTTGAGTATGTGCAAGTGAGTGAGACCCAGAAAACAAGAGGAAGGCCTGTCTTTAGGAATCTGGACAATTTACCAACAGTGACAGAAGGAAAGGTGAGTCTTGTTACAGAGACTGATGGATAGACAGTTTGATAAATGATGCCAGATATTTCAAAATCCTGATTACCTTATTTCTCTAACTGAAATAAGAAATAAATTCATCACTAAAATTAAAGAAAAAAGCCAGGCATGGTGGCGCATGCTTGTAATCCCTGCACTTGGGAGGCGGAGACAGGAGGATCATGCAGGTTTGAAAGCCAGCAAGGCTGGCTTAGAGACCCTGTTTCCAAATAAAATATAAAATAGGTCTAGGAGTGTAGCCGGGAGGTAGAAGGGTTCCATCGGCAGTACCACCAAAAAGAAAGAAAAAGAAAGAGGGGGGGAGGGGAGGGGAGGGGAGGGGAGGGGAGGGGAGGAGATGTTGGAGGTTTTAAGGAGGGGGGAGTACAAAACAGCCATCTAGGACAATGAGGCACAGAGTGTGGTACATTTGCTAGGTAAAATTAAAGGGTCCACTACCAGTACTTTAAAGTGAGGCCACCTATGCGTTTATTGTTTTTCTCTAATCCCATTAAGCTACAAAAGTGAGAGTAAATCCTGATTGTTAATAACAAAGAGTAAAACAAAGAGGGAGCAAAGAGCTGAAGCTGTGTGTAAGGAACTAGCTATTTATACTTTTCAAATTTAGGTATAAGGAGGAAAGTTAGGGATACTGAAGTAAAGAGAGTCTGCTGCAACATTAAACTTGTAGTAAATTAGTCCTATTCCACAACTCTCTTATTCTTTGGCTTGTATGATTTTTCTCCCTTGTCTGATCCTTCCTGATTCTACTTTCTCCAGTGGTTCATTATCTTTGGCCATTTTCCAACTCTAGCTACAAGTAGATTTCGTTGAAAATTAATTTATTTTCATGGCATCTGAAAGATCTCTATGGCTGCATTATGTGGAAATTCATTAATGACTAACAATTACCTCAAAAGCGATTACTATCTCCAATATTTCTAAACTATAAATTATTTTAATAAATTACTTTTGGTAACCTTAAAATCTCTATCACTGCTTCCATTCATCGCCACTATATTGGGATAAAAATTAAACTACAAAAGTAGATTATGATAAATTAGGATGCACAAGTAATCTCCACAGCAAACCAAGAAAATAAATCCAAAAATATTTTTCATAAAAATCTATGGTGAAATTTGAATGGTACATATCATAGTCTGGCTCTGGACTATCTCCCAAAGGCTCATGGATTAAAGACTTGTCTCCAAAATAGCAAAGTTCAAAGACTGGATCATCAATAGATTATAACTGCATGGACTATTGGGAGGTGATAAAACTGTAGTGGGTGGTACCTAGTTGGCATAGCAGGTCACTGAGGGTGCCTACCCTAAGAAGAAATAGCTCATCCTTGGCCTTTCTGGCCATGTTCAGACTGGAGTGCTCTTGCTCCTAAGAGTATGCACCTCATACTGCTTTCCTGCTGCAATAAGGTGAGCAGCTCTGTTCTGTCATATGCTCAAAACGACGATCTCCCTCACCACAGGCTTACTGATGGGGTCAAGCAACCATGGGCTGAGGCCTCTGAAGCTGTGAGCCAAAATATATCTTTCTCCTGTAAACGGATTTTTCTCAGTTATTCTGTCACAGCAATGGAAAGCTAACTGGCACAGTATAATATTAAGAATATTTAATACAAAATAAGGCACTAAAGGATGAAAAGCAGAAGTAAATACAATCACACTGATAATCACATTAGAAAGAAATATTCAACATGCAGAGACACTCAAATTTTGGATAAAAGAGCAAGCCTACAATGTATACCTCTACCAAAGACATACCTTAGATTCAAAGATCCAAATAAAATGAAGGTAAAAGAATGGAAACGAGCTGGGTATGGTAGCGCACAACTATACTCCAGTACTTGGGAGGGTGAGACAGAAGAATTTAAGATTTGAGACCATCCACAGTAACTTAGCAAAACTCGGCAACTTCGTAAGACCTTGTTTCAAATTTTAAAAAGACTGGGGTGTAGCCTGGAAGTAGAATGCCCCTGGATTTAATTCCCCATATCTGTCCCACACAAGACTAGAAAAGATGCCTAGGTGTATAGCCAGGCGTGGTGGCGCACGCTTGTAATCCCTGCGCTTGGGAGGTGGAGACAGGAGGATCTCACAGGTTCGAAGCCAGCCGCTCTGGCTTAAGAAACCCTGTTTCCAAATTTAAAAAAATACATAAAAAAGGTCTGGGAGTGTACCCCGGAGGTAGAAGGGTTTCCAGGAACCCCAGTACCATACACACACAAAAAGATGTTAGGTGTGGTGGCACACATCCTAATACCTGGGAGCCTGACAGGAGTGGATTGCAGGTTCCAGGCTGACTGCAGCAATTTAGGTGTTTCCAATTAAAAACAAAACAAAACAAAAAAGCACTAGGGGTATAGCCAGAAGACAGAATGCCCCCTTGGTTGAACCCAGTACAAAAGAAGATATTCATATAACAGTAGCAATAAGAAAGCTGGAATGACTGTAGCCTATGAAAAGACTTCAAGATAAAAGTACTAAAGACAAAGAGGGGTATTCACAATAATAAATATTACTGTGTGTGTGTGTGTCTGTCCGCATACACACACACACGGAGGGGTGGGGTGGGGTGGAGCTTGTAGTACTGGGGATGGGGATTGAACCCAGGGGCATTCTACCTCTGAGCTACACCCCCAGCCCCATATATATAGACAGAACAGAGCTGCTCATCTCATTGCAGCAGGGAAGCAATATGAGGTGCATACTCTCAGGAGCAAGAGCACTCCAGTACTAGGCAGAAGGCCCCACTAAATAGCTGAAGCTGGCTTAGAACCTGCAATTCTCCTGTCTCAGCCTCCCAAGTACTGGGATTACAAGCATGCATCACCATGCTCAAATGGGTAATCATAATTAAAAACAGAACTGTCAAATACAGAAATGATGTGGTCAAGATTACACCTTCAAATTCAGTTGCAAGGCTTAGCCAGTGTCCTGACTTTCCTGTTCTTTTCCCACTGAATGCAGTTTTACTGAAAGAAAGTGTTAGAAGTTTTTAAAAAGTAATCACAGTAAAAATATCCAGGTAATGGCTAAGCAGATGATTAATTTTTTTTATCCCATGAGGAAATCTGTTGCAACCTTCAGTTGTTGGTTACTTTTATATTCTACCAAAAAATAAGGAAACTGTAGAGTCTTTACTATTAATTATCTTACTTAATATGTAAAACATCTCCATGAAATAAGAATTACTTTATTTAA
The DNA here is from genome assembly GCF_963383645.1 of Muscardinus avellanarius. NCBI lineage: Eukaryota > Metazoa > Chordata > Mammalia > Rodentia > Gliridae > Muscardinus > Muscardinus avellanarius. The sequence goes on along the minus strand of NC_137786.1, from coordinate 32,522,685 downwards.
TAACTGGAAAACCTAATGTTCAAAGAAATAACTGGCCATCATTAGATAGCTTATAAATAATTGTGCCAGAATTTTAAGAATTAAACTTATCTGCTTTTATACTCCCTGTTCAATTTTGCATGCTTCTTTAAAGAATAACTTCTTTCAACAGTTTGTCTGTACGCCTTCAATATATATGTTTAAACCACAAAATAGACATTTTAAGAAGATGAGATAAAAGTAAGTACATCCACAAGTTCCAATTTCCTGTATACAATAAGCTTAAAGATCTTGTACTCTCGGGCCCATCCTACATCTTCTCCAGTACATATATACAACTTCAGAAATCATTATTCTAAGTACTAATATTTTTTCCAGAATTGAATATCATCCTTCTTTGTAATTTTCTTTTATTCTTGACTCTTTACTCCATGTAAGCGCTTTAATTTCTTTATTTAGAATTCCATGAATTCCTATATTAAGTTCTACTATTCTTATTATCTTTTATTTCTAGGCTCTTAAAATTGGAAATATATCTTTAAAATCTTGAATAGTTGTACCGATAAAATTGGATATTCTTATTTAAAAATCAGTTTTTAAATGACTATTAAGAACGTGTATGAAGAACTAAAAACTACATTTTTTTGACTATTTTTGGAGAGGCTGGTACTGGGGATAGAACCCAGGGGCATTCTACCCCTGAGGTATACCCCAATCCTATTTTTTATTCTTTATTTTGAAACAGGATCTCACTGAGTTGCAAAGGGCCTTACTAAGTAGCTGAGGCTGGCCACGAACCTGCAATCCTCCTGTCTCAGCCTCCCAAATGCTGGGATTACAAGTATGCACCACCACACCGGGCTTTGACTTTTTTTTTTTTTTTTGGTACTAATGATTGAACCCAGGGGCATTCTTTCCTCAGGCTACACCCTTAATCCTGTTTTACTTTTATTTTAAAACATGGTCTCCATCGGTTGATGAGAAACTCACTATCTGATGAGGGTGTCCTCAAACCTGCAATCCTCCTGTCTCAGCTTCCCAAGTACTGAGATTACGGCATGCTCCCTCATGCCCAACTTAAAAACTTTATTTCTATTTACTTATTTATTCATTCATTCATTTTTATTGGTGCATTGTATTTATACATCATAATGGGGTAAAAAAAAAAATGCACACATCACCCAGCCAGCCCCCACCAAATCCTCACCCCACTCCCTCCCCATCCCTCCCCTCTTATGCTTGGCTTAGTGGTTGATTACCATATGAATAAATACCTCCTGTGCTTTAAAGAGCCCCCCAGTCCCCACAGTTGGGTTGCCTTATTTTGCTCCTCAGTAGGATCTCCTTTTTCATCCAGAGTTCCTCCTATGACCTATTTCTCCTTAGCTTTCACATATTAGGGAAAGCATCCAATTTCTAACTTTTTGCAACTGGCTAACCTTGCATAGCGTTATGTCCTCCAGTCCCATCCATTTCCCTGTAAATGCTGCAATTGTGTGTTTTTTTTTTTAATGGATGAATAAAATTCCACTGTGTACATATCCCACAGTTTTGTAATCCATTCATCTGTTGATGGGCATCTTGGCTGGTTCCATAGTTTGGCTATGGTGAATTGTGCAGCTATGAACATAGATACACATGCATTAGTTTGGTAGTTTGGTTTCCTTTCTTTTGGGGTATATGCCCAGAAGTGGTATTGCTGGATCGAATGGTAAATTTGTCCCCCTTCTGAGGATTCTCCATACTGTTTTCCAAAGTGGTTGCACTAATTTGCAATCCCACCAACAATGTTTTAGAGTTCACACTTCTCCACATCCTCGCCAGCATCTGTTGTAGTTTGTAAAAACTAAATTTCTGATAGACTGGATGCTTTCTGTCAAAAGGTTTATTATAATGTTTGAACAAGAAAACAAACTCAGGTAGAAAAGGGGTATTTCCATAATACAAAACCCACAATTTTAATATAAATAGTAAATGTTCTCTGAACCTCACAGCAAGTAAAATTTGCTCTTTGAATTAATAAAAATGTGTCAGGTATGGTGGTGCACCCTTGTAATCCCAGTACTTGGGAGGCCGAGACAGGAGGATCGCAGGTTTGCGGCCAGCCTCAGCTACTTTTAATGAGGCCCTCCTCAACTGAGGGAGACTCTGTTTCAAAATAAAAAACAGGGTTGGGGGTGTAGCTCAGGGGTAAGATACCACTGAGTTCAATTATCAGTACTGCAATAAATAAATATGTGTGACACAGTCAATTGATCAGTATGAAACATGGAAGGTAATAATCAGATTGCAATATATGCATTAGAATTCAACAAGTCTCCATTATGCTTCACTAGAAGTATGCTATAAAATATTTCTATCTTGCTTAAAATAGATCAGGCTTTGGAATACCTTTTACTAACATTAAGTACAATCCAATATAAAAAAAAAAATTTACTTCTCAAATTCAGCTTTTGCTGTCCAATTCCTTCCAAGTGTTAAAATCTTTCGTTTTTTTTTGTGGTACTGGGGATGGAACCCAGGGGCATTCTACCTCCAAGCTACACCCCTAGCCCTGTTATTTGTTCTTTATTTTTGAAATAGCATCTCTCTGAGATGCAAAGGGCCTTACTAAGTAGCTGAGGCTGTCCGCGAAACGCAACCCTCTTGTCTCAGCCTCCCAAAGGCTGGGATTAGAAGCATGCGCCACCATGCCTGGCTATCTTTCTCCTTCTTACCTAATCAAACTTTTATCTCACAAATTAACACATAGCCACTTTATTCTAAACCACTGTTTTTCAGATTTTTCTTTGTGTGTGTGGTACCAGGTATTGAATCCAGGGGCATTCTATCTCTGAGTTAACATCCTCAGCCCTATTTTTTACTCCTTATTTTGAAACAGGGTCTCACAAAGTTGTGAAGGGCCTCAGTAAGTTGCTGAGGTTGACCACACACCTGTGTGTTACTTAAAATTTTCCAAAGGGCCAGGCATGGTGGCGTATGCTTGTAATCCCAGCTTGTGGGAGGCTGAGACAGAAGGGTTGTACAGGACCAAAGCCAGTCTCAGTTACTGAGTGAAACTCTCAGCAACTTACTGAGACCCTATTCCCAAATAAAGTATAAAAGCCAAAGTAGTTCTCAGCAACAAAAACCAAGCAGGAGGAATCACAATACCTGATTTTAAACGATACTACAAAAATACTGTAACAAAAACAGCATGGTACTGGCACAAGAACAGATACATTGATCAATGGAACACAATAGAAGACCCAGAAACAAGTCCACACACAGCCAATTGATTTTTGACAAGGGGATGAAAACATACACTTGAAAAAAGATAGCCTCTTCTACAAATGGTGTTGGCAAAACTAGTTAACCATATGCAGAAAACTGGAAATTAATCCCACCTTCTCACCCTGCACAAGAGTCAATTCAAGATAGATCAAAGACTTGGGAATTAGACCAGAGACCTTGAGGCTCCTTGAATAAGGCATAGATCAAGCATTGCAATACATAGGTATAGATTAAAAACTTTCTCAACAAGACCCCAAAGGCACAACAAATTAAAAGACAATCAAGCCGGGCGTGGTGGCCCAGGCTTATAATCCCCGTGCTTGGGAGGCGGAGACAGGAGGATCGCGCTGGTTTGAAGCCAGCCGTGCTGGCTTAAGAGACCCTGTTTCTAAATAAAAAAGTATAAAATAGGTCTGAGAGTGTAGCCCGGAGGTAGAAGGGCTTCCAGGAACCCCAGTACCACCACACACACACAAAAAGACAAATCAATACATGGGATTGCATTAAACTGAAGACCTTCGTAACTGTCAAGAACCTCAATCGAGAGCCAACAGAATGGGAGATTTTCGCAACCTACTCCTCTGATAGAGAACTAATATCTAGAATATACAGAGAACTCAAGAAACTCAACACTAAAAAAAAACAAATAATCCAATTAAAAAAATAGGCAAGTGAACTAGACACTTCACGAAAGAAATTCAAATGGCCAATAAATGCATGAAAAACTGTTCAACATCATTGGCAATCAGAGAGATGCAAATCAAAACTACCCTGAGATTTCACCTTACCCCAACTAGAATTGCAACCATTCAAAACACAAACAACAAATGCTGGCAAGGATGTGAAGAAGTGTAAACTCTAAAACATTGTTGGTGGGATTGCAAATTAGTGCAACCACTTTGGAAAACAGTATGGAGAATCCTCAGAAGAATGGGAACAAATTTACCATTCGATCCAGCAATACCACTTCTGGGCATATACCCCAAAAGAAAGGAAACCAAACTACCAAACTAATGCATGTGTATCTATGTTCATAGCTGCACAATTCACCATAGCCAAACTATGGAACCAGCCAAGATGCCCATCAACAGATGAATGGATTACAAAACCGTGGGATATGTACAAAGTGGAATTTTATTCATCCATTAAAAAAAAAAACACACACACAATTGCAGCATTTACAGGGAAATGGATGGGACTGGAGGACATAACGCTAAGCAAGGTTAGCCAGTTGCAAAAAGTTAGAAATTGGATGCTTTCCCTAATATGTGAAAGCTAAGGAGAAATAGGTCATAGGAGGAACTCTGGATGAAAAAGGAGATCCTATTGAGGAGCAAAATAAGGCAACCCAACTGTGGGGACTGGGGGGCTCTTTAAAGCACAGGAGGTATTTATTCATATGGTAATCAACCACTAAGCCAAGCATAAGAGGGGAGGGATGGGGAGGGAGTGGGAAGGGACTTGGTGGGGGCTGGCTGGGTGATGTGTGCATTTATGTCTACAAAAGTTTTTTACCTCATCATCATGTATAAATACAATGCACCAGAGAAAAATTAAAAAATAAAGAAAAACAAAAAGCCTTACCCAAAGATGACAGAAATAAATTTTGAAATAAAAAAACAAAAAAAACAAAGTATAAAATAGGTCTGGGAGTATAGCCCGGAGGTAGAAAAGCCCCTGGGTTCCACTCCCAGTACCACCAGAATAAATAAATAAATATAAATAAATAAAAATGTCCATTTTCTTGAATGAATTGGAAAATACAGAATAGCCTAAAGTAATGCTGAAAAGAACCTGGCATGGTCAAGACAGGCATACAGAGAAAAGGAGAAACTGCAAAAGACTTAGTGGTTATAATAATATTTGGTGCTAACCACCAAGAATACTACAAATGGGTATAGACACGGAAAACCTGAGATCACCCACACCTAGTCCTTTTCTTTTTTGGTGGTACTCAGGATTGGCCTAATGGGCATTCTTCTACTGAGCTATATCCCCAGCCTTTTTTATATTTTATTTTTAAAAAGGACGTCCCTAAATTGCCATGAGCTGTCCTTTGACCTGTGATCCACCTGTCTCCACCTCCCAAGTACTGGGAATTACAGACCACCTCTTCCTAAGAGGCTAACCACCTGCCTCCAACAATGTTTATTTTTGTTTGTACAATATGAAACAACATTCCTATTTATTTATACATGAGAGACAGACAGACAAACCAGACATTGAACCCAGGAACATTTTACCTCTGAGTGACACACCCCATCAGCCCTATTTTTTATTTTAAAACAGAGTCTCACTAGGTTGATAAAAGTCTCACTATTTGCTGAGGCTATCTTTGAACCTACAATTCTCCCAAGTACTGGGATTACTGGCATGTGCCACAATGTTCTGCCAACACGGCGTTATTAAAAATGTTAAGTGGGGCATGGTGGCACATACTTGTAATCCCAGTACCTGGGAGGCTGAGATAGGAGGATCACAGTTTTGAGGACAGCCTCAGCAAGTAGTGACACTCTGATCAACCTAGTAAGATTCTGTCCAAAATAAATATAAAAAAGGACTGGGGGTGAATGTGCTTGGGTTCAATTTCCAGTACCACACGTATAAATAAAACAAAACAAAAACAAAAATCACAAAATAACTTCCACTATATAACTATTTTTTCAGGATCATTTCATATTGTGCATTTTTTTCCTTTACATATTTTACTATTTGGCTAAAAAGGTTTTACCTGTATAAAATACATAGAGGCATTTTTCTTAACAAACTTTACCTTTTATTTACTGATTTTCTGTCTTTCCCCAAGTTGGGTTTTTCTTTTCTTTTTTTTTTTTTTAGGATCTGAAGATGGAACCCAGAGGCGTTTGACCTCCGAGCTACAACCCCTGCCCAATTTTTTATTCTTTATTTTGAAACAGGGTCTCACTGAGTTGAAGAGGGCCCAAGTCCGCGAACCGTGATCCTCCGGTCTCAGCCTCCCAAATGCGTGCACCACCATGCCCAGCCCAAATTGGTATTTTTAACCTTAAATTCTACTTTCTCTGGCATTAATTCTGCTATTCTTTTCTTCCTTTCTTTCTTTTTTAAACTCATCTTTCCACATTCTTGGCCCAAGTTTTAATTTCTACTCTCTTATCCACTTTGTTTCTTTATTCTCCCTTGGTGATTTCCCTGTCTCAAGGACTTAAAAGCCATACATATGATAACTCCAGCCTGGACCTCTCTCCTGATCTCCAGAATGATACTGTATATCCAACTGCCACCTGACATCTCTACTTGGCTCCCTATAACAATCTCAAACTTGAATATTTCTGAAACAAGTTCATTTTTTTTTTTATAACAGCTCTTTCTGTTATACCCCTTACCCCCCCAATTGAGGCTGAAGACAACTCATTTTACCAGTTGCTTCCGTCAGTTCTTGGATTTATTCTTGACTCCTATCTTTCTCACCTCAGTTTTGGATTTTGAGCTTATTCCTTCAAAATACATCTAAAATTTGACCATTTTGCTTCATAGACTCTTTAATTGATCTTTTCTATCCTTGATGCTCCTTTAGTAGTATAACATGCCAGTGATTTTGTTAAACTCTAAGTAGAATCATGTTACTCTTCTCAAAAATTCTTCAATGATTTTCTCATTCAGAACAAATTCAAAATCTATTAAACTATCTACAGGTTTGAATATGAATTATAACATTTCTTAACCCAAAATATGCCTTGATATTCTTTTTTCCTCCCAGTGAAATATATGCCTGCATTTCATTTTAGAAAACTTTATTTATAATATTTAACTGATATATAAACCAGAGAGAAAAAGATAAAACATCAACTCAGAAGATAAGAAATAGAGCAGAGGATTCTTGCCTTTCCTTGGTCTCATATACCTATTAACTTTTTAACTTGAGACAAGTAAGGATACAATTGTGATAGTACACTGTGAATCATAAAGCAAGTATTAGAGAAACTTTACATATTTAGAAAAAGTATATTTATAGTTCTAATACTAACAAAACTAGCCTCTCTTTTTAAATGAACCCAACAAACATTTCAGTTGAGCTCTAAGAAAAGATCAACTTCAGTTATAGCTATTCTGATTCTAATAACTGTTTAAATTATTAAATTGTTCATGGGAGAGAATGCATGCAACCACTTGTACTCTCTACTACCAATTCATTTTTCACTGAAATTGACACAATCTAAAATAATTGGTATAATTTCTGTGGCAGATTAAAAACAGCCACAAATTCTTGCTAGTTCTCACAGTGAGTTAAAAGCCTCATTTCCATCTCTTTAATCTTCGCAGATTTTTGTGACTTGCAGGACAAAAACACACAGTACAAAGTTCCCTTTGGGATCCCTAACCTAGGTCAAAAAAAAAAACCTTGCAGCTTTCTCCCACACATGTTATAGTATGTCTTAGGAGTCGTGAGCTAAATGTTAGAATACCATGATAAGAGGCAGGGCGTGGTGGCGCACTCTTGTAATCCCCGCCCTTGGGTGGTGGAGACAGGAGGATCGCGCGCTGGCTTAAGAGACCCTGTTTCCAAATAAAAAAGTATAAAAAGAGGTACCGGGAGTGTAGGCCGGAGGTAGAAGGGTTTCCAGGAACCCCAGTACCACCCAAAAAAAAAAAAAAAAAAAGAATATCATGAAAGAGCTATGCTAGTGATTCTGTACATATAGGCTCCAGTTGATGTCACAGTCTAGCCTATTTCTGGCCATCTCCACCAAAGTAGCACTTATGTGGATGAAACCATCTTAGACCATTTACATCTATCAGATGACTACCTCCAAGTAACTTCTATTAACACCACATGGCCAAAGCCATGCCCTGACTAAATTTCCAACACATAAAATTATGAGATACAAAAAAAAAAAAATGGTTATTTTAAGCCATCCCAAGTTCTTGGAACAGTTTGTTACTCACTAACAAATAACCAGACCATTCAGCAACACACTGTAGTAGCTACCAGCTATGAAGTTTTCAAAGATGCATTTAACAAGTGCTCAAAAATGGTAGGTGTGCACAGAGTGATCCAAAGGGATTAAATCAGAAAATATATTTATTCTCATTCAGGAAAGAAAGACCAAGGATATGGGGAAGCTACTGAAATAACTGAGTCATTCATTGATGAATTGGACTTGGGAATGAGTAGGAGAAAATATTAATAAAACATATCTAGCAAAATGAGCAAAGAAGGAGATCAAGACAAATATAACCTTGAAGTCTTGGAAACAGGGTATAGAATACTGTGTTCTTTGTCTGATTGGACAAAATAAAAAAGGAAAGCAAAAAATATGAATGGCCACATAGGAAATGAACAATAAAAGGAATCCAAAGTTATGTGGAATGTATGTACTTTATCTAGGCCTCAAGAAGAAACAATCCTTCCAACAACATGAGATTGTGGCAAGAGAGGTTTTTAAATTATAATTCTGCCACTTAATAATTGAATGACTTTGGGATCCTTAGCTTCTTGGAGGGCTTCCTCAAAATAAAGTGAGGATAAGAGCATTCAGTTTACATAATTAAAGATTAGTAACATAATATATGTAAAATCAATGTAGAAGACTCTCAATAAGTTATCAACAGATTTGAGATACACATGATATAGCAGAAAAAGCCATGTTTTAAAATATTAACATCAACACTATTAATAAATAGCAAAATGTATTGAGTACCTTCTAAATGCCAGGCATTTTGCTAGATCACTGTACATAAATGTTAATCTTCCCTAGATTCTTGCCAGATTAACCTCTCCAGTTTACACTTCTGAAATATGAGGGTAAGTGGGCAAAATAACTGCTAAATAATATTATATAAAGTATTTTCCTTTTAAAATATTATTTTCGGGCTGGGATGTAGCTCAGTGGCAAAGCACTTGCCTGGCAAGTGTACCCACCCTGGGTTCAATCCCCAGTCCAAAAAAACAAAAACAAAACAAAACAAAACAAAAAAACCCTTTAAAATATTATTTTCTCTTGACTTAAGAACATGAGACAAAAACTTCACTGAAAAAGATATGAATATAATGGATGCAAGCAGTCAAGAAGGCCTTTGGTAGAGGCCCCCAGGAAATATTTGAAAATTAAAAAAAGAGAGAGAACATTTTGGGATAGGGATAGGCAAGGAAATCTTGAAAAATATAAGAGAAAAAAAGTCTAAGAAAAATATCTATTTCATGTTAGTAGCTAGATTGGGGATTTTCTTAGTGTTGACTATAACGGCAGCTAATGCCTGCAATGCAAATTACCATCTGCTTTACATTCATATCACTGTTTCATTTTCATGGCAATCTTGCAAAGTAAATATTCACTTTGGCAAAAATTTGCTGAGTACCTACTAGGTGCCAGACTTTGTGGATACAACTATACATGATACAACACAGTATTCCCCACATAATCAGCTTGCAGACTGTATTAACAGTAACCTTTTCAAAGAGTTAGTTATTTTTCCTAAATTTGCACAGCTAATGAGGGACATCAGAAGAGCTGAAATCTTACTCTACACTTATTGCCTCATAACATTTTAAAAACACAAAGAAATTGTAATGCCTCTGAGCTACAAAACCATATGTGTTTATATACAATTTTACAGCAAAAAATTTTATTTATTTATTGAACTGGGGATTGAACCCGGGGGCAATTCTACCTCTGAGCTATGCTACCAGCCCTATTTTTTAATTTTTTTAAAATTTGAAAACAGAATTTCACTATGTTGCTGAGGGTCTTGTTAAATAGCTGAGACTGGCCTACATCCTGTGATCCTCTTGTCTCAGCTTCCCAAAGACTGGGATGACAAGCATGCACCACTGCATTGGCCACAAAACATTTTAAAACACACTTTATTATTTATTGCAAACTTATAAATAATCATATTTAATTTTAATTCAATACTATTCCATGCTAACTATAGTTATAAAATTTAAAGACTGAAAATTTGGATATTAATTCAGGAGAAAAGGTTGTCCAAACTATATGCACAAAAATCTATATTATGTGATCTAGTTTGATTAATTACTTTAAACATTATATTAAGAAATTAAGCACTCCTAAAGATGAAATAATAATAGAGCTTTGTGGGGGAGGAGGAACTGAGAGTGGACAAATAACAATGCCATCTATAGGACAATTAGTAGAATACAGACAACACACACCGAACTTGCAACAATTCTTAACTACTTATGTTAGGAATTTATTCACAATGGAAATTAAATAATTAATAAAACCCCTTAAAACTAGAACTTGTCTTACCCATTTATAAGACCAGAAATGTTCCGTTCTTATACAGTACTATCCATGAAAAAAATATAAACAGTATTTTCACAAGTTGGAAGTGTTAACATAGTCAATTAGATGGTATCAAGTAAAGACAAAAAGACAAAATAGGCCAAGAATAATTTCTACAGTTGAAGAAAAAGCTTCCCCTGGATGTGAAATTTTAAGAGTATTTATCCATAATATAGTATTTGTCAGAATATATATATTAATGTAAATAAATACATGTTTTCAGATCATAAAAAGGGAATAGATGTAAAAGTGAGATAAGTTCTATAAAGAATCTTGGTATGTCTTTTTATTTTATTTTCTTTCTTTCTTTTCTTTTTTTTTTTTTTTTTTTTTTTTTTTTTGGTGGTACTGGGCGTTCTACCTCCGAGCTGCAACCCTAGCCCTACTTTTTATTCTTTATTTTGAAACAGGGTAGCACTGAGTTGCAAAGGGCCTCACTAAGTAGCTGAGGTTGTCAGTGAACTGTGATCCTCCTGTCTCAGCCTCCCAAATGCTGGGATTACAAGTGTGCACCACCACACCCATTCTTTTTTAAATAAGAGCACATTACCAACAGCATTCAAAGATCGCCCTAGTTGCTATACCAAGAGATGTCAATACAGACAAGGCCCGAGATGTCAATACAGACAAGGCCCTCAACTTACTCATAAAGTGAAGAAAAATGTAAAATTTATCACCTCACTGTCCAACAAAAACCAGCTTTGTTGCCATACATCTTTTCTTTAAAATGTATTTTTAACTTTGCTTACAGAGATATTACTAGGAAGTACCCCTATAGTACTTAAAGGTAGATAAAAGCAAATTAGTACTTCAAATAATTGACAAATGCAATATCCTATCATCAGTTATACTTCAAAACTCCCTTTATCAAAACTAAGGAAAGATAAAACCAAATTTCCAAGGGTCTGCTTTTTGTCATTAATCCTCAACAATGTGCCAGAAAAATTATCAAATAAAGCTGGGCAAGGTGGAACACTATTGTAATCCCAGCATTTTGGAGACAGAGATAGGAGGATCCCAGTTCCTGGCCAGCCTCAGCTATTTAGTGAGGCCCTCTGCAACTGTTTCAAAATAAAAACCCTCTATTTCAAAATAAAGAATAAAAAATAGGGTTGAGGGTGTAGCTCAGAGGTAGAATGCCCCTGGATTCCATTTCTAGTACTGTTGTTACAACAACAACAAAAAACAAATATAGACCTAACTGTACCTAATAAATTAGGTGATAAGTAAATAAAACAAGTAAATGAACCTCATAGGAACTGTAAACTGCCCAACTTCAAAATATAAGTAGAGAAATTAAACCAAGGAATAAAAACCTGTGTGCTATGTAATGATCCCAAATACCATAGTTGTAGAGCAAGAGTGATCCCAGAGAAATTAGTATAGAGTGTGCTTGATACTTCCCACATTTCATACTAGAATAAAAGTATAACATTTGAAGACAGCCAAAGGAAAACTGAACCCTAACATTTTTTACATAGTTGTTATGAATTTTAAAAAATAAAAAAATATATTCCCATGAATTATACTGCTATAAAAATAGAACTGCTCCTTATCTCTGTAGTTCACACATGAAGCTATCTGTATCATTGTAAATAATAGAGAAGTTGGTGGGGGGATAGAGAGGGACCCAGAGAGAAACACAATGAAGGCTGTCTGCACGTATGTTTCTTTCCCTCTCAACTTCACTAGGATGTATAATTATAATGCATTAAAAATTGTTTTTAAAATAAATAAAAAAACCAAGCCAGGCGTGGTGGCCCATGATTGTAATCCCCGCGCTTGGGAGGCAGAGACAGGAAGATCACGCAAGTTCAAAGCCAGCAACGCTGGCTTAAGAGACCTTGTTTCCAAATAAAAAAGTATAAAAATAGGTCTGGGAGTGTTGCCCGGAGGTAGAAGGGTTTCCAGGAGCCCCAGTACCACCAAAAAAATAAAAAATAAAAATAAAAATAAACCAGTACTTGGGAGGCTGAGACAGGAGGATTGCAGGTTCAAGGAAAGCTTCAGCTACTTAGTGGGGCCCTCCACAACTTAGTGAGAGTTTGTTTCAAAATAAAGAATAAAAAAATGTTCTGAGGGTGGGTGTGGGTCAAAGGTAGAATGCCCCCAGGGTTCAATCCACAATACAGCCCAAAAAAGAAAAGAAAAGAAGAAAAGAGAAGAGAAAAGAAAAGAAGAGAAGAGAAAAGAAAAGAAATGGATCGAGCCAGGCATGGATGGCAGTGCACACTTGTAATTCCAGTACTTAGGAGGCTGAGACAGAAGGCTCACAGGTTGACAGGCAGGTTAGCAACTTAGGAAGATCCTGTTTCAAAATTAAGAAGTAAAAATAGGGCTGGGAGTGTAGCTTAGAGGTAATGTCCCTAAGTTGAACCCCAGCACCAAAAAAAAAAAAAAAGAAAGAAAGAAAGAATGAAAGAAAGAAAGAGAGAAAGAAAAGTACAAAGCAAAAAATAAATAAATAAAAATCCAAGGTCATTATATTAAAAGAAGAGGGTGGAAAATGGGTAGCAAGAGAAACTGTTAATATACTTCTTTTGTGTGTGGTACTGAGGATGGAATGCAGGGGCTTTTCTACCTGTGGACAATACTCCCAGATCTATTTTATATGGAAACAGGGTCTCACTAAGTTGCTTAGAGCCTCACTAAGTAGCTGAGACTGGCTTCGAACATGTGTGATCCTCCTGTCTCAGCCTCCCAAATGCTGGGATTACAAGCATGTGCCACCATGCCCGGCTCTTAATATACTTCTTAAGAACCACAATGAAGAAAAGATACTTCAACAATAAAAAAATTAATCATTTTCCCATTATTAATGAATTATGGCTTATCAAACAATATAACAAAAAGGCTTTTAAGCATGTTTGTCACATTCACTTTGAAAAGCCAGCATTTTCATTAGATTTATAAAATGTAAGATCTGAATCTATAGTAAACTAGTTCTCCTTTACCCAATTGAAGGCAAACTAAAATCCTGGCAACTTTTTTAGAGAACTACAAAATGGGAAAGAAATGACAGCATGGACTAATCTCAAGTTTCCAAATTCTAAATCATCACTTTGATTTTAACTTGGCAAGAATATAACTTAAAGAAAAAAGAATCCTGAGTAGAGAAATGAGTATTTTCATAGGATGGTGAGGAAGAAGGAAGGTATATTACAAGATGAAGGATACAAGAGAATAGAGTACTTTTTATTTTGCTTTACTGTGACTATTATTAATGAAAAATGTCACCAGACTAAACGTTTTACACATAATGTTTCTAGTGGTAGTTTTAGTAGTCTTAAGATTTTTGTCCTTATTTTTACATCATACTATTTTCAAAATAGTACTCAAATCAGAACTGATTTGTATTCATGGAAATATCAGTAATGTTATTTTACAGGAGATAAAATTTTACTTTTCCAGGTGTGTATGTACACACACACACACACACACACACACACACACACACACACACACTTTCTGTTTCTGTCCAGGAACAAAAATGTGATATAAGACTCTTCTGGTAGTTACAGAAGGACAGAAAGATATTTTAAAGAATGCACTAAGAGAGTTAGAGTACTATTATTTAGTTCTGATGAGAATTTAAGGATTTAAGGTAACATGGAAGATTTTTTAAGCTAAGTAACCCTGACCTGTGGTAAATGCAAGTTATAAGAAGGTCCTGAATGATAAGATCAAGTTAGCAAAAGTTACTATAATAGCCAAAGCAGAGAACAAAAGTAAAGAAAATGGCTACCAGAGCATATTAAGAAGAGGTTGAGGAGTTTCGTTTTCTTTCTGAGAGGATGTATGAGTTAATAAGTATTTTTCAAAAACTGCTGACAGTCTGTTGCTAAAGTTTTTTGGTTTGTTAGCACGGAAATTTAACTCAGGGAGGCATTCACTCTCTGAATTATACCCACATTCCTTTTAATTTTTAATTTTGTTTTTTATCATTAACATTTTTATTTGTATACTTTCAGACATTTCTATATGTATATATGTATGTATCAATGTAATTATATACATATCTTTTTCTCTTAAAATTTGAATTATACTGTAAATACAATTATATAAACTGCTTTTTAAAACAATTATTATTTCCATATTAAAACTGGTTCTTTTTTTTAACTGGTGCACTGTAGTCACACATCTTAATGAGATAAAAGACTTGTGGAGACATACATGCACACATCAACCAATTAGCCCTTACCCAATCCCCATCCCATTTCCTCCCCATCCCTCCTACCCATGCTGGGCTTAGTGAATGACTTTGATATACTTGTTTAAGTACATCATGTGCTTTGGAGAGTTTCTCTCTTCTCCCCTCCCATACCTTCAGTTAGGTTGCCTTATTTTTACTCTATAGGATCTCCTCCTTCATCTAGAGTTCCTCCTGTTACCCGTTTCTCTCTAGCTTTTGCATATTAGGGAAAGCATCGGATTTCCTATTTTTTGTGACTGACAAATCTCACTTAGCATAATGTCCTCCAGTTCCATCCATTCCCTGTAAATGATGTAATTGTGTTTTTTTTATGGCTGAGTAAAATTCCATTGAGTACATATCCCATAGTTTTGTAATCCATTGATCTCTTGATGGACATCTTGGTTGTTTCTATAGTTCGGCAATGGTGAATTGTGCAGCTATGAACATGGATATGCAGGCATTAGTTTGGTAGTTTGGTTTCTTTTCTTTGGGGTAGATACCCAGAAGTGGTATTGCTGGATCATGGTAAGTTCATTCCCATTCTTCTGAGGATCCTCCATACTGTTTTCTAAAGTGGTTGCACTAATTTGCAGTCCCACCAACAATGTTTCAGAGTCTCCAGTTCTCCACATCCTCGCCAGCATTTGTATTGTTTGGATTTTGAATGATTGTCATTCTAGTTAGAGTTAGGTGAAATCTCAGGGTAGTTTTGATTTGCATCTCTCTGATTGCTAATGATGATGAGCATTTTTCATGCATTTATTGGCCATTTGAATTTTTTCTTTCATGAAGTGTTTATTTAATTCACTTGCCCATATTTCTGATTGGGTTATTTGTTTTCTTAATGCTGAGTTTTTTTAGTTTTCTGTATATGCTAGATATTAGTCCTGTATTGGAGGAGTGGGTGACAAAAATCTTCTCCCATTCTGTTGGCTCTCGGTTGAGGTTCTTGACAGTTTCCTTTGCTGTACAGTAACTTTTTAATTTCATGCAATCCTACATATTGATTCACCATTTAGTTTATTGTGCCCTTGGGGTCTTATTGAGAAAGTTTTTATCTGTGCCTGTGTTGAAGTGTTGGACCTATGCGCTCTTCAAGGAGCCTCAAAGTCTCTGGTCTAATTTCCAAGTCTTTGATCCATCTTGAATTGATCTTGTGCAGGGTGAGAAAGGGGAATTAATTTCCATTTTTCTACATATGGCTAACCAGTTTTGCCAGCACCACTTATTGAACAGACTATTTTTTTTTTTCCCCAGTGTATGTTTTTGGCCCCTTTGTCAAAAATTATTTGGCTATGTGTGGATTTCTTTCTGGGTCTTCATTCTGCTCCATTGGTCTATGT
Source organism: Muscardinus avellanarius (assembly GCF_963383645.1). NCBI lineage: Eukaryota > Metazoa > Chordata > Mammalia > Rodentia > Gliridae > Muscardinus > Muscardinus avellanarius. The sequence continues at coordinate 32,506,606 of NC_137786.1, read as the reverse complement.
ATCTGTTTTTGTGCCAGTACCATGCTGTTTTTATTACAATGGCTTTGTAGTATAGTTTAAAGCCAGGTATTGTGATTCTTCCTGCATGGTTTTTGTTGCTGAGAACTACGTTGGCTATCCTGGGTTTTTTGTTATCCCAAATGAAATTAAGGACTGATTTTTCTATGTCCATGAGGAATGATCTTGGTAATTTAATGGGCATTATGTTGAATTTGTAGATCACTTTTGGAAGTATAGCCATTTTGATATTTATTCTGCCTATCCATGAACATAAACGATCTTTCCATCTTCTAAGATTTTTTATTTCTTTTTCAGTGTTTCATAATTTTCTTTTTAGAGGTCTTTTTACTTCCTTGGTTAAGTTTATTCCTAAGTATTTTATTTTTTTGTGGGAAATCCTGAGTGCAAGTGTTTTCTGAATTTCTTTTTCAGTGGATTTATGACTGGTATATAGAAAAGCTTCTGATTTCTTTTTTTTTTTGGGGGGGGGGGTGCTGGAGATGGAACCCTTCTACCTCCGGGCCTGCACGATCCTCCTGTCTCTGCCTCCCAGGTGCAGAGATTACAAGTGTGTGCAACCATGCCTGGCCAAAAGCTTCTGATTTTTTAAGATTGATTTTGTATCCAGACACTTTGCTGAATTTGTTGATCAGTTCTATATGCCTTTTGGTTGAGTTTGTTGGGTCTTCTAAGTATAGTATCATGTCATCCGCAAATAGTGGAAGTCTTAATTCTTTTCCTATTTGTATTCCTTTGATTTCTTTTTCTTGCCTTATTGCTCTGGCCAGAGTCTCAAGTACTATATTGAAGAGAAGTGGTGATAATGAACATTCTTGTCTTGTTCCTGTTTTTAGGGGGAATTCTTGAAGTTTTCCCCCCATTTAATATGATGTTGGCTGTGGGTTTACTGTAAATTGCCTTTATGATGTTGAGATATGTTCCTTCTATTCAGAGTCTTTGCAGTGCTTTTATTATAACTGGTTGTTGGATTTTATCATATGCTTTTTCAGCGTCTATTGAAATGATCATGTGATATTTGTCTTTGGTTATGTTTATATGATCAATTACATGAATTGATTTTCGTATGTTGAACCAGCCTTGCATCCCTGAGATGAACCCTACCTGGTCGTGGTGTATGATTTTCTTGATGTGGCTTTGAATGCATGTTGCTAGTATTTTGCCTAGCACTTTTGCATCCAAGTTCATCAAAGATATGTATAGGCCTGTAGTTTTCCTTCCTTGAACTGTCTTTATTTGGTTTTGGTATTGCTGTGATGTCGGCTTCATAGAACATATTTGGGAGGGTCCCTGTTTTTTTCTATTTCACAAAATAGGTTGAGGAATATTGGAATTAGTTCTTCTATAAAGATTTTATAAAATTCACTTGGGAAATTATCTGGTCCTGGGCTTTTCTTTGATGGTAAGCTCTTTATTGCTGTTTCAATCTCTTTGATTGTTATATGGTATGGTTTAAAACTTCTATATCTTCTTGACTCAGTTTAGGAAAGTTGTATTTATCTAGAAAGTTGTCAATTTCCTCCAGATTTTCCTTTGTGTTGGAGTATAGTTTTTCAAAGTAGTTTCTGATAATCCTCTGGATTTCTACACTGTCAGTAGTGATATCTCTTTTTTCACCTCTTATCTTCATAATCTGGGTTGATTCCCTCTTTTTTTTAGTTAGGCCGGCTATTGATTTATCTATGTTGTTAAATTTTTTTTGAGAAACCAGCTTCTGGTTTTGTTGATTTTTCTGTATTTTTTTTTTATTCTCTACTTCATTTAATTTTTTATTTTGAAGTAAGGTCGAAGTTGCTGAGTATCTGGCTAAGCTGCTGAAGATGGCCTTGAATCTATGACCCTCCTACCTCAGTCTTTCAAATATTGGGATTACAGGCATTCACAACCACAGATGGCTGATAAAATATTTTAAGACAAGAAAATGAGCTCTGGCCGTCTCGGGGAAAAAAGAAAGGGATTGAAAGAGAGGAAGAATGAAAGGAAGGGAGAGAAATGTTAAGACCACACATACACAGGTTAAAGATCCAGTTAAAGTACATAAGGTAGCCAAGCTTACTGAGATAAGGTATGTAGAAGTGGTGGTTACAACAACAGGCAACACTTTTCTTTGCTGGAAGACAATTATGAAATGATTCCATTTTAAATCTCTAGTAGAAAAGAATATAATTTCCCATGTCTATTTTTTCAAGAGATGAAACAGTGTTATAATTATCAGGAAACATTGTTTTTATTCTACACTAATGCATTCTTATTAGCAAAAAGATTATCATTAGATTGTCAAATATAACCTACTAAAACACTGAAGTATCAACTCTAAACTAAGAGTCCAGTATCTGAAGTTGAGTCAGCTGTTTGCTTACAGTAAATGTCTCAATACTCAGTCTACATGCATGATTTTACCACATCTAAGCATCATCAATGCACCATTATTTACTTTTTTTTCTTTAAAATGGCTATTTGTTTAAATGTTTAGACAAGTTGATAGGATGCTTGTAGTAAGTGCTCCTCAAGTGACATGAACCTAAATCCCAAGTTCAACTTATGCTTTGCTAGCTTTTGGAACTTTCCATTTAGAGTTACTTGAGAAGCCTTTTCTTCATCTATTTTATCCATGAAATAAGGACTAAAACATGTAATCGTTGTATTTTTTCTGATATCTCATGTCCTCTTCCCCTTATATAAAATGTTTTCTAGTGCAAGGGTTAAAATGAATGAGCACTTGTATCCTAGAAATGGCATTAACATCTAAAGCACAGAAGACTACAGTGAATTTTGAATGTCACCACCCATCTTAAAACTCACAAGATGAACTAGAATACATGGCAAATTTAAAAAGATAGCAAAGACAGTTCCTATTTAGCCTACTAAGCTACTTAATGTTGATGGCTATAGATACTTGTTTGTATAGTACTTTAAAAATTCTAATTGTTATCAGAGGCTTTCATCATACTTATGAAATAACTTGCTATGTTAGGAAAAAGCTAAAGATTCTTAACTAATGTAAACAAAACACACTTCAAATCAAAATAATATCTTTTTTTTTAAATTTTATTTTATTGGTGCACTGTATTCATACATCATAGTGGGATACAAACTTTTGTAGACATACATGCACACATCGCCCAGTCAGCCCCCACCCGATCCCCACCCCATTCTCTCCCCATCCCTCCTTCCCATGCTTGGCTTAGTGGTTGACATCTAGTATTATAGCAATTTATCCAAAATTAAAAATGATAATCTCACATAACAGTTTCATTTGTCTGATACCAAGCGTTTGATGATTTAAAGATAGCATATCAATATTTCTTTTTGCTTTCTTTCTTACTAGAGCATATTTTTTTCTGTTTTTTTAGGTGAAACTATCATATATTTATATATTTATTTTTCAGAAAAAAATCTATCCTAATATGGAATATGAATTCTAGATACCCAAAACGATCTTGAAAAAGAACAAAGCTAGCAGATATATATTTTCTGATTTCAAACCATATAAAGCTACAATAATTGAAACAGTGTAGTACTGTTCTAAAGGCAGATATATAGACCATTGGAGTTAAATACAAGCCTAGAGCTAAGTTCTTCCCTATATTGTCAAGTTATTTTTGACAAGGTTTCCACGAACATTTGGTGGTGGAAATAATAATCTTTTAACTAAATATTGTTGAAAAATAATAATTACATGGAAAAGAATAAAATTGGACCTTTACCTAATCCCATATACAAGTATTAACTCAAAATAGATAAAAGACCTAAATATAAATCTTAAGACTATAAACTTTTAGGAGAAAATCTGGGTCATAAAACCTCACAACATTGAAATTGGCAGTGATTTCTCGGATATGATTTCAATGGCACAGGCAACAGAAGAATATACAAACTCCCTAAAAAATAAAAGAAAATATTGTATATCCAAAGACAATGTAAACAGAGTTAAAAGTTACTAATAGAATTGGATAAAATATTTCCAAATGCTATATCTGAAGGTATATTAATATTCCAAATAGAAATCCTAAAAATTAACAACAATAAAGGCAAACAATACAACTTAGAGATAGGTAAAAGACTAAAATAATGAAATCTCCACAGATAACCAATCTTAGTTGTCTGTTGGATGGAAACTCTTGTTTCTCTGGTTCTGGTGAGTGTTACCTATTTCTTCTTTGTAGTTAATCTCTTTGAGTATTTTCTCTAGCGCTGGTTTTGAAGACATAAATTCCTTCAGTTTCTGTTTGTCATGGAAGCTTCTTATTTCTCCATCTAATTTGATAGAAAGTTTTGCTGGATAGGAAATTTTTGGCTGGAAGTTGTTTTCTTTCAGAGTTTGGAATATGTTACTCCAAGCCCTTCTGGCTCTCATGACTTGGTTTGGGAAGTCTGGAGTGATTCTAATTGGTTTGCCTCTGAATGTCAGTTGGCCCTTTGTTTTTGTTGCCTTTAAGATTCTCTGCTTGGCTTCCACATTGGTCATTTTGACAATTATATGGCGTGGGGATCCTCTTCTCCGATCCTGTCTAAAGGGAGTTCTATAAGTTTCCTGGACCTGTGTATCAACCTCTTGCTCTATATTTGGAAAATTTTCTGCTATTACTTCCTTGAAGAGATTGTTGATCCCTTTGGTATCACTTTCTTTTCCCTCCTCTATTCCAATTATTCTTAGGTTAGCTCTCTTAAGATGGGCCCATATTTCTTCAATGTCAGATTCCTGCTGTTGGATATTTTTTTCTAGATTAGAAACTATGCATTCATTTTTGGATTCCTCATCTTCTAAGAGCGAGATTCTGTTCCCCATGTGGTCTAATCGGTTGTTTGTGCTTTGAATTGAGGCCTTTACTTCATTAATTGCATCCTTTATCTCTTTTTGGCTCTCTCTGAGTTCTTTTCGAAGCACCTCTATTATTTCTACAGTTATTTTCCTGATTTGATCTTCTAGAAATCTCTGATTTTCTGTTTTATCAGGTTCTGATGTTGTGGGGTTGTGCACATTCATTGCTCCAGTGTTATTCCTCTTTCCCATGATTTCGGAGGTTTGTGCCTTCTCTGGGTTCTTCCCTTGGGTCACTATGGCTTCACTTAAGGTGCTCTGGATCTCGAGTCTGTATTATCTCAGACCCCACTACTCCTTTACTGGGTTGTATCACAGAGTCTCCGACCCAGGGAGTCGATAGAGGCTGCTTTAAACTATGGGGGGTGCCAGGTTGCACGTTCTCCTATGGTGTGATATCTCTGCCACCACCACTCCCTCACTGGGTCAAGTCCCAGGAGGCCCAATACTGCGATTTCTCCTCTGTGGCCCACAATTTGACTCACTGTTCTTGAGTACGCAGATGTAACTGTACTGGACTCGGTGAATTCATTGCTGCTGCCGCCGCCAGTGGCAATATGGCGCCTCTGCCACGCCCTCGGCCATGAGGCTGGCGTATTTTTTCTTCTCTGGTTTTGATATCCACTCTGAATCCCTGCAGCGTGTGCTGAGCTCGGCCACTGGGAGCTTTAGATGCTCCCTGCGCCGAAAGATCCCGCCTGGCTGTTCCGCAGCGGCTCATCTGGCTTGCTGTAGCCGTCCGTTGAGTTCGCCGCTGCTGCCGGCAGTATGGCGCTGCTGCCGCGTCCTCGGGCGCGTGTGTCTCCTCTGTAGCCCTGAGCTCTGTTCTCAGTCCGCTTTCTCTCTGGAGCCTGGTGGTTTTTTTTGTTTTTCTGGTGATGGTGTTTTCTGGCTATGAAAGGCGCTCTTTTTGTGGTAATGGAGATTGGTTGTTAGCGGGACTCTTAAGCCCCGCTTTTCTCGGTCGCCATCTTCCCGGAAGTCCGCTCAAAATAATATCTTGTTTTCCAGTCATGCACTTGCCACACAAGAAGCTTGCCTACATAACCAAAAGCTTCTTTTCTACTGAATAAATACTTGAAGTTTTACCATGGGATGTGTTCAAAATCATTCTTTAGAAACAAGGATCAAAATTAAGTTTACAGAAACACATAAACAAAAGAAGATAATACAGTACATAAATACATCAATATTATATTGTCAACTGAAGAACAATATAGAAGTGCTGTCTTTTATTCTGAAGTCTTTCTTGCCTTACCTTTAATATTAAAATAGCCTCTCTTTAATTAAAAAAGTTTTAAAATGATACTTTAAATGTCTTTACTTAAAATTTAACTGGTTGGTAAGATTCACTTTGAAAATAAAATGCTTGTGGGTACTCTTGTGGTTTTTTTATGTTTCTGTGAAACAACTGGTATTAAACACCTGTTGTTTCCTAATTGGAAACCATTAAGTCCAAGTTTTCAATTCTGTGAACATAATAAACATTCAAATATTATTTTAAAGTTATCATAAGTAGTTTATTTGTTGTTCAAATTAGGTGTTATGTGTATATGTGTTGCACTTCTGGGATAATAGGACAAAATGGGTTAAAAAATGGAAAGATTCTTTAGTGTTTATATTTTTCAAAGCTGCAGTGATACTTCTCAGTTTCTTCACAAAACAATAGTTTATAACTGTGAAAAATAGGGATCAACTTCTACCTTAGCTTTAAAGAAAAACAAATTCAAACACCTAAAGCAAATGTGAATGAAACCTACCAAATGGCAATTACCTACTTTTATTAGGAAACATAAATTTGGAGAAACTATACTAAAAATTTTTTTTCATTAGCTTTCCTTCTCTTTCAAAAGAATATGTTTAGATAAAGAGCAAAAATTTGGAGAAAGAACTACCACAAATGAAATTACAACAATTTGCAGCAACTGAGTACAATTTTTTCTACATATATCTTTCCACAGGAGATAATGATAAAGAAATGAATACCAAACCCAAGTGTAGTGGTCCACACCTGTAATCCCAGTACTTGGATGAAATAAGAAAATCGCAGTTTCAAAGCCAGTCTTAGAAATTTAATGAGGCTCTCAGAAACTTGAGCTCAGAGGTAAGGTGCCCCTGGGTTCAAGGCCCAGGAGGAAGAAGAGGAGGAGGAACAGGAGCAGCAGCAGCAGGAGCCACTGCCACTGCTTTCACTGTCACTGCCACAGCCACCCCCAATACACACAAGAAAAGAAAATGAAAACTAGATGTATATCCTTTTACTCTGCACTTTTTCAGCAAAAATAAATGATGAAATAAGAGTTCACTGTTTTAGTATCTAGCATGTGGTGGCGCACGCTTGTAATCCCAGCATTTGGGAGGCTGAGACAGGAAGATCTGGGTTCACGGACAGCCTCGGCTACTTAACGAGGCCCTTTGCAACTCAGTGACCGTTTCAAAAATAAGAAGGCTAAAAAACAAGGCTGGGGGTGTAGCTTGGAGGTACAAGGCCCCTTGGTTCCATTCCCAGTACCTCAAAAAATAAAAAAAGCTAATATCTGGGTCCTAAGTATGTTTGATACAAATAATAAATACCTAAGAATTTCTGATGTGTTTGTTCTATTAGCATTACTCCTGCAAAAATGAAGGCAGCTCTAGAGATCCTTGGGGCAACTATTACAATATATTATTATAGGATAAGATTTATATCATCTTTATGTGTTAAAACAAAGGTCAAAAATCACCAAATAAAAATATAAAAATAGGTCTGGGAGTGTAGCCCGGAGGTAGAAGGGTTTCCAGGAACCCCAGTACCACTAAAGAGAGAGAGAGAGAGAGAGAGAGAGAGAGAGAGAGAGAGAGAGAGAGAGAGAATGAAATATGAATTACTAAAAAAATCCTCAATCCTCTAACTATACCTGAATTAAAGTTAAAAGAAGCTTTAGAGACGGGCGTGGTGGTGCACGCTTGGAATCCCACAGCTTGGGAGACTGAGACAGGAGGATTGCACAGGTTTGAAGGCAGCTTCCTCTACTTAGTGAGGCTCTCAGCAACTTAGACCCTGTTTCCAAATAAAATGTAAAAAAGGTCTGGGAGTATAGCCCAGAGGTAGAAAGCCTCTGGGTTCCACCCCCAGTCCCACCAAAAGAAAAAAAAAAAGAAGCTTTATACATGCTTACTATTAATATAATTCTCTCTCTTTCATTCTGCAGTTATGATATGGCTTTGGTGATTTCTCCTGCCCCCAAACATATGGTTTTGGAACAAAACTCCCATTGGGAATTATTGTGAAACACTGCTGAACCCGAGAACTTTATCTGATAAGGGCTTTTGGCCTATAATTTAGTGAATTCAATAAAAGGAAGTATACTTGGTAGAAGGATCAATTCATTTGAGGAATCTAACTCAATTACTTTGTCTATAATAAATTTAGAGCAAATATCATAAAATAAAATATTCAAAATGATGTTTTCTATCACTTGCGGTTCCATTAAAATTCTAGTATTAGAAATTAGTGTCATAACTCAAGAAATAATTACCTATGCAGATAACAAACTGTATGTAGGTTTAATCAAACCATGCAGGTATTTCAAATGTATTTGAGATAAATAACTATGAAGTAGAAAAGTTTGGATATTTGTTTAGAAATATATCAGAAGTTATACCTCTGAGAAATGTTTAACACCTAAATGTAGAAGAATAAAGGACTTATTATATATAGGGTTAATACAAAGGGCTGGTAGACCCTAAAATACATTACCTAATGCTATTTTTAATATAAACAACATATATCTTAAGGAGAAAAGCATCCCAGGGAAAAGTTTCTTCTTCTTTTTGAGACTGGGGATTGAACCCAGTGGAATTCTACCTCCAAATTATACCTTCAAACCTTTTTAAAAATTTTTAAACAGGTTCTCCTTTAAATTGCTGAGGCTGGCCTTGAACCTGCAATCCTCCTGTCTCAACCTCCCAAACACTAGGATTGTAGGCATGTGCCATGGCACCTGGCTCTTTTTTAAAAGTCTCAAATTTTGCCTGGCATGGTGGTGCATGCTTGTAATCCCTGCACTTGGGAGGCAGAGACAGGAGGATCGCGCAGGTTCAAAGCCAGCTGCGCTGACTTACGAGACCCTGTTTCCAAATAAAAAGTATAAAATAGGTTTGGGAGTGTAGCCGGGAGGTAGAAGGGCTTCCAGGAACCCCAGTACCACCAAAAAAAAAAAAAAAAAAAGTTTCAAATTTTACGCTGGGTCAAAGTACTATTTAAATGTAGCTATCATTAAGAGTTAAATGACAAAGCAAAATTTCAAAATTCCATGAGCTCTCCAAATGATATACTCTAAGCTAATTACTAATTAGCTAATTGCTAATCTTCTCTTAAATCTAGTTTGCATTTGCTACAGATTTGTTTGTTTTTGTGGTAGTGGGGTACTGGGGCATTCTACCTCTCAGATGCAATCCCAGCCCATTTTACTTTTTATTTTGAAACAGGGTCTCAATAAATTACTACATGCTGGCCTTGAACCTGTGGTCCTCCTGTCTCAGCTTCTGCCACATGATTTTTGTTTGTTTGTTTGTTTGTTTTTATTGTTGTTGTTTTGGTGGTACGTTCCTGGAAACCCTTCTACCTCCGTGCTACACTCCCAGACCCATTTTATATTTTTATTTGGAAACAGGGTTTCTTAAGCCAGAGCAGCTGGCTTTGAACTTGCCTGATCCTCCTCTCTCCGCCTCCCAAGCGGAGGGATTACAAGCGTGCACCACCATGCCCAGCCTCTACCACATGATTTTGAAGGCAATAAATTGAAAGGGGTTATGTAAGAAACAGCCAACAAAAAAGCAGTAAGCCACTCTCTAGCATAAAACTTTTGTGCTAAAACTTTGTATTTTTTTCTATTTTTTATTTTTTACCCATATAAAGAATCTACACAGATTGAAATAAACTATTTATGGGACAACACTCACCAAATATCCATGTACTCCCCACCTGCCCAGACCCTTCCTTAACAGCAGGGCCATGATACTTGCTCTGGTTAACAGGCTGTAAGTGAAAGTGACCTGTCATCTCATGACTGAAATACAGAAAAGTGAAAGGAAGACCCTGCAGCTCAGTATTTCCCTGTGGTGGTCACTGTGGAGTCCTGATGCTCCAGATGTCCAGTTGTACTTACTGTCAGAAACTCAATCACTGTGGTTTCTCAAGTTGCTGTGTAGAGCAGATCTATTCCCTGACACAACTACTAGACAAGGTTACTTGAGCAAAAATAAATACTGGTTGTGTAAAGCCACTGAGTGTATGGCTAACCTACCTTATTCTGACAAAAACAGAGCTTATCAATAATAGATCACAATAATTCCGGTCCATTTACTTAGTAGGTCTGGTTGCAAAGAGAAGAACTCCATGATAAGCCAGCTGCTTTACAAGGAATGCTATTTTATCTTAATCTCCCATAATCAATGGAGAAATACAATCTTATTTGACTTTCAGTGTACAGCCATAATTAGAAATATTTCAAGAAAAAGACATCTTTATAAAAATATATTTTCACAAAAGAAACCCTTATAATGCACTGGGCAGTGATGAATGCCTGTAATCCCAGTACTTAGGAGGCTGAGATAGGAGGATGACAGGTTTGTTGCCAGCCTTAGTAATTTTGTGAGGCCCTCTGCAACTTAGTGAGATTTTGTTTCAAAAAAATAAAAATAAAGATAATAAAATAGGCATTGTAGCTCAGAGGTAGAATGGCTCTGGGTTCAATCTCTAGTAACATACACACACACACACACACACACACACACACCCCACAAACACACACACCCTGATAAAGCAAATTCCTTTATCTTTATATATTTTATGCATACACACTTATTTTGTGCTAAACCACTTGGGCTAGATGCATTATGGCACTTTAAGAAATAAGATATTCTCGGCCGGGCATGGTGGTGCATGCTTGTAATCCCCGCACTTGGGAGGCTGAGACCAGAGGATCCCACAGGTTCAAAGCCAGCCTCAGCGGCTCTCAGTAACTTAATGAGACCCTGTATCCAAATAAAATATAAAATAGGTCTGGGAGTATAGCCTGGAGGTAGAAAGCATCTGGGTTCCACCCCCAGTACCACCAAAAAATAAATAAATAAATAAGATATTCTTCTATACAATGAATTATCACACTTAAATTTAACAAAGATACTGTTGCCTACTATACAGTCCAGATTTAATTTCCCCAACTGTCCCAATAATTTTCTGAAAATAATAATTCAGTGTCAGGATTAGGCTGCATTTGGATGTCATATTCTTTTTAGTCTCCTTTAATTTGTAACAGTTCCTCAACACACACACACACACACACACACACACACACACACTTTTTCTGTGTGTGTGGTACTGGGAATTGAACTTATGGACATTCTACCTCCAAGCTATACCCCCAGTCCTATTTCTAATTCTTTATTTTGAAACTGGTCTCACTAAGTTGCAGAGGACCCCGCTAAGTAGCTGAAAATGGCCACGAACCTGAGATCCTCCTGTCTCAGTCTTCCAAGTACTGGGATTAAATGTGTTGTGCTACCATGCCCAGCTCAACCTATATTTTTAACCTCCCAAGATGCTGACATTTTTGAAGCATGAATGTCAATTGTTTTTGCAAAATTTTCCTCAATTCAGATGGCACTTCTTCTCCAATTTAGGTTGGAACAAAGTACATAATTTTTTTTTTTTAATTACAGAATGTAAACCACAGCAAATCGTCTGGGCTACTATAGATACCAGAGAAAGCAGTAAAGAAGAAAGTTTTACAACTCTACAATTCATACTTTCTAAGGACAAACACTAGCCACTCCTACTTTGGAACTGTATGCTAAGCTAATGACTCTCAGTCTTGACCTCTCCCTAAAATGGACACTTGGACAACCAATTGACTGCTGGACATCTCCAACTGGCTGTCCTATAGCAAATTTAAATTTACTATGTTTAAAACTCACCTCAGTTACAAAAGTTACTGCTACTCTCCCTCCTCTCATGTTCCTTCTGTAATTTAAGTATAAGATTTAGTCAAGATATTCTCTCTGCCTTATCCTACATATCAAGTAAGTCACCAATTTATCTAGATTTCTTAAATCTGTTCTTTTTTTTTAATCTTACTGTACTACCTCTGTTCTATGATCTTTGGATTTCTTCTTTCCTATGTTCTTACAATGGCCTACTTGGGTTTCCATCTTCTAGACTTAGAATCTCTAGAGTTAGCTTCCCCACTGTGTGTGTGTGTGTGTGTGTGTGTGTGTGTGTGTGTGTGTATGGGTCCGGGGATTGAAGCCAGGGGCATTCTACCTTTGAGCGCTACACCCAGCCCTATTTTTTATTCTTTACTTTGAAACAGGGTCTCTCTGTTACAGAGGGCCTCACAAAGTAGCTGAGGCTGGCCTCAAACTTGTGATCCTGTCTCAGCCTCCCAAGTGTTGGGATTACAAGCTTGTAGGCCACCACATCCAGCTTGCATCAGACTAATTTTTATATATATATATATATATATATATATATATATATATATATATATATATATATATATATATATATATAGTACTGAGGTTCCTGGAAACCCTTCTACCTCTGGGCTACACTCTCAGACCCATTTTTATACATTTTTTATTTGGAAACAGAGTCTCTTAAGCCAGCACGGCTGGATTCAAACCTGCGCTATCTTCCTGTCTCCACCTCCCAAGTGCAGGGATTACAACTGTGCGCCCCCACGCCAGGCTGCATCAGACTAATTTAAAAATAAATTTGAGCAGATGACTCTCCCCTTAAAATTTTTCAGTGGTTTCCCTTCAGGTATAGAAAATTCTAATTCTTCTCACTCCAAACACATCTCCACACATTGAAAATTCATGAACTTTTTCCTATATAAATTTCACAACTAATAATTTGATCAGGAAATATTTGTTGAGTTCTATACAATGTGTATCATGTTGCATTAAGTACTACTAGATACAAGAAAAGTAAGACATGTATCCTGCTTTTATTTCCCCTCTTTTTTTTGGGGGGGGGCAGTACTGGGGACAAAACCCAGGGACATTCTACCTTCGAGCTACACCCTGAGCCCTATTTTTTAGTCTTTTTATTTTTTTGAAACAGGATCTCACTGAGTTGTGAAGGGCCTTGCTAAGTAGCTGAGGCTGTCCACAAACCGTGAGCCTCTCTCTAGTCTCTGCCTCCTGAATGGCCCAGCTTGTATCCTGCTTTAGGAAGAGTTTCCAATACAGAATATAGATTTTTTTTTTTTTTTGGTAAAGGTACATAGGTCATAAATAAAATCCAAGTAAACTCGGAGAAGGGAGAATAGGAAAAGCTAGAAAGAAACCAGGGGCCAGGCGTGGTGGTTCACACTTGTAATCCCAGCATTTGGGAGGTTGAGACAGGAGTATCTAGCTTCAGGTACCAGCCTCAGGTACTTAGTGAGGCCCTCTGCAACTCAATGAGACCCTGTTTCAAAATAAAGAATAAAAAAATAGGACTGGGGGTGTAGCTCAGAGGTAGAATGCCCCTGGGTTCCACCCCCAGTACCACAAAGAAGAAGAAAGAAAAAAGAGAAAACTTCCTAGAGGAGGTAGGTGGCAGTTGTTAAGTCTTAAAGAAACATTTGGAAGCTTTACTGTGAGGAAAATAATCATAGTTATTAACAATTCACTTTCTCTCCCTTTTTCTTTTCTTTCCCTTACCTTCTCTTCCTGTTCTCCTTTTCTTCTGACTAGGAACTGAACCCAGGGGCATTCTTTTTTTGTGTGTTTTTGTGGTACTGGGGATTCAAACTAGGGGCATTCTATCTCTGAGTTATATTCACAGCCGTATTTTATTTTTTCATTTGAAAACAGGGTCTTGCTAAATTGCTGAGGGCCTCACAAAGTTTCTACCTAAGGCTGGTCCCAAACCTGCAAACCTCCTGTGTCTCAGTTTTCCAAGTACTGAGATTATAGGCATGCACCCCTACACCTCATAAACTCAGGAGCATTCTGCCACTGAGCTATACCCCAACCCTTTTTACTTTTTAGAAATAGGATTTTGCTAAGTTACCCTCTGCTGGTTTCAAACCTACAATCCTCCAGTATTAGACTCCAAGAGCTGGAAAGTTACAGAAGCCAACTCACTTTCATTAAGCCAACTACTCTAAATTAGTTTTCTGTTCCTACCCAAAAGGAATATGACACATTCCTTGAGTAACATTTGGTTATTAAAACTGCTTCTCAAAGGGCGCAAGGTAAGTAATGGAATGGCAACTCAGAATGTCATTGAAGAAAAAAAGCTCCAGATGCTATATCTTCCCTATAATGCCCTCCAGTTTTCAAGGAAATACTAACTAACCAACTCTAGCAAAATTTCCAGATTTCCTTTTTTTTATTATTAATATTATTTTTTTGGTACTGAGGATTGATCCCAGGGGCATTCTACCTCCAAGATACACTCCTAGAGGTGTTTTTTTTTTTTTTGGGGGGGGGGGCAGGTCTGGGGATGGAACCCAGAGGCATTTGACCTCCAAGCTACACCCTCTGCCATATTTTTTTTATTCTTTACCTTGGAACAGGGTCTCACTAAGTTGTGGAGGGCCTTACTAAGTAGCTGAGGCTGTCCACGAACCGCGATCCTCCAGTCTCAGCCTCCCGAATGCTGGGATTACAAGCATGCGCCACCTCGCCTGGCCACTCCTAAGCGCTTTTTTATTTTTTGCTTTGAAATAGGTCTTACTAGGCTGCTGAGAGGTTCACTAAGTTGCTAAGGCTGGTCTCCAAACTGAAATACTTCCCAAGTACTAAGAAATACAGGTGTTCATTACCACACCCAGCTAAATGTTCCAGATTTCTGCAGTCTTCATACAATGCTAGTCTTGACAGAGATCAAAATAATCTTCTTTCTTCTTAGTTCAGCAGCGGATTTCTCAAACAGAAGATTAAGGACATCAAAAGAATAAAGTAAAAGCTTAAAGATACTAGAAGAACAGACATGCTTATTCATTATAAAGTTCCTACCCTCAAAAACAATTTACCATCCATCTCTTTCCATAAATATACCCATTTTAAATCTTGGCTACAATCTGTCTTTATAGTTTTGTAAGCATTTTCCATTTCTAAAAGAGTTTGGTCAATATACAAACCTACTTAATAATTACTATATTTAGGGATAGATCACCAGTACTGAAACACAGTAATATCAGCTCCTGCATACCCTTTTTCTTTACTTTCTTTCCCCACTAATAAAACCAGGTAAGATAAAAAATTATTTAACTGGGGCTGGTGGTAGTGTACTTGTCCAGCATGTCTGGGGCCCTGGGTTCAGTCCCAAGCACCACAAAAACAAAAACAACCCAGTTATTTCTTTGTGAAGAGGTACAAACTGCTAAAAGTAACATTTTTATTGGGGTATACTGTTACAGCTAGAAACATATAAAACAAAACTTCTACAAGAACATTAATAATGTGGGCTATCATATACTTAGATACTTTTCAAAATGGAAATGGAATGTGCTAAAGCTAGAAAGGGGATATGATTTTATAGGCTACTGCAATAACCAAAACATAAAGAAATAACTGGATGTGGTGGCTCACATTTGTAATCCCAGTACTTGGGAGGCTAAGATAGGAGGATCACAGGTTTGCAGCCAGCCTCAGCAACTTCGTGAGGCCCTCCACTACTTAGACACTATTTCAAATAAAATAATAAAATAGGGCCGCGGGTATAGCTCAGAGGTACAAGACCTTATTTAATCCCTAGTACCGAAAAAAAAAATAGAAATACAATATGAATTAAGGTAATGGCAATAAGAATAATAAAGGTAAGTAAGAAAGATGAATAGGTTGGATCCAACAAATGAAGTAATGAAGAGGTGAGAGAAAAGGGAGAAACAGTCAAGACTTGTTAAAATTCTGAGCCTACAGTATCTTTGAAAAGACAGTGCCGCTTACTGTCCTATTAGTTTACTAGATCTATTCTTTCAAAACATTTTTAAGAGATTCAAAATATAGGCTCTTCCATTAAATGTAACTGGTAGTTGGAGGAACTGTAATTGATGGAGGAACCAACTGTATGCCAGAAAGCAAAGAAAGTATTACTGCACCTCTGTGCACCTCTGAAAATCTTGGTTCTACTTATCTGCTTAAATAATATAATCACTTTGTAGTCCTTATTTAACAAATACACGTGCACATATTTTATTCAAAGACTGCAATCATACTAACAATACTGTTCAAACTTAACTTTTTAAACTTTTTTTTCTTTCATGATGTACTGTTTGTTAATACGGTATCCAGGATACAGAGTTCAACTTCCTTTAAAAACACAAATTTAAGCACTGGGCACAGTGGTTTGTGCCTATAATCCCAGCTACCCAGGAGGCTGAAAGAGAAGATACCTGAACTCAGGGGTTTAATATCAGCCTGGACAACACAGTGAAACCCTGTCTCAAAAACAAGAAGAAAATACACGTACAAGATTACCATATGTTAATCATTTCCCTATTTATGTCTATATAGGTAAGTATGCTGTTGTTGGTTAACTGATTTTCCTTTTTTTTTTTTTGCAGTATTGGGGATGGAACCCAGAGGCATTCTATCTCCAGGATATACCCCAGCCCTAATTTTTGAAAAAAGGTCTCTCTAAGTAATTGAGGCTGTCCTCGAACCCATAATCTTACTGTCTCAGCTTCCCAAGTACTGGGATTACAAGCATGTGCCACGATGCCTGGCTGGTTTTCTTTTTAAAACTTAATTTTTTTATATTACCAATAATAATACTGTAAATAAACATCCTAGCTCAAGAAATGTTATACCTTCCAAGATTTCTATGGGAAAGATTCCTAGAAATGGGATTAATGACATGGGATTTAAAATATTGATTAAAATAGTACAAAAGTGTCATCCAAAACAAGTCCTGTCTCCTAAATTTCTAAATTACTAATTTTGGAATGAAACAAGACCCAGAATCCTTATATTTATTTCCCTAATACACTGAACTCATTTGAACTCATTTGTGTCAAGTGTAAAGCTTCGTCCTGAACACTATGACATGAAGTTAACCTATTCTAAAAAGAAATAACGCATTCTTCAAGAGACTAGGTCAACTGTCAAGGTAGTACTGGCTCACCAACCCAAAGAAAACTTTGAAGGCATTTTTGGCACTCAGTACCTAAGGAGTTCCAGCTGGTAGTGAGTAGGCCACTAAATAGTGATCCAACTGCACTATTTTGGGTGCAACTTTGGACACAGAAGAAAAAAGAAACTGAAACAAGAAATTACAAATTATTTTTAAATGCCTGATGTTCTTCAATTACTTGTGAAATATTTTAATATCTTTCTATTTCTTAAAATCATAATTTCCTTGTGGTTTCAACTCTATGTTCCCTGTACAATTCTTGGACAATAACTGTATAGTATATGAGGTAAGATAAAAAAATTTTTTAGAATAAATAGTTGCCTTTAGTAATAGGAAAGTTAAAAACGAATCACAATAAAGAGTAGTTTTTAGCCAGGTGTGGTGGTGCACACTTGTAACCCCAGTACTTGAGAGGCTGAGATAGGAGGATTACAGGTTTGCGGCCAGCTTAGCAACTAGTGAGACCATGTTTCAAAATAAAGAGTAAAAATGGGTCTCGGTGTGTAGCTCAGAAGTAGAATGCCCCTAGGTTCAATTAAAAAAAAAAAAAAAAAAAAAAAAAAGACTAGTGTCTGATATAGGAAAATTCTATAGGAAATAATCTGAAGAAGGCTAAAAACACAAAAACCAGCCAGGCACTGATGGCGCATGCTTGTAATCCCAGTTCTTGGGAGGCTGAGACTGGAGGATCACAGGTTCGCAGTCAGCCTCAGCTACTTAGTGAGGCCCTCTGCAACTTAGTGAGACCCTGTTTCAAAATAAAGTATAAAAAATCTGGCTGGGGTGAAGCTCAGAGGGAGAATGACCCTGGGTTAAACCACCAGTACCATAAAAGGAAAGAAAAGAAAAGAAAAGGAAATGAAACAAAAGACACAAAAACCTAAGCATCCATAATAAGAAAGGTGTATTTCATTCCCTTAATAGTCAAAAGGCTATTAAATGTAGATTTCTTTTTTTGTGTGTGTGGTACTGGGGATGAAACCCTTCTACCTCCGGGCTACTCTCTCAGACCTATTTTATATTTTATTTGGAAACAGGGTCTCTTAAGCCAGCAAGGCTGGCTTTGAACCTGCAAGGATCCTCCTGTCTCTGCCTCCCAAGCTCTGGGATTACAAGGGTGCACCACTACACCCGGCAAATGTAGATTTTTTTTAAGTTGAAAAAAGTCTTGCCAGATTCTCTGTAATATCATCTCTTTACCCTCAAATAAAAGCAATTTTTATTTCAAAAACTGTCTTTCCCCATGTAATCATTTTTATATAGTGGCACTTGGAGTGTGTGTAATACTTTTGTATTCTATTGTTATTGTATTAAGTATTTATGGATCTATCTTTGTGTTGGTCATATTGCCTTTTGGAAGGTTGAATAATACCACCAAAAATGAATGAATAAATTGGTTTTGTTGTGCCTCAAGCAGCATTGGTAGTTAGCTCTAAAACATTTCTTTATAGAAAAGTTAGGTACCTATTCGGGTACATGTAAAATGACTGACTACAGTTTTTAATTTTTTTAATTATTCATTTACTATTTGTACGAGTTATTCTCTGCTCATCTTTCTACTGAAATCTTGATTTGCAGATGAATTGTCAAGTATTTATTTAACTTAGAGATCTGTTCCTTGGAGGCATTTTTACTTCTTATTGTAACAAAAATATAGGCACAATGAAAATATTTTAGACTGAAGAAAAAGAGAAAGTGCCTGTGATTCTATGACCCTAATCTAACTATGATGCTTTGACAGTTTCTTCTGGTATTTTCTGAGAAAATGCATTTTAGTTTTAATGATATTGCTCCCAAAACATTTTGTTTTCTTAAGGTAGAGAATGTATATAATACTTCCTAAAAGCTTTAACTTTAGTTCCTTTTAAACTTTAAGCATAATATGATTTTAATCTCTTGTAGCTACGTAGCTAATATTTTTCTCTGTGAGAATTAAATGAGAAAAAGTATATGAAACTCACCTAATAAGATATCTTAATACAAGATCAAGAATAAAAGAATTTTTAATAACAACATGACAACTTAGTCTATCAAAGCAACTTAACACTTTAGAACCTTGCCAGAAGTATCACATCGTCTTTGAGTTAGAAATGCAGACAGTGAGACCCTACTCCAGATGTGCTGATTCAGAATCTGCATTTAGCAAGATGCTGAGTGAGCATCTTAGATCTTGAGTTCCACCCCTCCCCTCTTTCTTTCTTACTTGGTGCTGGGTATTGAATCCACAGGTGTTCTGCCCCCAACCTACATCCCCAGTTCTTTTTATTTTCAAAGTCTTGCTAAGTTGCTGAGGATCTTGCTAAATTCTTGAGGCTGGCCTTGAAACTGCAATCATCCTCATCTCAGACTCCTGGGTACCAGGATTACAGGCATGTGCCACCATGGTCAGCTAGCACAGTGCTTTTAAAACCTGCATACTTACTTGAATCATCTTGAAAACCTAAACAAGTACAGTGGAATCATTAGCAAAATCCTCATCTACCAGTCATTACCTAAGCAAAACAAACAAAAATACCACAGAATTTTGAGCACTACATGAAAAATATAGCCAAATCTAAAGTTACACTAAAAAGTTTATTTGGGGGCTAGAAAGAAGAAGCTAATTTATATTTCTCATAGACATTTTCCCACACAAGACAGTGCTTAAAACAACCACCACCTCTACAAACAAGGACTAAGTCCTAGAAAATTTTAAGAATCTAGCACTTTTAACTTACTTAGTGCTCTTTTGCTCAATATCCATGTTTAACGCCGGGTGTGGTGGCGCATGCTTGTAATCCCCCACGCTTGGGAGGCAGAGACAGGAGGATCGATCGCGAGGATCGATCGCGCAGGTTTGAAGCCAGCCACACTGGCTTAAGAGACCCTGTTTCCAAATAAAAAGTATAAAAATAAGGTCTGGGAGTGTAGCCCTGAGGTAGAAGGGTTCCCAAGAACCCCAGTACCACCAAAAAAGGAAAAAAAAAAAAAATCCGAGTTTAGAAGTTGCAATTATATCTTCTAGTGAAAACTTAAGAGAAATAGATAACTAAACTTTGACAAAATACTCAGGTTGCAACAAGGTAATTGTTTTATTTCAGTAAGGTACATATTTTAAAAAACACTATTGGGGGAAGGGATTGTGTAACACATTTGATCCAATTTTCATATCACTTCCTTCTGCAAATCAGTACTTGTAAGCTACTAACATAAGAAAAACAGAATTGTTCTGTTTAGAATTTTGTTTGTTTGTAGTGCTGGGATAAAACCCACAGCTTCATAAATGCTAGGCAAGCACTCTACCAATGAACTATAACCCTCACCTCCAGAAAATATTTTTTTCCTTTTTTTTTTAATTGGTGCACTGTATTCATACATCATAGTGGGATACAAACTTTTGTAGACATACATGCACACATCGCCCAGTCAGCCCCCACCCGATCCCCACCCCATTCTCTCCCCATCCCTCCCTCCCATGCTTGGCTTAGTGGTGGACATCAAGTATTATAGCAATTTATACAAAATTAAAAATGATAATCTCACATAACAGTTTCATTTGTCTGATACCAAGCTTTTGATGACTTAAGGATAACATTTCAATATTTCTTTTTACTTTCTTTCTTACCAGAGAATATTTTTTTTCTATTTTTTTAGGTGAAACTATCATATATTTATATATTTATTTTTCAGGAAAAAAAATCTATCCTAATATGGAATATGGACTCTAGATACCCAAAATGATCTTGAAAAAGAACAAAGCTAGAAGATATATAATTTCTGATTTCAAACAATATAAAGCTACAATAATTGAAACAGTGTAGTACTATTCTAAAGGCAGATATATAAACCATTGGAGTTAAATAAAAGCCTAGAGCTAAATTCTTCCCTATATTGTCAAGTTATTTTTGACAAGGTTTCCACGAACATTTGGTGGTGGAAAAAATAATCTTTTAACTAATATTGTTGAAAAATAATAATTACATGGAAAAGAATAAAATTGGACCCTTACCTAATCCCATATACAAATATTAACTCAAAATAGATAAAAGACCGAAATATAAATCTTAAGACTATAAACTTTTAGGAGAAAATCTGGGTCATAAAACCTCACAACATTGAAATTGGCAGTGATTTCTTGGATATGATTTCAATGGCACAGGCAACAGAAGAGTATACAAACTCCCTAAAAAATATTGTATATCCAAAGACAATGTAAACAGAGTTAACAGTTACTAATAGAATGGGATAAAATATTTCACAAATGCTATATCTGAAGGTATATTAATATTCCAACTAGACATCCTAAAAATTAACAACAATAAAGGCAAACAATACCCTTTAGAGATAGGTAAAAGACTAACATAAATAATGAATCTCCACAGATAACCAATCTTAGTTGTCTGTTGGATGGAAAATCTTGTTTCTCTAGTTCTGGTGTGTGTTACCTATTTCTTCTTTGTAGTTAATCTCTTTGAGTATTTTCTCTAGTGCTGGTTTTGAAGACATAAATTCCTTCAGTTTCTGTTTGTCATGGAAGCTTCTTATTTCTCCATCTAATTTGATAGAAAGTTTTGCTGGGTAGGAAATTTTTGGCTGGAAGTTTTCTTTCAGAATTGAAAATATGTTACTCCAAGCCCTTCAGGCTCTCATAACTTGGTTTGGGAAGTCTGGAGTGATTCTAATTGGTTTGCCTCTGAATGTCACTTGGCCCTTTGTTTTTGTTGCCTTTAAGATTCTCTGCTTGGCTTCCACATTGGTCATTTTGACAATTATGTGGCGTGGGGATCCTCTTCTCCGATCCTGTCTAAAGGGAGTTCTATAAGTTTCCTGGACCTGTGTATCAACCTCTTGCTTTATGTCTGGAAAATTTTCTGCTATTACTTCCTTGAAGAGATTGTTGATCCCTTTGTTTTCACTTTCTTTTCCCTCCTCTATTCCAATTATTCTTAGGTTAGCGCTCTTAAAATGAGCCCATATTTCTTCAATATCAGATTCCTGCTGTTGGATATTTTTTCCTAGATTAGAAACTATGCGTTCATTTTTGGAATGATCATCTTCTAGGAGCGAGATTCTGTTCTCCATGTGTTCTAATCGGTTGTTTGTGCTTTGAATTGAGGCCTTTACTTCATTAATTGCATCCTTTATCTCTTTTTGGCTCTCTCTGAGTTCTTTTCGAAGCACCTCTATTATTTCTACAGTTATTTTCCTGATTTGATCTTCTAGAAATCTCTGATTTTCAGTTTTATCAGGTTCTGATGTTGTGGGGTTGTGGGCATTCATTGCTCCAGTATTATTCCTCTTTCCCATGATTTCGGAAGTTTGTACCTTCTCTGGGTTCTTCCCTTGGGTCACTATGACTTCACTTAAGGTGTTCTGGATCTCGAGTCAGTAGTATCTCAGACCCCACTACTCCTTTACTGTGTTGTATCACAGAGTCTCCGACCCAGAGAGTCGATAGAGGCTGCTTTAGACTGTGGGGGGTGCCAGGTTGCAAGTTCTCCTATGGTGTGATATCTCTGCCACCGCCCCTCCCCCACTGGGTCAAGTCCCAGGGAGTACAGTACTGGGATTTCTCCTCTGTGGCCCGCAATTTGACTCACTGTTCTTGAGTACGCAGATGTAGCTGTACTGGCTTCGCTGAATTCGCTGCTGCTGCCACCGGTGGCAATATGGCGCGGCTGCTACACCCTTGGCCGTGGGGCTGGTGTTTTTCTTCTTGGTTTTGATTTCCACTCTGAATCCCTGCAGCGTGTGCTGAGCTCAGCCACTGGGAGCTTTAGATGCTCTCTGCGCCGAGAAATCCCGCCTGGCTGTTCCGCAGCGGCTCACCTCGGCTTGCTGTAGCCATCCAGTGAACTCCCCACTGCCGCTGGCAGTAAAGCGCTGCTGCTGCGTCTGTGGCTCTGTTCTCAGTCTGCTTTCTCTCTGGAGCCTGGTGATTTTTTTGTTTCTCTGGTGATGGTGTTTTCTGGCTATGAAAGGGGCTGATTTCTTTTCTTGGTCGCCATCTTCCCGGAAGTCCAGAAAATATTTTTAAAAGCCCACAGCACTAGTAGTTTCATATAAAATTTAAATATACATATAAAATTTTTAATGACAAACTCGAAGTGGTGGCGCAAGCTTGTAATCCCAGCATATGGGAGGCTGAGGCAGTAGGATCGTAGTTCGCAGACTGCCTCAGCTACTTAGTGAGGCCCTTTGCAACTCAGTGAGACCCTGTTTCAAAAATAAAGAATAAAAAAGGGGGCTGGGGGTGTAGTTCGGAAGTATAATGCTCCTGGGTTCTACCCCCAGTACTCAAAAAAAAAAAAAGAGAGAGAGAAAGAGAGAGAGAAATCTTAATGAGAACACTAATAGAGAGGACACAATGATTGTGTGTGTGTGTATGTGTGTGCGTGCGCATCCTACCTCAAAGCAACATTCCCAGCCTGATTTTTTTTTTATTATTCTTTATTTTGAAACAGGGTCTAAGTTGTAGAGTGTCTCACTAAATAGCTGAGGCTGGCCGCAAACCCAGATTCTCTTGTCTCAGCTCCCAAGTACTAGGAATAGGAATTAAGTACCTGGGGTCACAAAACAGGAAATTATGTAATCCGAAACTAAAATTAGACTTAATATAAGATACATTCTTGAGTCGGGTGTGGTAGCACATGCCTAAAATCCTAGGACTTGGGAGGCTGATACAGGAGGATAGCAGGTTTGCAGCTAGCTCAGCAACTTAGCAAGGCCCTTAGCAACTTAGAATTTGTTTCAAAATAAAAAATAAAATAGGGTGGGGGGTATAGTTCAGAAGTAGAATGTTCCTGGATTCAATACCTATTAACACCAAAATAAAAAATAAAATTATTAAGATTAGTCTTAAAGAGTTCCAAACTAATTACATTATTAGTATTGCTTTCATTGATTTTGTTTTGGAAGGTCTAATAATAAAGAATTTCTTCATACATTCTATGTATATTTATTATATAGTATATACTATATATTACATACAAAGTAATATTACACTTTCATGTATGTTATGAAAATTATATGCTTCACTTGCAGCAACAGATTCATAACAGAGATTATTTTAGAGCTGCTCTTTTCTACTGATTTACCAGTGATGATATACTGATGTTTTAAATACTGCAGCTTGAAAATACATTTTCATATGTGGTAAAAGTTGTGTCCGGTTTTCCTTTCCTGTTAACTCATAGTTTTTAGAAAATTTTTAGATAAATTTCAACTTTCCCCAATATCTCACTGAAACTTTTATTGAAAATGTTAAACCAAGCTGGACATGTTGGCACACATTTGTAATCTCAACTTGAGAGGAGAAACAAGAGGATCACTGTTTCCAAGGCCAGTCTTAGCAACTTAGCAAAGCCTTCTGCAACTTAGTGAGACCCTGTTTCAAAATAAAAAATAAGGTTGAGAATGTTTGTCAGAGGTAGAATGCCCCTGGGATCAACCCCAGTACCACCAAAAACAAACAAGCAAACCAATTAGTAATTTAGAAATAAGCATCTTTAGAATATCTCTTTCTTAAAGTTTTGATATTTTGTTTACATCTCACAAACATTTCTAATTAAGACTGATTCAGGATGGTGAAAATAAGGGAAACTAACCCATTCACACATGAGAAACTAAATATTCTAACTAGAAAATCCATATTCAAAATTAATTCTAACCTTATAAGGAAATGTAGGCATCTCTGCTCTGCTCACCTCCCAAAATTAAGTCCTGTATCTTCAAATAAAAATCTCCATTAAAGCCGGGCAGGATGGTGCACATTTGTAATCCCAGCGTTTGGGAGGCTGAGACAGGAGGATTGCACAGTTCCAAAGCCAGGTTCCAGGCTCTCAGCAAGTGAGACCTGTTTCCAAATAGAGTATAAAATATGTCTGGGAGTATATAGCCCGGAGCTAGAAAAGCCCCTCGGTTTCACCCTCAGTACCACACACACAAAAAATCTCCACTGGTGGATCCATTCCCTCAAAGAGGAAAAGACTTCTATATCAGAACGTGAACAGAAATGAGAAATAGGGAGCAAGAGCTGAAATGATCCTATGGACACACAAACTGCTATAATACTGTCTCTTAATATTCAAATTGATTATTTTTCAACTAACTCCTGACAAACTATACATTTCTAGTCTTGACTAATAATTTTTTACCAATTTACTCTCTATGCATTAAGAGTAAATGATTCAACTTGCTCCCTGAGTTTCCTTTTTGTTAATTTTCTCCCCTTTGGCAACTGAAATCCTCACACTAATCCAGCAGGGCATTGTGGTAGGCAGTCTCTAAAATGCACTCCCATGATGCCACCTTCCTATTATTCAAGGCCTAGTATAACCTTTGTATGTGTGTTGGGGGCTACTAGGGGGTTTAGTTTAAGGGTAGTCTACCTCTGAACTATACCCCCAGCCCAATTTTAATTTTTTATTTTGAAGCAGGGTGTCTCACTAAGTTGCTGAGGTTCTTGCTAAATTGCTGAGGCTGGCCTCAAACCTGCTGATCCTCCCATCCCAGCCTCCCAATTACTGAGCCTGGCTCAATCTCTTCCCTTTAAGTGTGCTGTGGTGTTTTTAACAAACAAAACACAGCAAAAGTCACTTTTTTTGTGTGTGTGGTGCTAGAGTTCCTGGAAACCCTTCTACTTCTGGGCTACACTCCCAGGCCTATTTTTTAGATTTTTATTTGGAAACAGGGTCTCTCAAGCCAGCGAAGCTGGCTTCGAACCTGCGAGATCCTCCTGTCTCTGCCTCCCAAGCGCAGGATTACATGCCTGCACCACTACGCCTGGCTATGATATGTCACTTCTGAAATTAGGTTACAAAGAGTCTGGCTTCTGCCATACCACCATTTCTAACTCTAAGGGAAGTCAAATTCTGTGTTGTGGCTGCTCTAAAATGAAGCTCCAGTGGCAAAGAGCTTGGACATTCAGTCAAAAACCAGACGCAACTTGGGGCCCACCAAAGCTAAGTAACCTTGCAAGCACATTCTCTGCCAGCCAATCAGTGCTAACTGTAGACTCTGTTGACACCTTGACTGAAGGAAAACAGCCCTCTAAGAAACCCTAAGAGAGTGAGTGCTCAGTTAAGCTGCACCCAGACTCCTGGCCCAGAGGAATTATGGGACCATAAATGTTTATTGTTTTAAGCTGTGATTTGTTATACAGCAACAGATAACTATTACAAGTCTTTTTTAACTCTTTAAGAATCACCTAATCCATAGTATACTATATTACTTAATAAGCCTTATTCAAAACTAGCATATAACCTTACTTACAAGCATTCCTACATATTACCTTGACTGAATCACCTAAACAGTGTGTGGTACATGTAAGAATATAATTCTTATGCCCTGTATTTAAGGATTCTAAAATTCCATAATATACCCCTTTCTATACTCAAATTCTTAAAAACCTACTTGTTTCTAGACAGCTGACTACTTATATCTTTCAGTTCTTTAGGTTTCTTTCTTCCCTTTTTAAACTTTTCCCTCAAGGATATCTGTCAGAAATTTTTTAAATGATGGTAGTTGAGATGCTATAGTGTTTCCTCAAACATTAAGATTTTTGAAAGAAAGTAGTTTAGAGGAATAATCTTTATAAACTAAGGAAGAGCCTAAAATCACACCAATAATAGTAATTCAGAGAAGACAAATAAGTGCTTCCCATTTATTTACAAGTAATCTATTTTAGTTCACTTGTATGAATTATTCAGTCCAAATATTTAGTGAGCACCTACTAAGTGCCAGAAGTCATAATTAATCAGCAAGTACAAAGGATAGTCTATCACTGTTTCCCTCTTCCACCTGTGGAAAGACTAGGAGAAGCTCGAGAAAGAAGGTAACTAAAACACAATAGGTATTATAATAAAGGTTTAAAGCTGAGGAAAGGAGGAAGAGAAGGCTTATGGAAAAGAGAATGACAAATCCTACTTAAAGGAGATAAGGAAGGCATTACAGAAAGAATGGAATCATGTTGGAACTTAAAAGAATGCATGGGAACTTGCTGGGTTTTCTGCCAAAGGCAGGTAAAATGGTGTTCCAAGGCAAAGAAAGAAAATCATGCAATGCAAATGAAATTAATATGAATTCCTTCCAGAAGACTTAAAAATAAGGTAATAAGTCAGCCTTATACAAGCTCATTTATTCTTAAAAAAGCTCACCAGAAGCATTTGCCTGTCACTGTGTTGGGTACTAGAAATAAAGGCAATACGCATGGTATTAATTAAGTTCCTGACCTCAAGAAACTTAGTCTTATAGAACTTAGAAGGAACACACATTCATTGTGAATTATGCTGGCTTTGAATTGCTTGTGGAACTTCTCTCTCATCTCTTGGGTAAGTCATGATCTTTGTAAGTATTAGTTTCTAATTTGTAAAGTGGCGATAATATAACTATACCTCAAAGGATTGCAATGAAGATTAAATATTCCAAATTAAGTAAAAAATCAGTGATTTCTTGAAAAACATAACCATTACTGCTATCACTATTAGCATTCATCATTGCTAAGAATGAGGTAATTGAAGGTTTTCAAGTCATAAAGGTACAGAAAGAAGGACTTTTCTATTTAGCTCTTTCTGGATTCTGAACACAATATACAAGTAATAATAAAGTAACTTTCAACTTAAGTACTCCTGCTTTTATATACGGTCCCAAAACAAAATACTGAAAACAAGACATGATCAGCAGGCATTTTCTTTTCTCTTTTTCTTTTTTTTTCTTTCTTTTTTTTTTTTTTTTTTTTTGCAGAGCTGAGGACTGAATCCAGGGGCATTCTCTTTCTGAACTACACCCTCGGCCCTATTTCTTATTCTTTATTTTGAAACAGCATCTTACTAAGTTGTGGAGGGCCTCACTAAATAGCTAAGGCTGTCCTTGAATCCATAATCCCCTGTTTCAGCCTCCCAAATACTGGGATTACAAGCATGTGCCACTATTCCTGGCCTTAGCAGGCACAGTTTCTAATGATACAATCTGGGTTGGTTTTATTTAATATGAATTATTTTTATTTAATATGTGTGCTAAATAACTAAGACAAAAAGCTTATTCACTTTGGAGCTAAAATACAGAAAATAAGAAACTGATTTACACCAGAAAAGATATTTCAAAGAGCATAATGAATGAGATTTGTAGTTACTGATGAAAGAAAAGAAAAAAAATATTTTGCCTGAAATGAAAAAGTAAATAATCATAAAAATGGTGACTGAGGTTAAAATAGAAAAAAATTTACAAAATCAAAAGTTTAACTTATCTCTTAATATAGAATTTAGAAATCAATGCTTTGGAGATAGTCCATAATAAGTTACTTTTATTAGGGTACTACAACATTCAAAATTTTGGATGACTTGTTCAAAAACTCAACAAACAAAATTCAATGGTTTGTGTGAATCTGAGATTTCCAAAGATATATAATACAAAGATTACGAAAAAAAGGTATAGCTCAAAGAAAGCAAACAAACTTAGCAAACTATAAAACTTCCAAAGACTTAATAAAAAAAAGTTAATTCTTAAAAATTTATAAGGAAATCACACTACTTTTTTTTTTTTTTTTTTTTGACGTACTGGGGATAGAACCCAGGAGCATTCTACCTCCGAGCTACACCACAAGCCCTATTTTTTATTCTTTATTTTGAAACAGGGTCTCACTGAGTTTCAGAGGGCCTCATTAAGTAGTTGCTGAGGCTGGCCTTGAACCCCTATCCTCCTGTCTCAGCCTCCCAAAAGCTGGGATTACAAGCATGGGCCACCACACCTGGCCACATCACATTTTTTTATGCAGAAAAGATTTAATGTAAAACAGAAGTCTCCAATATGGAAAAAATTAAATTAAGAAAGTTACTTTAACTCTTCAACTGTTATCCATCCCTCTTTTTAAACTATAACAGCATCCCATAAAACTAAAAGAGCACTCATAGTACTTCTCTCACTAAGTTTCTTTGTTTTGAAGCAAAATCTGACCCTTTTAGTTTCAGGAACCCACTTACAAAATTTTTTTTTTTAATTTTAAGAAATAACTAGGTAATACAACAAGATTTAAAAGACAGGCAAATCCTATATCTGATTTCCAAAGGCAAACACTGGAGAATTCTCTGAAGCAAAATTAAAATCCAAATTTAATATTCTGCTTTAAAACTTAATATGGCCAGGCACAGTGACATACATCTGTAAGAAGCTGAGACAGAATGGCAGTTTCAAAACCAGCATATGGTAACTTAGTGAGACCCTCTTCAAAATAAAAAGGGCTGGAGATGTAGATGAGTGGTAGAACTCCCCTGGGTTCAGTCTCTAGTACCACAAAAACAAAACTTACTTAATATGGTTTAAAGATCCAAGGAATATTATGTTTAATATAATCAACCTGAGTGTAAGATCTTTAATGATAGTGGATAAATAGTATAGAATAGAATAGCAATTAAGAGTTCAAGGCCAGGTGTTAGAATCAAAAACTTAGGTTCAAATTCTCCTCCCTCCTGTTTCAAGCTATGTAACCTTAAGCCAATTACCTAACTTCCCAAACACCAATTTCCTCATCAGTGAAATAAAAATATTATCTACTCGTGAAATTTTACCAAATTAAATGTAACAATGAATAACATATAGAGAGCACTATATGATAAAGATTTATTTAAGGGGAAAACGGCAGGAACTATACAATCAATTCCTATATCATAACAGTTGAAGATCAGTGGTAAAAACAACAAAATTACTGAGAATGAAAACTGAAACTTAATAAACATGCCCACCTTTCAGGATGCTTTATGTATTTAATCTTATTTAATCCTTGTCAATCAAAAGAACACATTATAAGCTAACAAAAACTTTACTCTTCATTTTCTAACTGTATGAAGGTTGAACTTTTTAAATATGTTTATGTGTCACTTTGTAAGTATTTACTTATTACTGCAACATTTAAGATACTTTACTACAGATAATGCACATTGCTTTAAGTACTAGAGGACAATATTCATTTTTAAATCCTAGGCTATATCCAGATAACACTAAATGAAGGTGTTAGCAGGGTAAAGTGGTGCATGCTTATAATCCCAGTACTTGGATGAGACAGGAGGATCGTAGGTTCATAGCGTAGCCAGCCTCCACTACTTAATTAGGCCCTCCACAACCTAGTGAGACCCTGTTTCAAAATAAAAGAATAAAAAATAGGGCTAGAGCAGGGCGTGGTGGTGCATGCTTGTAATCCTAGCACTTGGGAGGCTGATTCAGGAGGATTGCACAGGTTCGAAACCAGCCTCAGTTACTGAGTGAGGCTCTCAGCAACTTAATGAGACCCTTGTTTCCAAATAAAGTATAAAAAATAGGTCTGGGAGTATAGCCTGGAGGTAGAAAAGCCCCTGGGTTCCAGCCCCAGTACCACCAAAAAGGGGGGGGGGGGGTGCTGAAGATATAGCTTGGAGGTAGAATACCCTTGGGTTCAACCCCCAGTACCACAAAATTAAATAAATAAATAAGTAAATAAATATGTGTGTTAACCTAATTTAGTAACTATGTTTTTTTGAGCTGTCTAATCTTACTCTTCATATGTGCAGGATTGGAAGTTTTTTCAAGTCACAAATGAGCAGGACTGGACAAACAGGAAAATTCTATCTTGAAACTATAGTTGGCATGTAGTATTTAAAAGGCTGAGGAAGGGTCGAATGAATAAACTGAAGAGCAAACATGAATTGTTCCTAGGAAATAACTAGAGTATGGATTACAATATTCAAATTCAACACGGCTGCAGGATACAAGATCAATATGCAAAATCAATTATATTTTCATATTCTAGCAATGAATAATCTGGAAATTAAGAAAACAATTCTATTTACAAAAAATCTAAAAGAACAGAATGCTTAGGAACAACTTTAACAAAAATGTAACATTTGTACACTAAAAACTGAAACAACAAATGTTGTTTCACTAAAAACCGAAACAAAAAATGTTGAAAAAAATTAAGGCCATTTCATGCTGATGGATTAGAGAATTTAATATTGTTGTGATGGTAATACTCCTCAAACTGATCTATAGATTCAACACAATTCCTATCAAAATCAGAGCTACTTTGTAAAAATGTATCCTAAATTTTGTGTGAAAAATGAAAGACATATAAAATAGCCAAAACAATCTTAAAAAAGAATTAAGTTGGAGGACCTGTTTTCAAACCTTTCTAAAAAGCTACAGTTATGAAAACAATGTAGTACCAGTATCTACTACCAGTATGTGAAGGCAATGTAGTACGCATAGATCAACAGAGTAACAGAGACAGAAATTAACTCTTACTTATCTGGTGAGACAACTGAATGGGCACATGGAGAAGAATGAAATCGAATTCCTACCTCATACTCTATTCAGAAATCAAAATGGATCTGAGACTTAAATATAAGAGTTAGAACTAAACACAGGGATAATTCTTTATGGCTTAGGTTAGACTGTGTTTTCTTAGATATGACGTCCAAAACACAAAGAAAAATAAAACCCCTACAATAGGAGAGACTATTTGCAAATCACTTATCTGACAAGGGCCTTATATTTTAATAATAAAATACCAGACAACACAATTTAAAAATGGGCAAAATCAGGTAACAAGTATTTGCAGAGAAAATGGAACCCACATACACTGCTGCCAGGATCGTAAAAATGATGTAAACACTTCAGAAAACTGGTAATTCCTCAGAATTAAACAGAGTCACCATATGAACTAGAAATTCTACTCCTATCTATATACACAGGAGAACTGAAGATATTTTCCACAGAAACTTGCACATGAATTTTTATAGCAGCATTACTCATAATAATCATAGGTAAAAAATACCCAGATGTCCATCAAGTGACAAAGTGTAAGTAAACTGTGTAAGTAAACTGTGGTGTCCCATACAATGGATTATTATTCAGCCATAAAAAGGAATGTAGTACTGATATATTCTAAAATATGGATGACCAAGTAAAAGAAACTAGACAAAAAGGCCACATTGTATGATTTCTACTAATATGAATAAGAAAATTCATAGCAACAGAAAGTAGATTGGTGGTTGCCAAGGACTGGGAGAACAGGGAGTGACAGCTAATGAGCATAGAGTTTCTTTTTGAGTGATGAAAGTGCTCTGGAACAATCTGTAAATATCAAGTTCCCCTTTATCTGTGATTTCACTTTTCTCAATTATCTGCAGATCAACTACAGTCTGAAAATTTTAAAGAAAGCTATAAACATAATTTATAGGTTTAAAATTATGTGCTGCCTAGAGAAAGCATGTACCATATTGCTCTGCCTCACAGGATACCACTCTGTACCATCAAGGATATGAACCATTCCTTTGTCATGCATCCATGATGTATATGTGACCGACCTACCGGTTAGACACTTAGCTAAATTATCAGGTTAATTGTCAGATATTGCACTACTTGTGTTTAGGTAACCCTCATTTTACTTAACCCAAAGTATAAGAGTAGTGATGCTGACAATTTGGGTATGCCAAAAAGTCACCACAAAGTTCTTTTTGTTTGTTTCTTTGTTTTGTGGTACTGGGGTTCCTGGAAGCCCTTCTACCTCCTGGCTACACTCCCAGACCTATTTTATATTTTTATTTGGAAACAGGGTCTCCTAAGCCAGCACATGCGGCTGGCTTCCAACCTGCGCGATCCTCCTGTCTCCGTCTCCCAAGCGCAGGGATTACAAGCGTGCGCCACCACACCTGGCAAGTAAAGTTCTTTTTTTGTTTGTTTTTGTTCTTAGTATGTGTGTGGTACTAGGTCTGAACTCTTAAACATTCTACCTCTGAACTATATGCCTGGCCTTTTTATTTTGAAACAGGGTCTTACTAAGTTCTATGTGCTTTCCTTGAACTGTGATTCTTCTGTCTCAGCCTACTAAGAACTGGAATTACAAGTGCAAACCAATGCATCCAGCCTAAGTATTTCCTTTAAGTATCATCTCATATCACAAGGAGAGTGAGAGTCAGACGTGATGGCACACATCTGTAATCCCAGTACTTGGGAGGATGACTCTGGAGGATCACAGACTAGAGGTCAGCCTCAGCAAATTAGCAAGACACTATGTCAAAAATAAAAATTAAAAAGGTCTGTGTACATATAGCTAGGAGGTAGAATGCTTTTTGGTTCAATCCAAAGGAGGAGGAGGAGAAAGAGAAAAGTAAGCACAGCAAAATTAACATATTTTAGCCGGGCGTGGTGGTGCACGCTTGTAATCCCCACGCTTGGGAGGCTGAGACAGGAGGATCACACGGGTTCGAAGCCAGCCTCAGCTACTTAGTGAGGCTCTCAGCAACTTAGTGAGACCCTGTTTCCAAATAAAATATAAAATAGGTCTGGGAGTATAGCCCAGAGGTAGAAAGCCCCTGGGTTCTGCCCCCAGTACCACCAAAAAAAAAAAAAAATTAACATATTTTAAAAGAGACCATATTCACCTAACTTTAATTACAATATACTGCTATAATTTTTCTATTTTATTTATATTAATCTCTTACTATACCTAATTTGAAAATTAAACTTTATAAGTATATGTATATTTTATATACATGAAAAACAAAATATACATATTAGTTTAGTACTATTTATGCTTTCGGGCATCTACTGGGGGTCTTGGAACATATACCCTATAGACAAGAAACAACTACTGTATGTGAAAAACTAGTGAATTATATACTTTAAAAGTAAATTTTAGCCCGGCGTGGTGGTGCACATTTGTAATACCCGTGCTTGGGAGGCTGAGACAGGAGGATCACGCAGGTTCGAAGCCAGCCTTGCTGGCTCAAGAGTCCCTGTTTCCAAATAAAAATATAAAAAATAGGTCTGGGAGTGTAGCCCGGAGGTAGAAGGGCTTCCAGAAACCCCAGTACCACCAAAAAATTAAAAAAGTAAATTTTATGGTTTGTGAAAATGTAACATATGTTCCAAATCTCTCCCAACTAGTTCAGATGAGTGATAAAAGTTAGCAAATGCTTAAGTGTATGCTCCAAGCAAAATAAATTTACCAACCATCACTGGCTTACCTCACCTTCAAAGTATATACTCTGAGAAAATAAGGCAAATAAAGTGAAAATAAAACAAAATAAATCAGGGTCTGTTATGTATACCTATAATCCCAGCAACTAAAGAAGCTGAGGAAGGATGATTACAAATTTGAGGCTAGCATGTGCAACTTAAAGAGACCCTGTGTCAAAACAGAGAGAGAGGGGGGGGGGAGGGAGAGGGGGAGGGGGAGAGAGGGAGAGAGGGAGAGAGGGAGAGAGGGAGAGAGAGGGAGAGAGGGAGAGAGGGAGAGAGAGAGAGAATAGCTCAGTGGTAGAGCACCACCGGATTTAATCTCCAGTACTGCAAAACAAAAAGTAAACTTTAGTTCAATATACAATAAGAAAACGTGAGCCAGGCATAGTGGCACACACTTGTAATCCTAGATATGGATGGCTGAGAAAGGAGGATCACGGTTTGTGTACAGCGTCAGCTACTTAGTGAGGCCCTCTGCAACTCGTGAGACCCTGTTTCAAAATAAAGAATATAAAATAAGGCTGAGAGTGTAGGTTGGAGGTAGAATGCTACTGGGTTCCATCCCCAGTACTGCAAAAAAAAAGGAGAAAAAAAGAAAAAGAAAATGTGAAAAGTCAACACACAACGTACATAACTAGAAGATGAAAAGATCACATGAACTGGGGCAGAAGAAAAAGGAGAAAAAAATCTGAAAAAAAAAATCATAGATGATTCTGATATGCTGCCTCCCCCTGCAACAAAATAAAAACAAAACCCTTAAGATTATGATAGGAAGAAGGTTGGACTTGGACAACTGAGAAGAATGGACACAAATGTTTTGATTAAAAGATATGAGATGGGAGTGTATGTGTGTATATATATATATATATATATATATTTTTTTTTTTTTTTTTTTTTTTTTTTTGGCCAGTACTGGTGATTGAACCCAGGGACATTCAACCACCGAGCTACACCCCCAGCCCTAATTTTTATTCTTTATTTTGAAACAGGGCCTTAATAAGTAACTGAGGCTGGCTGCGAAACTGCGATCCTCCTGTCTCAGCCTCCCAAGTTCTAGGATTAAAAAAGTGTGCCCCACCACGCCCAGCTTTTAGAGTATACTTTAAAAATACAAGATACATTTATGAACAGGTCAGTCAGTATATCATTTTTTATTTTATTCTATGTACTACTGCTAATTTGTAATAGTTTTGTTTACTGTAAATTTTCATGTTTCCCCCAAATTCATTTACAGTATCAGTTACCTTAACTTTTTTCAATTCTTTTATCTCTAGTAGCCAGCAATTCCTCCTCTACTTGTAAATAGAGTATGACAACTCTATTTTACCACTATTTTTTAATTTACTATATCATTAATTCTACTCACATGATTTCTTGTTCCTTTATACCTTGCAGGTGATCTTTTTTGGGGGGAGGGGAGTGGTATTAGGAATGGAACCTAGAGACATTCTACCTCCAAGCTATACCCCATCCCTTTTTTTTATTCCTTATTTTTAAACAAAGTCTCAATAATTTTCTGAGGCTGGCCACGAAACTGTGATCTTCCTGTCTCAGCCTCCCAAATTCTGGGATTACAAGCATGCCTGACTGCAGATGATATTTTAATAGAAAAAAAATAGAAGAATCTTTTAGTTAGCAATGTAAATTTCAGGAGGAAAGTTGGGGGGGGAGTCAAATGCAGAGTGTTCACTGCTGAGTACATGACTATTATTCAATTAATTTTTGTTGAATGATTGAAAAGTTTAAGGAAACAACTGAGAAGAAACTCATAAACTTATGTCCAGAAGAGGGTTATAGTTTGAAATTTTTCCTTAGCCGATTCTAATGTATCACTTCTCCAGCCAAAAAACAAAAAAACATAAACATAAACAAAAGGAAACAAAGTAGATTTGCTTAATATACTTAGATCCTAGTAAAGTACTAATTTTCTTTTTTTGTACTCAAGGTAGAACCCAGGGCCTTTTACTGCCAGGCTATTCCCCAGCCCTATTTTATCTTTTATTTGGAAAAAGGGTCTCACTAAGTTGCCGAGAGCCTCACTCAATTGCTGAGGCTGACTTCAAACCTATGATTCTGTCTCAGTCTTCCAAGTACTGGGATTACAAGTGTGCATCACGACATCTGGTTCTAATTTGCTTCTTTAATTTTTATTGGTACACTATGGATTCACATCATAATGTAGATCATATTGACAATGGCATACCTTCACACAGTACTTGGTGCCCTCCCCACTCCTCCAAACAATGAGTGTCCAGGCTGACTATGCCACATTCACACTTATTCACATATTTGGATGTAGCTCCTCCATTAATCAACCTCAGCCTTCTTCCTCTCCTACCCTTCCTTTCTAGCTTTGCTGAGGTTTCCCCTCCATTATCTGGAGTCCCTCTGGTATCCCTAATGCTCCCTAGTTTGGCCATATTAGAAAAAACATATGTCCCTTCTCTTTCTGTGCTTGGCTGATCTCACTTAACATAATATTCTCCAGGTCTTTCAATCTTCTTGCGAATTACATGATTTTGTTCTCCTTTATTGCTGAGCAGAATTCCATCGTGTGTATTTCCCATAATTTTGCAATCCATTCCATCTGTTGATGGAGACCTAGGTTGGTTCCATATTTTGGCTATTATGAATTGCACTTCTAATGAACATGGGAATGCACATGTTACTATAAGCAGAAAGGCCTAATATAGTTTTGTGTGCAATAGAAAACAGTCATATTTGTTACTGTTATTCTAAGTTCATAGTAATATATGCAATATCCCGAAAAACTAAGCATTAGGAAAATATGGTACTATTAGGGTTTTTTTTGTTTTGTTTTGTTTTGTTTTTGGTGGTACTGGGGTTCCCGGAAGCCCTTCTACCTCCAGGCTACACTCCCAGACCTATTTTTTTTTATATTTTGAAACAGGGTCTCTTAAGCCAGCCAGCGCGGCTGGCTTCGAACCTACGCGATCCTCCTGTCTCCGCCTCCCAAGCGCGGGGATTACAAGCGTGCGCCACCACGCCCGGCTCCCAGACCTATTTTTACATTTTTATTTGGAAACAGGGTCTCCTAAGCCAGCGGCGTGCGGCTGGCTTTGAACCTGCGTGATCCTCCTGTCTCTGCCTCCCAAGCACGGGGATTACAAGCGTGTGCCACCACGCCCGGCACTATTACCTTTTGATAATGGAAAAAAACACACGTATAGAACCTACACCATACTTACTACTTTAATACTGATTTAAGACCAAAAAGATCTACTAAAGCAGCCTTCAAAGTAACTTTCCAATAACCATTAGTATCTACAATTTGGCCCAGCCACTACCTTTTAAAATACTCATTCCCTCTAAAATGTACAAAGCAACACACGTTTTGGTAGACTATATTTTTATTCACAGGCAGCCAAAAGTAATTTAACTTACATCCCATCCTCCAATGGTCAGTTATATAACCTGGAAATCAAAGAGACTTCTTTTTACCACTTTCACTCTCCATTAACCAATCTACCTACATATAATCAATAAACTGTAACCAGGCTAACTCTTACTTAATATTTATGATGGGTTTCCTTCTCTACATTCTATTCCTTGGCAGCAGAAGGGAGGGGAGGAGGTACTAGAGATTGAAGAGTGTTCCACACCCCAGCCCTTTTTATTTTGAAAGTTGCTGACGGTCTCACTAAATTGCTGAGGTTGTCCTGTCTCAGTCTCCCAAGTACTGGGATTACAAGTGTACACCACCATGCCTAGCTTCATTCTCACTATCTTAACTGAGCACCTCATCAACTCTCACTAGAATCCTTACTATTCTCTTCTGACTGCTATGCAAAATAAAAAACATATTTCATTACTAAAGAGTGTCCTGGATCCCCCATTGTCTTTAAAATATAGAATTCTTAGCAAAGTATAGGCATTCCTTCATAATCTGTACCCTGCCCCTTTCTGTATCTTCAAATCTTTTTGGCAATCCCCTTTTCAAGCCTATCTTCCAGGAATAATCTAAGCCATTTACAGTCCAAATCAAACTGTTGACCCAGGTTTGTGGGCCTAAATAATGGCCTTCATTACCTAGTTTACAAATTTTCTATCTTGGGAGAGCTTTCCTGATTTACTTCCTTACCACTCTAAATTAGGCATCCTTTGTTCACCATGATCGCAACTTAGATAATGCAACATGAATTTTGTTCAACTGTCGGTCTATAAGCTTTATTAGACTGTAAGATCCTAGATGGACAGGATAAAGTTTCTTTTATTTCACCATTTCCAAAGCCTAATAGTCCCCATGGAGACGCTGAATACACTCAATGTTTGATGAACAAAAGAATGAATATTAGCCAGGTGTGGTGGCGCACACTTGTAATCCCAGTACTTGGGAGTCTGGATCAGGAGGATCACAGTTCTGCAGCCAGCCTTAGCTACTTAATGAGGCCCTCTGCAACTTAATAAGACCCTGTTTAAAATAAAGTATAAAAAAAATAGGGCTGGTGGTGTAGTTCAGAGATACAATGCCCTTGGGTTCAATCCCTCATACTAAAAAAAAAAAAAAAAAAAATAGCAGATCATGGCCATGTTCTTGCCACAATGGATGTTTTGTATTTCAAATATTAAGACTAAGCAATAGGTTCTAACTAGAAATTGACTTTTCCTTTTTTTTTTTTTTTTTTGAGGTACTGGGGGTGGAACCCAGAGGCTTTCTACCTCCGGGCTATACTCCCAGACCTATTTTATATTTTATTTGGAAACAGGGTCTCACTAAATTGCTGAGAGCCTCACTCAGTAGCTGAGGCTGGCTTCGAACCTGCATGATCCTCCTGTCTCAGCTTCCCAAGCACGGGGATTACAGGCGTGCGCCACCACGCCCGGCTGATTTTTCCTTTTAGTAAGTTGCAATTCAGAATCCCTTTACCACTTCCTGCAGATAAGACTGATGGTGAGGGATATGGTGGTGCACACTTGTAATCCTAGTACTTCAGAGGCTGCGACAGGAGGATCACAGGTTCCCAGCCAGCCTCAGCTATTTTGGTGAGGCCCTCTGCAATTTAGTGAAACCGTGTTTCAAAATAAAGAATTAAAAAATAGGGCTGGGGGTAGAATGCCCCTGGGTTCAATCACCATGCAAAAAAAAAAAAAAAAAGATTGATGTAGATTTTTTTCACAATGCTTGTATAATTAAAAAATGAAGAGAAATCTTCAACTCTGTAGTTCTTGAAAATCTTTAAATTCTAAATTTCACAATTTAGCCTATTTAAACATAACAGAAAACTGCAGGTAGCCTTGGTTTCCAGAAAACTAAACAGAGAAAGGAGAATTAACTGAACTATAAATTTTTTATTAAGGTACAAATTTGGAGCTGGGTGTGGTGGTGCACACTTGTAATCCCAGCATTTGGGAGGCTGAGACTGGAGGATCCTGGTTTGCAGACAGCCTCAGCTACCTAGTGAGGCCCTTTGCAACTCAGTGAGACCCTGTTTCAAAATAAAGGATAGCTGGGCATGGTGGCACAGGCTTGAAATCATATCCCCCTTCCCCCTCCCCCCAGGCTACAGAGGCAAAGACAGGAGGATAGAAGCCAGCCGCGCTGGCTTAAGAGACCCTGTTTCTAAATAAGTATAAAATAGGTCTGGGAGTGCACCCCGGAGGTAGAAGGGCTTCCAGGAACCCCAGTACCATGAAAGAAAGAAAGAAAGAAAGAAAGAAAGAAAGAAAGAAAGAAAGAAAGAAAGAAAGAAAGAAAGAAAGAAAGAAAGAAAAGAAAATAGGGCTGGAGTTTCAGCTTAGAGGTAGAATGCCCCTGGGTTCCATCCCCAGTAACGCAAAAAAAAAAAAGAAAAGAAAAGAAACAAATTTGGGAGGCTATATCCTAGTTTAAAAACATCCAAATATAGTTATATATTTTTATATATAACTATATAATTAGTTATATATAACTATATAATTAATATAGGTGGCAACTTGGCCCAACAGCGAGTTAACCTATTAGCGATTCAGACACTGTCTTAGGACAGTCACAAGCTTATTGTAAGTAAGTCATTTTAATTAATTAATTAATTTATTTATTTATTTATTTTTGGTGGTACTGGGGGTGGAACCCAGAGGCTTTCTACCTCCGGGCTATACTCCCAGACCTTTTTATATTTTATTTGGAAACAGGGTCTCACTAAATTGCTGAGAGCCTCACTAAGCAGCTGAGGCTGGCTTCGAACCTGTGAGATCCTCCTGTCAGCCTCCCAAGCCCGGGGATTACAAGCGTGCGCCACCACACCCGGCTCGTAAGTAAGTCATTTTAAACCCTTCATCTAAATAAACACTAAGGGTAATGCAATAGCCTCCTAAAATATCATAGAAACCATGAGTAACTTAAAAAAGAGTGAAAGCTGTAAGAAAATACCTCCCTTTTCCTCATCCATACTTCCCAGTTTCTGATATGCCTATCTAGGTGATGCAGATCACTTCAGCCTGGAGTCTAACAACTTGTTTCTTGGCAGTTATAGAGGTCCAGAACTGAAGAGAAGTAAAAAGCAGGAATAGGAGTAGAAGGAACTCAAAACCCTCCTGTACACATCTTTCTGTTATCCAGCTAAGCAAACCTAATGGTACAAATACAAATAACAAAACTACACCAATTCTTTGCTGTCAACACTGTCTTAGCTTTTCTAGGTATGTTTTGTTGTTGTTTCCTCCCTCTATAAAACTTACTCAGTTCAAACAAACTCCACCCATCTTCTCCAATTAGTCCTATATCCCCAAACTGAAATATATTAAAACTTACTTATTCAACATTTCTTTCTTAAAGGCTTACTATGTGTGTAATGACTATGTTCCAATGACTACCATCCTTTGTAAACTGCCTTTAGATTGATTCCACTTATTCCAAACTACAGTAGTTAGCAGGAAAAAATACAGCACATATTATTTCATTATAAATTCTAGATATAATGAATATGTTTATTTTGATTTTCAAGATGTCCTTCACAAAAGAGATACTCAGAATTATTTAAAGTAGTAACTCTAAACAAACTCTACTGTTCAAATTGGGAGGTGGAGGGGATAACTTCTTATTCTATGGAAGAAACATAAGGTTACACAAAACCCCGAGCCATAATTTACACACTCACAAACAAGTAATACATATCTGATTTGTGCCATTAAAAATGTTCTCATGTCTACCACCTGAATTATATCATATCTCATGGCATTTGTTTTCCTTAGTTTTCTGTTGTCTACAATAAAAGTGAAAATGTTTTTCCAGTATACTTATTTTCACAGTATGGGAAAATCAACTAAAAAGCCCTTCATTCAGCCTTCCTCCTACATTCTTACTTTTTTCTCTGACTCTGCTCCTGAACACATAAACAGAGTACTGAGTGAATATACATCTCCATAAAACAGAGTACTCTAAAAAGCAAGGTATGGAAAGATAAAGGCTGAGTTCAAACTCTTTTAGTTGATATACTGATTTGTAAATCAAAAATCCCAGGTTTTAGATATAATAAAAATATGTACCAAAAAAGGTCGCAATTAAGTTGTACAGTGTGTTATCAAAGATTATACTTTAAATACCAGAGTTCAAGCATTCAAGCAAAAAAGTATCCAAATGATAGTTATTTTATAATTAACTCTAAATCTTTCTCTCACTTTTTTTTTTGTTTTTTATTTTGTGATGTTGAGGACTGAATCCAGCGTTCTATCTCTATGTTATACCATCCCTATTTTAATTTTATTTTGAAACAGGATCCTGCTATGTTGGTGAGAGTCTCACTACTTGCTGAGGCTGTCCTTGAACCTGCAATTCTCCAATTTCAGTCTCCCAAGTACTAAGATTACATACATGGGCCACCGTGTCCAGCTTTAAATCTTTCTTAAAATTGGAAGAAGTACTCTGCCGGGCGTGGTTTGCGCACGCTTGTAATCCCCACGCTTGGGAGGCAGAGACAGGAGGATCGCGCAGGTTCGAAGCCATGCTGGCTTAGGAGACACCTTGTTTCCAAATTAAAAAATATATATATATATATATATATATATATAATAGGTCTGGGAGCGTAGCCCAGAGGTAGAAGGGCTTCCAGGAACCCCAGTACCAAAAAAAAAAAAAAAAAAAATTGGAAGAAGTACTCAATCTGACAAGCTGTTAAGGACCAAACTCAGAATCAAAAGGGACGGATTCAAGTGATATTTTGGGAAATACTACAAAATGTCAAAACTGGGTGAACAACTTGCTTGGAGGTAAAGAAGTTTCGAGAATTATCTTGAGTTTTTAATTTAGGCAACTGAGTTGATGGTAGAAACATTAGCTTCTTCATATATTTGTAAAAAGAGTAATCTTTCAAACCAGGTGTGGTGGCACATGCTTATAATCCCAGAACTTTGGAGGCTGAAGACAGGAGGATCACACAGGTTCAAAGCCAGACTCAACTACTTAGTGAGGCTCTCAGCAACTTAGTGAGACCTTGTTTCCAAGTAAAATATAAAACAGGTCTGGGAGTGTAGCTCAGAGTTAGAAAACCCTGGGTTCCATCCTCAACACTGGGGAAAAAAAAAAAAAGGAGTAATCTTTCTTTTGGGGTAAGAGGGTTGACAGTAGAGGATTAAAGAATGAACTCAGATTTATATACTTCTGAATTTCTAATATTTGTGGGAATATTAGGAGATGCTTGGTAGACAGCTGGATCTGGGGTTCAGAAGACAAATACATTCAAGAAATAAATTTGTGAGTCAGCATAAAGGTAGCACGTAATAAGTCATGTATACTTGAGATCAACAGGAAAAGTGAGTAGAACTAAGGTTGAACAATCACCTTGAGTATACAAATATTTAAAGAGGTAGGCTGGAGAAAAATCTTTTCAGCAAAGAATCTAAAAATGAGATGCCAAAGACATAAGGGAATTGCAAAAGGAGAATATTCCTGAACCCAAGAGAAAAAACTTTCAAAAAGGGAACTGGGGAGATTCAAATAAAATGAGCAGGAAATTTTATTCCCTCATTATCTGCCCCCCCTGCATTAAACACCACTATTACTCTAACATGTATAAAGAGGGGAATATGACCATTTCTCACTATAACACATACTCTATTTTCATCATAAATTTGCAAACATCAAAACATAACTCATTTTTTGTGTGTGTGTGGTACTGGAGATTGAGCCCAAGGGCACTCTATCTCAGAGCTACAAACCCAGTCCTATTTTATTTTATTTTATTTTATTTTATTTTATTTTTGTGGATCTGGGGATGAAACCCGGGGCATTCTACCTCCAAGCTACACCCCCTGCCCTAGTTTTTATTCTTTATTTTGAAACAAGGTCTCACTAAGTTGCAGGGAGCCTCACTAAGTAGCTGAGGCTGTCTGTGAACCTGTGATTCTCCTGTCTCAGCTTCCTAAGTACTGGGATTACAAGGATGAGCCACCACGTCCAGCTCAATATAACTCAATTTTAAGTGAATTAATAATTGCATCACCTCTCATTTCTTGTTCTAGTCTCC
Organism: Muscardinus avellanarius; assembly: GCF_963383645.1. Classification (NCBI taxonomy): domain Eukaryota; kingdom Metazoa; phylum Chordata; class Mammalia; order Rodentia; family Gliridae; genus Muscardinus; species Muscardinus avellanarius. The sequence goes on along the minus strand of NC_137786.1, from coordinate 32,463,222 downwards.
ACACACTAACTACTCAAAATTTATGGTGCTACTTATTTTAATTATGATTAAAAAATAAGCAATGTCTATTTCACCTATTTGGTAGAACATTTAACCTAACAGCATTCACTAATATAAATAAATGTCATTTAATAATGTCAATTACACCAGATTTTGGCAGGTAAGGAGTAAAAATGGTCAAGTTAAATGGTCATTAAGGCAGTTGTTGCTAAGCTGAGAGAATTATCTAATGCTATTCAAGTATTATTTTTGATAATACTTTTTAATGATAGAAGTACCAAAGTTAGAGTATATTAAATACAATTCCAAAATTCAGTCACCAACAAACTCCAGATATATGTAACATGATGAATCTCAAAATCATTTTGCTATTTTAAAGAAGCCAAACACAAAAGACTGAATGCTATACAATTCTATTCACATGACATTTAAAAAAGGCAAACCAAGGGACTGAAATCAGATCAGGTTGCTATGGGCTGGAATACAGACAGGAAACTGATTACAAAGAAATGCTAGGTAATTTGGGGGGGGTGTTAAAGGAAATTTTCTGATTCTGGTGGATACAAGATTCTGTGTGTCAAAGTTCACTTAACTGAACACCTAAAAGAGTGAATTTTATCGCATAAATTATACCTCAATAAACCTGATAAATTTTTTAAATACAGTCATCAAATCACTATTTCAATTGGGTATTACTTTTAATTGCTGTGGTGTATTTTTCATTACTGCTAGCTTACCTGAATTATTATATATAATACTTAAATGAGAAAAGAAAAAGTAAAAACTGAAATAAACCTCTTTTAAGATTAAGACAAGAAAGTATATACCCAGTAAACCCAAGTTTCTTTCTCCTGATTATACCAGCCCAAGGACCATAACAAAAACCTATCCTACACTTCACAGTTCTATAAACCAAAAAAGAAACTCTTATTTTTATTTTTTCTTTATACAAAAGTTATGCGTGTAGTGTTGTATACATATGAAAATAAAATGTTCTTACCTCAAAGGCAAGAGGATGCAAGAACATACCTACATTGAAGAAAATTATACTTTGAAATGAGCAGAAATACACTTACTACTCACTAATCTTCAGATTTAGAGATCTTTAAGAAATATCACACAGGGCTAGAAATGGAGCTCAGTGGCAGAGTACATGCCTAGCCTGAGTTCTACCCCCAACTCCATGGGGCGGGGACAGGAAAGAAGAAATATACCGAAACAATTTGTGTGTGTGTGTGTGTGTGTGTGTGTGTGTGTGTGTGTGTGTGTGTGTTACTAGGAATTGAACCCCACTCTACCTCTGAGCTAAACTCCAGCCCTATTTCATTTTTTATTAAGAAGCAGGGTCTCACCAAGTCTCACTAAGTTGCTGAGACTGTCTGCAAACCTGAGATCCTCCTGTCTCAGTTTCCCAAGTACTAAGCTTACAGGTGTGTGCCACTACAGCGGGCTAACAAAACAATTTAAAAAAATTTATTGAATATCTATAAGATAACAAGCACTGTGTGACTGAAATACATAAAAACAAATTATTTTATCAAAAAAAAAAAAAAGTAAGCCAGGCGTGGTGGCGCACGCTTGTAATCCCAGCTTTTGGGAGGCCGAGACCAGAGGATCGTGGTTCGTGTACTACCTCAGCTACTTAGTGAGGCCCTTTGCAACTCAGCGAGACCCTGTTTCAAAATAAAGAATAAGCCGGGCGTGGTGGCGCACGCTTGTAATCCCCGCGCTTGGGAGGCAGAGACAGGAGGATCGCGCAGGTTCGAAGCCAGCTGCTCGCGCTGGCTTAGGAGACCCTGTTTCCAAATAAAAATGTAAAAATAGGTCTGGGAGTGTAGCCCGGAGGTAGAAGGGCTTCCAGGAACCCCAGTACCACCAAAAAAAAAAGAATAAAATATTGGGCAGGGGGTATAGCTCAGAGGTCAAATGCCTCTGGGTTCCATCCCCAGACCCGCAAAAAAAAAAAAAAAAAGTAATAAAATGTACAAATGCTATAAAATGAAAACTTTCCCAAAAAAGTTATGTTTTACTATTCTCCTTACATAAAATTTCTAGTCCTTGGATTGACTTTCTGAAAAGTAACATATATATATATATACAGAAGGTGGAAACACCACACAAACTTTTTTCATGGTCATGTCAAAGAAAATCTCAGAATTTAAAGACTTTCAAATTGCTTTTGGTTTCATCAGAAAAAATAGCATTATAAGGGGAACATTCACATTAACAACAACAAACACCTATATTCAATACACTATGTAAAAGTTTGGTAGGGAAAGCTAAAGATGATATGAAAAAAGGGTTGGGGGTATAGCTGAGTGGTAGACTGCTCCTCCCCCAAACTATTCTGAGGGGGCTACAGACAGCTCAGTGACAGAGCATGTGCTTGGCATGCATGAGGCCCTGGATTAAATTTCCTTTTTTTTTTTTTTTCTTTTTTGAGGATCTCTTTATAAGCCACACAAGAAAAAGATTGTTCACTTATAAACAAGTCTTTCCTTGTCAAATCTTGTATTATAATCTTGAAAAGGCAAGGGAGTAGAATGGAAAAAAGGAGGTGTTTTAGAATCAGATATATTTGGGTTAGAATTCCATCTCCAGTGCTTGCTACATTTGCCACTCAGGACAAGTTTCTTAAACATGATGAAGCAGGCATGATAATGCACACCTGTAATCCCAGTACTTGGGAGGCTGAGACAGGAGGATCACAGGTTCCAAGCCAGCCTCAGCAACTTTGTGAAGCTCTCAGAACTTGATGAGACCTTGTTTCCAAATAAAAAATAAGATGGGCTGAGGATGTGGCTTGGAGGTAGAATGCCCCTGGGTTCTATCCCCAGCAACACACACACACACACACACACACACACACACACACACACACACGAGATGAGCTTCAGTTTCCATGTCTGCAAAACAAGAACACTAAGTAATTTCACTAAATAGTTGGGCGGTTAAAACCTCTTCAAAATGATATGGTGTAGTGGTGAAATTGGTTTACTAATTGGTAAAGCCAAACTATTTGGTAAAGCATCAATACTAGAGTCCTTTTGCCCACTTTCTTACATTTATTAGCTGTGTGACCTTGGGGTAATCACTTAATCATTCATAACTTGGTTTTACCATAGAGCCACTTTTATACAATATCTGAAGGAATTTAGAAAATTCTTATAATGCACATGCTCAGTTGTTGGCACATGGAAACCACTCAATAATACTATATATCATAAAGATCAACTGAACACTTGACCAAAAAATTTCTTCTTAAATCCCAGTCTTCTCATTGTATTTAAAACTAAAATTCATCCCTTAAAAATAGATTAACTAGAAAGGACAAGAAAAGGACTATTTGAAATGCTCTAAGAGGTAACCACAAAAGGATTTCCCATAAGGTTGTTATGTAATGGCAGTAGCCCTGGCATAAGTATACAATTTCCCAAGTTGATGACTTTGAAAAGATCAATATCCTTTGGCATGCTAGAAGTATGTATATATACTGGAATTTAAAAATTGCTAGCCATACTAATTTATAGATATATCTTCTATACTACAATTGGTTATACATGTTTCTACAAGTGAAATCATTCTCTAAAGTTAAATTTTCCCTTTCTAAAAATAGATTCTTTAGGCCGGGTGTGGTGGCGCACCCTGAGCTTGGGAGGCGGACACAGGAGGACCACTCAGGTTCGAAGCCAGCCTCGCTGGCTTAAGAGACCCCGTTGTTAAATAAAAAGTATAAAATAGGTCTGGGAGTGTTAGCCCAAAGATAGAAGGGTTTCCAGGAACCCCAGTACCACCAAAATAAATAAATTCTCTGGCAACTTCAACTCACATAAAAACTTTTGAGAAATAAAAAATTCAAAGACCACTTAACAAAATTAAAGATAGTAATGATTTGCTGATTTAAAAAATAAAATATATACAGGATATATAGCCTGAATTCTATTATTTGACCACATGACTGGCAAGTACTGAATAAACCAAACAACTAAAGAAATATTAAGATTTTACTAAAACTAGAAATGTATAATCCTGAATCCTTCAGAACAAATGTGATGCATAGCCAGATGTGATGGCATATGCCTATAATCCTAGTCCTTGGGAGTCTGAGATAGTAACACAGCAGATTTGAGACCAGCCTCAGCAACTTGGCAAGACCATTTCAAACATTTAAAAAAAAAAAAAAGAGATGAAGATAACTCAGAGACAGAATGCCCCTGGGTTCAATCTTCAGTACCAAAAAAAAAAAAAAAAAAAGTAAATCAAACTACATCTGGTGGTACACACTTATAATCCCAGTATTGAGGAAGCTGAGACAGGTAGATTGCAGGTTCCAGGCCAGCCTCAGCAACTGAGCTAAGATTCTCAGCAACTTAGGGAAACCCTGTTTCAAAATAAAATAGGGCTGGAGGTGTAGTTCAGAGGTAGACTGCCCTAGATTCAATCCCCAGTACTAAAATAATAATAATGATGATAATAATAAATATGTATCAGATGAATCATTTACGAACTATAAGACCACAAGCAATTTTCTAAACCTTTTCAGCTTCCGTTTCTTATCTGTAAACTATGGATAATAACTATTTCTACTCATAGGCTTGCTAGAAGAATTAAATGAGATATTATAGGAGACACATTCAATACAATTCCTCAAAGTTAGAGCACTCAAATGTTATGGAGGCAAAACCTTAGTTGGCAATGCTATATCATAAAGTAATCTCTCTTAATGTCACTTTGAAAATAGAAAAGAAATATGCCTTAAAACATAATGCAATCTGACAAAACTGAATTCATTTAAACTGATTTCAGATTTACACCAAAACAAATTACATATAAGACAAATATCTAAAAATCACTTTTATTACTCAATGTGGGCAAAATATTCTGGGTACATAAAATACCCTTCAAAATTGATAGCCTCAAATTAGGAAACACGATTTTAAAGATTGCTTTTAAAACCCTAGAAACACTAAAATTCCATTCTAACAATTAAAAAAAAAAATTTAAAGCCAGGTGTGGTGGTGCATGCTTGTAATCCCAGCATTCGGGAGACTGTAAGACAGGAAGATCGTGGTTCACAGACATCCTCAGCTGCTTAGTGAGGCCCTATGCAACTCATTAAGACCCTGTTTCAAAATAAGGAATAAAAAATAGGGCTCAGAGTGTAGCTTGGAGATAGAATGCCCCTGGGTTCCATCCCCAGTACAATAAATAAATAAATAAATTAAATAAATAAATAAATAAATAAATAAAATTTTAAAACCAAGTATTTTAGAGAGACTATATATTATTTACTACACTTGTAGTTAGTCACTTAACATTATTTAATAGGGCCATATAAAATTAAAATCAGTCACTCAAACATTTAACACAAGGTAAGGATTTCTTTTCTTTTTTCTTTTGGTGGTACTGGGGGTGGAACCCAGAGGCTTTCGACCTCCAGGCTATACTCCCAGACCTATTTTATATTTACTTGGAAACAGGGTCTCACTAAGTTGCTGAGAGCCTCACTAAGTAGCTGAGGCTGGCTTTGAACCTTTGCAATCATCCTGTCTCAGCCTCCCAAGTACTGGGATTACAAGCATGCGCCACCACACCCGGCCACAAGGTCAAGATTTCTAATGTCAAAGTACTATTTTCATACCAGGAAAGCACAAGCATCAAAAGGGTATCATCATCTTTTAAAAAATGGAGAAGTACCTTGAACTCAGATAATTGATAAAGTTATAAATGCAATCAGTATTAGACCTGAGAAATAACTATCTTCAAGACCAGAACTCAGATATTTCTTAAAGCAACATAATTTAAAAAAAAAAACTATGTCAAAGAATCCCTTCTTCAGTTAACTATGGAAATATTAAAAAATTACATAGTATCTAAGTGTTAAGTTTTTCATCAAAAAATAGAAATCATGTCGGGTCACTTCTTTCACAGGAATTTAAGAATATTTATAATGAACTCAGGTCACCTTGAAAAGAGACTGAATTAAAATGCCAATAATTACTGTAAATGACAAATTGTGAAAATAGGAAAAACTTGCTTAAAAACTTTCAAATTATCTTTAAAGGCTGTAAGACCATAAATTACCACCAAAACCAACTAACTGTGCTTAGGATATTAAAATTAGCATCTTCAACTAAACAGTTATCGGATTTAATTTCCTGTTTTATGGCAAATTAATGTGATAAACAAAACTCAAGCTATAATTTTCTAAAGGAAATCTGATTTACCCCAGAACTTCCAGTTATTTAATATAAAAGTGAAATATTATTTTAAAAATTTAGAATTACTTACAAATTATGCTTTTCCTAATAAGCAATTAAAACTTAAATGAACTTCAATAAAACTCAAACTTAGTTTTTATTTGGTCTCCTATTAATTATGCATCTTATTTTCAGAAAGTAAAGATACCACAATAGACTGTGTCAAAATCTAATGATCAGCAAATTTAAAAAATCTAAGACAGTTTAAGTATTTTTATGAGTTTGATAATGAGCTGGTACCAAAACTTGAAAATAAATTTAGAAAGCCTAAAATACTATATGTTTGAGTTGGGCAGTCTAGATCCACCCCCTCCCAAAAAAGAAAATTTCATGTTTGAATTGCTACACCTTTGATCTTTTTTTTTTGAAATTTAATAATAATCACTAGTGCAGACCAAAAGTGTTTACTACCACAGTAAAAATTTTCACTTTTCATTACTAAACACTAAAAAGAACTTCAAATAGTATTTCTTCAAAAATTAAAGGTGGATAATAGTACAATGGCCACTTAGCAGTTTCAAAAATGCACTCAACTTTAGTAAAACTATAGGTTGAATGGCATTAAAAAGGAAGCTTCTTATATATACTTCTTAAAATACTGACAATAATTATTTAATGTTTAATATTGATTTACTATATCTGATCTGTTATATAATCAGAACTGTTTATCATTTATGCAAGTTATTGGTAACTCTGCAGACTCAGGAGAAACAAACCACACTGTTGAGATTTCCTTTAAATATGTTTAGGAAATATTCCTCCAAATAATGTGACTAGAGTTATGATTACTGCAACACCTAATGGCTGTCTCTTTTCACTTATTTTTTTAAAAATGGAAATATAAAATTAGATAATAAGATTAGAATGCCTCAACCAATACAGCAAAAGTACAACAAACTATAATCCTTAGTGAAACACAAATTGTTCTCTCCAACTAAATTATCAACAACTTAAAAAGTTCAAGTTTAGGCTTTATTTGAGTTTTTGCCTTTAAAAATGATCCATTTAATTAGTTTGGGTCAAACAAAAATTATTATTATTTTCAAACGTTTATTTTTATGAAAGCTATCACACAACCTGTGTACACTCACAAAGTGCTAAATATTAGAATTGGAAAAACAAGATGAGAACTAATTAACTGCAATCTAATTCCAAAATCTCAAGAAAAAAATCATACACACTGATAACACATTGATTCAAACATCTGTATACGGGGCTCCTTTAACTATAAATCTCTAAAAATAAGTTACTTCTGTTGATGAAAACGAAAACTAAGCAAGAACTCTTCTTCCCATTATCTTTAGTGGAAATATGTTAATCCCTTGACATACATCTCAATATTTTAATTAAATAAAAGTTGTAAAGACAATCGCAGGCACAGATGAGAGCTTTAAAAACATTCATAATGAAGTTCTTGCCCCCCCCCCAACACACACACCAACCAAACCCTCTGCTTTAAGACCAGAAGTGTTCCCTCTCTTCTGCATTCCCTCCCTGGCATGCCCCCCACTCGCAATCCCCCCACCACCCGCTGTAGGCCTGAGGCCCCGTAGCAAACAGTGTCTAACAGGAGCAGGCAGCACAAAGACAGGAATGGGAGATTAGTGGGAGGGAGGGAGGCCGGGATTGGGGCTCAGCAGGAGCTTCAGGCTTTTTAAAATTCAAACTGCTCCCTGACCAATACAAATCACGGACACGCTACTGACTACTACACGGATTTATAGCATTAAAAACATGCCTAGTACGTGACAGCTATATTAACTTCACTCTTTTAAACATTTATCCGTACGTTTTTTGGGAATGTGTTACAATTTACTGTAAGCAGGATGCTAAACTCAAAAACAACCTCCAGAAGTTATTTATTCCATAGTGACAATAATTTTAATAATAAGACACAAAAATTGGAACCAACGAAATACCCACTAGTAAAACAAGGTACTTTACTGAGTAGTGTTGCCTCATTTTAACCAATGAGTTTTCCTTCAGCGAATATGAAACAAAGTTCCAGAGAGTCTTATCCAGGTATATCTATTTTTCTATGCAATCTGTATGCCTGAGGACTTTTAAATTGGGTCTTTTCCTCTTATACCAACGTACATTGCCACCAAGGCCTTCATAAACAAGCTCTAAATACTTAACTTACTCGTGAACTAGAACTTGTTAAGATAGAACTGATATTTTTCTCTAGAATTTACAGATACATTTGACCTATTAAAATGACACCTCTCTCATTACACAGTCAAACATCATGGCACAAACAGCCAATGACAATCCTGGGACCTCAAGAAGATCTGCCCTGACATGAAAGGATGGCACCTTCTACGTTTTTTTTTTTTTACCTCCCAAGAATTTTAGTATAACTTAATTTCTATCCTTTGAAAGAAAACTGGTTTTATCCTTAACACAACATAATCCTCAGAACATTTAAGTCTTTGTATGCTTTTACACGTTTAGGTCAGGAAGTACCTGGGTGTTTTATGTACAGTCGTTTAAAATTGTCCTTACATAACTCATACAAATATAAAGTGGCAGAGTAAACCTGTCAAGTACTTTATACTTGTCTCTGAATAAAAAGTCCATGTGCAACACATACTGTCAAACAACATAAAAGCTCTTGGGGGGGGGGGTGTGTGTGCAGTGTCTACTACACTATGGTTTTCTATATTAAATATTCATGTGGACGATCTAATTCTTGTAAAAAGAAAATGAGCGTTAACTTTCCAACGTCCAAACAAGTTTTACTGAAAGAAAGAATTACCACTGTATCCGTGTCTGAGTATTTACATTTGTCTCACTAACTGAAACTACTTCCTCCCTTCGTGGGGTCACAGGGGGAAGAAGGGGGGTTGTTTGTTTCACTGGGACGTTCCCCACTCCGGGACCGGGAAAGTTGTAAATATGGGGACGATCGGGGCACATTTGCCGTGAGTTGTATTGTTTCCGCCTCCTCGCTGGCGAGGCTCCGCTCCCGGGCGAGGCCTGTCACCGACCAGCAGCCGCTCCGCTCAGCCCGGAGCTCTCCTAATCCCCGAGCTCAAGTAGATTCCGCTGGCCCGCGGCCTGCACTCTCCGCCGGGCCTACGCCTCCCCGCCGCCCGGCAGGAGCCGGTGCCCGCCGCGGGGGCCGGCCGGAGAGGGCACGGCGCCGCCGCCCGGGGCGGCTGCCACCGCGGAGCGCACTCCGGCCGCCCGCGGAGGGGACCGGCGGCCGAGGCGCGGCGGGAGGGAGCGCGGCGGGGACGCGGAGGACCTGGCGCCGCCGCCGCCGCCGCAATAAAGAGCCGGAATTTACCTGGGCGAAGCGGCGTCCGAATCCGCGGGGAGGCCGAGGCCGCGGCGGCCGAGACTATAATCCGGGCCGGGCGGGGGGGTGGCTACGGCTCCTCTTCCGTCTCCTCAGTGCGGGGAACATGTAGACCGGGGGGAGACCAGCCGAGAAGACAAATCGCGGCTTCCTCCTCCTCCTCCTCCTTCTCCCACATAGAAACACTCACAAACACCCGGCCCGGGCCCGCGCTACCGGGGGGGCATCGCCGCGGCCCGGGGCCCGATCCTGCTGCCGGCGGGGGCGGCCCTCCCTCGGCCCGGCGGTGGCGGGGAGTCGGTACCGGCGGCGGGGGAGGGCGGGGGAAGGACCCTGTGTGTGTCTCTCTCGCGTTCCGTCTCTCCCTCTCAGAACAAAATGCCGACCGGAAGTGCAGCTGCAGGAATGACTCCCTCCGCCGGCGCCAAACACTAACAACCACCCCCTCGCCCCACTCCACTTCCGCCGCCGCCGCCGCGCTCGGCTCGGCGGGCTCGCGGGCCGCGTCGGAGCCGGGCTGCCAGCGGCGCTCCCGAGGGGCCGGGGCGGCGCGGGGCGCGGGGCCCGGGGGCGCGGCCGGCGGCGGCGGCGGCGGGGTTCGGGCGCGGCCGGCGGCGGCGGCGGGGTTCGGGCGCGCCGCCATCGCCATCGCCATCGCCGCCGGGGCGCGGGCACCGCGGCGGCGGCGCGTTCTCCGCGGCGTCCCCGCGCCGGGTGGACGGAGGCGGCCTCCGCCCGCTCCCCTTGGCGAGGCCCGCCGTCGCCCGCCGCCCGCGGGGGCGCGACGCCGCCCGGCCGGCCGGCGGGGACCGTGCTGGGGTGCACTTTCCGGCGGGGGCCCGCGTGGCGGCGGCGGCCCGGCCGGGCCTGCAGGCGCAGGTGTGGGTGGAGCCGGCGGAGGCCGCGGCCCCGGCCCCCCGGCGCCGCCGAGGCTGGACCGCTGGCGTGACGACCCCTCCGCGGCCGCTCCGTGTAGTCTCTTGTAAACCCGAGTAACTGCAGCCTTCCGCAGTTCGCTGTTAAGTTTATCTGTGTAAATGACCAGGGCTTTTCTGCAGGTACAAAGTGCCGTCGGTAAGCGACTTTTACCCAAACTGGACAAGATTTGTGTCATTTTAATGAATGTATTGCCAACATTGCGTGCGTGTGTGTGCGTGTGTGTGTGTGTGTGTGTGCGTGTGTGCGCGTGTGCGCGCGCGCATCGACGCGCTCAGAGTCTGGGGACCCCTGCCTGGAGGTGTCTCTGCCGCGGACGTCCTGAGGGGTCAGAGCGCACCCTTGCTCGAGCCCTGGCTTTCCGTCGCGACCAGAGCGGTGTGAAAGCCTCGGCCTCAGCCCGGGCTCCTGCGCGACTTAGGCCGAGGAGGGCCTGCCCTGGCCTCCCTGCGGGGAGGGCCCTGCCCGTGCGTTCTCTGCCAGGCTCCTTCCCAGGTGTCCATGGGGCTTGCTCCCACTTCTTCAGAGTTGTTGTCAAATGTCACCTCCGCTTCCAACTATTTAAACGGCAGGTTCCTTGGCTCCTTTTTATCTTTTTCCTTGGACAGTTGACGGCTATTGCTTGTTGATAAAGATTCACATTTCGCTCTCTTTCCCCGGTACATTGTAAGGTTCCGGAAGACAAAAGGTCTTATTTTTCTCCACTGATGTTAACGTGCCACACGGTAGATACTCTTAACACTTTCTTCTCTCATTTCTGAATTCTATCCTGTAATATGTACTTATACATATGCCTAACATTTAGAGAATTTTATTAAAGGTGATTTTAAAAAACTGGAAAAAATGCCTGTAGGAAAAAGGTGAGTGTTTTAGCGGAGCTGTGGAGAGACTGCTTCTAGACATAGGAAAGCCCAGCACAACACCAGCCCACAAACCTATGTTAATTACTTGCTTTCAGGTTTCTGTGAATGGCCATTCCGAAGAACAGTGGATTAGTGGATCTATGGTCATATCCCTAATGCGCTAATTCATTTTGCTTTCCTGAGTCTTTCAAACTACATTCTTCATCCTGTCTGCCCTCTTTCCTGAATAAGTACATGCTATTTTCACTGAAGTCTGCAAATTTGGTTGGCTAGGCCCAAATTTAGCACTACTGGAAAAGTTCATTCAGCAAGTATTTATTGGGTACAAAATGTGTGCCAGGCACAGTGATTCAAAAGGTGAGTGTTTCTGAGGCTGGGAGGCCTTATAAAAGACCACATATGGCTACTTTGGTTACTACTCAATTATGTTGTCAAGCAGAGTAAAAACTAGAGAGATTTATTTTTACAGTTTTGTTCTGAGGAGAAGGTTCAGTGAAAGCTGAGGTAAGGTTTAGTGTGGATATTTAATTCACCCTTTACATTGCTGTTTAAGTTTACTTACATATTTTAATTCGCCATTTATATTGCTTATTTATGTTTATTATAACACCTGGTATACCAATAAATTAATGGAAAATTACTTTTGAAAACTATAAATGTGAGAAATTTTATTTCCTAGTGGCTGGAAAAGTAAGCCTTTAAAATTAAAATAAGTAAATTTACCAGTAAACTAGAAGCTATGCAATAAACCTTTGACTATGCCAATACAAGTTGTCATATTTCACTTACTGAATTTTTGGACAAGAAAAGATAGTCTTGATAGATATTTTACAACACTTAATATAATTAAACACTATTTTGTTATTCTGATAATCTGTTCATTATAGGTTTACCCGTTAATTTTAAGAACAGCCTGAAGTAATATATGGATGGATTATAATGTGTTTTTCACTCAGTTTCAAAATACCAATATTCCAGTATGCTTATGGAAGCACAATCATTTTTCTATATACTTTCTTAAATGTTACTGTTGAACTAGTCATTTTGCATATCTAGGTTGCTGCAGCTGATACACTTCTATAAGATATTGGCACTAGTATAGCATTTAAGTTAAAATTTAAATATATTTTAGTTTCCTCCCTCACTAAATACATGTTGAGGAGTTATTAGGTGCTAATTAGCATTTCATATATATATATATATGCGTATGTGTGTGTGTATATATATATATATACACGCACACACTTTATATAATGAATGAAAATTGACAGGGTCACTGCCTTTGAAGGTTTTAGTATATATATGATTTATACCAATTATTACTAGATTTTAGAATTGAAATTGTTTCAGAGAATATCAATATGTCTCTATTAAATCAATTAGTATTTTGCATGCCTAGGTTTAAGTATCCCAATTGAGAGCTTACGTAGAATCGATTAATAAGCCAGGCGTGGTGGCACACGCTTGTAATCCCCGGGCTTGGGAGGCTGAGACAGGAGGATTGCACAGGTTCAAAGCCAGCCTCAGCTACTTAGTGAGGCTCTTGGCAACTTAGTGAGACCCTGTTTCCAAATAAAATATAAAAAATAGGGCTGGGCATATAGCCTGGAGGTAGAAAGCCTCTGGGTTCTACCCCAGTACCACACACACAAAAAAAATCGATTAATAGTAGTGTTCTCTTGATTTTTTTACTTAATAATTACTTCCTCAATACCATCAGTTTGTTTTGCTCTTACATTTTTAAATCTTTCATATCCAAAAACAGTTGGCTTTTGTTAGCCCTGTATTTCTTTATTATATCCTTATCAATTATAGTTTGTAAGTAGCCCAATACATCTTTAATTTGACCTAATATTGCTTCCTTGCTTTAAAGAATGAGTTGCATCTCTCCGTTTTATTCTCTGGGAATATTCCTGGATATTTCCATATGTATTTTTGATCAATGAATTTCAGATTTAATTTTAAAATATTTAAATGGTTTTTAGTATTATCTATATTGAATGTCCTTACCAAAAAACAACTGACAAAATCTGTTATTTTTACTGAAGAACGTTTATTTTTAAAATAAATGCTATATGCCATTTGATAGGAATAAAAAAAATTTTGAAATTCGCCTATTTTATGCCTGCCAGTTATCCTTTGTTAATGATAAACTTAGGAATACTTTTGTGTGTGATACTGGGGATTGAATCCAGGAACCTTCTATCGCTAAGCAACAATCCCAGCCCTATATTTAATTTAATTTATTTATTTAGTAGTACTGGGGATGGAACTCAGGGGCATTTTACTTCCAAGCTACATCCCCAGTCCTATTTTTTAGTCTTAAAAAAAAAAAAAAAAAACAAGGTCTCACTGAGTTGCAAAGGGCTTGCCTAAGTAGCTGAGGCTGTCTGCAAATCAAGGTCTTCGGGTCTCCACCTCTGGAATTCTGGAATTACAAACTGGCGCTACCACGGCACACCTTTAATATTTATTTTGAAACAGGGTCTCACTAGGTTAGTGAGGGTCACTACTTGCTGGGACTGTCCTTGAGCCTGTGGTCCTCCTGTCTCAGCCTCCCAAGTACTATAAAGACATGCACCTGTAAAGGCATGCACCACCATACCTAGCTTCAGGAATACATTTTAGTATGTAGGGAAAAAATAAATAAAAGATACTGTATGCATTTTTGTAGATTATATTAGCCTATCAAAATTATTTCATACTTAGGTTAACTAAATTACTTTTAGAATGAAGAAGCTTTGATGAAGAGTTAATTAAGGATTCTCCTGAGGGAAGGGAGAAAAGGATGCTGGTGTGTGTGTGTGTGTGTGTGTGTGTGTGTGTGTGTGTGTGTGTGTGTTTTACTGGAAACTGAACTCAGGGACATTCTACTCCAGCCCTGTTTTTATTCTTTATTTTGAAACAGGTTCTTCCTAAATTGCAGAGGGCCTCATGAGGTTGTTGAGGCTAGCCTCAAACCTGCCATCCTCCTGTCTAAGCCTCCCAAATACTGGGATTACAAGCCTGTGCCAGTATGCCCAGCAGGATGCTGATTTTGAGGACAGAAGAAGATTATCTGATTACTTAAATTTGTAAATATATTCTCATTTCAAGTTTTTGTTTGTTTTAGGAACTAGGGTTGAACACAGTGGCATTCTACCTCTGAGTTACATCCCTGCCCAATTTTATTTTTTATTTTGAAACAGAGTCTCACTAAGTTGGCAAGGACCTAGCTAAATTGTTGAGGCTAGCAGTGAATCTGTGATCCACCTGTCTCAATTTAGGATTATAGGTGTGTGCCACCATGCCCAGCCTATTTCAAGTAGTTAAAGTTAAGTAACTTAGCCAAATTTATGATAGTATTTATGAAGCTTAATCAATATATTTTATCCATTTGTTAAGATTATTAAAAATGAATATTTTCCTTCTGTGAATGCTTGTACTCATCTTGGCCTATTCTGGCCTTTAAAAATAAGTTTTGTCTTTCATTAATCCTTCTTACCTATAATTAAGAATTTTCTCTAAATTTGTAGGTTTTTATTTTCAATGCCTTCACTTATAATTCTCTGATCTAACTGTATTATTTGTATTTTTGTGTATCTGTCTTATGTTTCTAAGTCAGAGGGACCAGTTACATGTTATATTACAAATGTCACCAAGAAATGCATAAGGTAGGGCCCTTAAAGAAATGCATTTCTAGCCAGGCATGGTCGTGCGCACTTATCCCAGTACTTGGGAGGCTGAGACAGGAGGATCACAGGTTTGAAGCCAGCCTCAGCAACTTAGCAAGACCCTATTTCCAAATAAATAAAATTGGAGGTAGACTGTCTCTGGGTTCAATAATTAGTACCACAAAGAAAAAAAGAAAAATGTAAAGAAATGCATTTCTGAAATATAATTTCAATATAAAGTTGTTTAAGATCATAAATTTTCAATAAAGCATGATTTTCATAGAACCTGCACAAGTGTTAGATGTGGACCAGAGAAGCAAATTATACATGTATTTTAATACTGAACTAATCAAGACAAACTGGCTAAAAAATTTTTTATCTATGAAGGAAGAATACAAAGTCTGTTAAAAATTTAAAAGATCTACATACAGTAGATATAAGGGAGGCTTATGATGTGCTTTTCTTTTTTTTTTTTTTTTTTTTTTTTTTTTGACACTGGGATTTGAACCCAGGGGTATTCTAGCTCTGAGCTACACCCCCAGCCCAATTTTACATTTTTTTAGAAACAAGGTCTCACTAAATTGCAAAGGGCCTCACCAAGTTGCTGAGGCTGGCTTTGAACCTACAATCCTCCTGTGAGTCTCTCAAGTACTGGGATTTACAAGCATGCACCACCACACTCAACTATACTGCTCATTTTAACTTTGCTTTATCGTAGGTTAGCCTTAGTCAAAGTAATTTAGTGGGTAGTGACTAGCATTTTTTAATTTAAAATACTGAAAAGAATAGAAAATCTAAGAGTACATCACAGATGGCAAAGGTATGTGTTTTAAAATAAATATTCAGCTGGGTGTGGTGGCACACACTTGTAATCCCAGCATTCATTGGGGAGGCTGAGCCCAGATCAAAGTTGTGAAGTTGTTGACAGCCTCAGCTACTTAAGACTAGGAGTGTGGCTCAGAGGTACAATGCCCCTGGTTTCACTCCCCCAGTACCCCAAAAAATAAAATATTCATTTTTGTGTATACACTAGATTGGTTACCTTGTAAAATATATTTTTGACTAAGGGTTTAAAACAAAAAATGATTTTTTATTCATTTTAAATCTATAGTTCAGGTTTTCTTGTACTTTCCCCTTAAAAGATGAGAAAAGGAATATTAGAAGTTTCTGATTACCTATGAAATAATTTTAGGAAAGGAACTAGGATATTTTAGAGATTTGATACTGGTTTCAGAAAATATGATTTTAAGATAAAGGGTAGGAAATAAAAGTTTTTGTTGTTAATAAAAATTTCAAATATGGTTAAAGTTAAGTTGAGCAGTTATTTTCTAGTGGATTCACATTTGATGCATTTAGGTCTATAACTTTTTGATCTTTTGTAGCACATTTTCTAATCTAACATTTGTGGTAGAGCAAAATAATAAATGAGGCAAAAGATTTGTTTCTATTTCTTTCTTGCATCCCTTCAACTGAAAAGAAGTTTATTAATTAGTCATAGGAGAGCAAAGATAATAGATTGCCACTTGTTAGAGGAATTATCATAAGAACCCTCCTTAGAAATGATAGGAACACCTTCCCTTAAAAATAACATCAACTTTCAATAAGCTTTTTCACTCTAGCCAAAGTATGCAAATAATTTCTTACTATAGTTACCTCTCATTTGCCATTCAACTTATCCTACATATTTAGATAAATAAACTTAAAATTGGGAGCCGGGCGTGGTGGTGCATGCTTGTAATCCCAGCATTTGAGAGGCTGAGACTGGAGGATCATGGTTCATGGACAGCCTCAGCTACTTAGTGAGGCCCTCTGCAATTTAGTGAGGTCCTGTTTCAAAATAAAGAATAAAAAATAGGCCAGGGGGTGTAGCTCAGAGGTCAAATGCCACTGGGTTCCATCCCCAGACCTGCAAAAAAAAAAATTGGGGTACAGAATTTAAACAGAGGAATCTAAGAAAAAGAATTGTGTGTGGAATTTAAAAGGAAAGCTTATTACAGGGTGAAATTTTAAAAAATAACCAAAAAAAGGATTATGCTATACTGGTGTGTGTGTGTGTGTGTGTGTGTGTGTGTGTGTGTGTGTGTGTGTGTTACTGGGGGTGGAATCCAGGGGCCTTCTACCTCTGGGCTGTACTCCCAGACCTATTTTATACTTTGTTTAGAAACAGGGGTCACTAAGTTGCTGAGAACCTCACTAAGTAGCTGAGGCTGGCTACGAACCTGTGCGATCCTCCTCTTGTTTAAGCCTCCCAAGTGCAGGGATTAAAAGCATGCGCCCCAATGCCCAGCTAATACGGAAATATTTTAATAAAATGTAAACATCACATTACTGTTTCATCTTTTTTGCTATGTGTAGATTTCATGATTGTAGTTAAGTCTATTTAAGAGAGTTGTTTTTATATACATTTTGTTTTTCAGACATGTGATACCAGATTCCTTTCAATAATAGGTACATATGTCCTACATTGCTTAAAACTTTAGCTAAATACAGACGCGACTACTAGAGAATTAACATAAGAATTTTTAATTCAAGTATTGAGCCTAAGCTTATTCACCTCAGATCTTTCACCAATGCAATACAATACATAATCTATTAAACTGAAAAAATGAATTATTTTATTAACCAGCAGGGGGGGCTAAATCAATCTTAAAAGGTGGGCTAAAGGAAGACCACATGACTTCCTGTTTTGAATTTTAACTGTTGTGGCAGCTGTTCTCTTTTTTAGTTCAGTCTACCAAAAAAGCAAGCAAGGAGGGATGGGGTACCAAAGATCAAATGTTTGGGTGACAACTGTCAACCTTGTTGGAAATTAATTGAAAATTACATATTTGTTCAAATTAAGGATATCCCAGAGAAGCCTCCTTTGCATAAAAGAAAATTACTTTAAAACCAGTTGTTAAAAACTGAACAAGTAAAATATGCAGACATTAAGATTCTGATTTTCTATGACTGGGGAATGTGTATTAGAACAAAACAAAGTTTATCAACCATTAAGCAAAGGACATTCAAATAGAAATATAAAAGTAGAAATGTATTACAGTAATAATCTACAATGGAAAAACAAAATAATTCACATCCATGATATACTGCTACCCAGATGTAACAGTGACCATTTTTTAGTAATTTTATAGTTTATTTAAAGCTAAAATTGGATTCTAAGGCACAGTTTAAAATTATAGTCTATACAAACAAGTTATATTAAATGTATGCATTCAATCTAAGAAACGAGGGATCAATTTTAGGATATTATGCTAATTAATGATTTTAGTTTATTATTACAATAATATGTTTATATAAAGTGATTTTTTTCACTATAAAAAGAGAATAGAGCTGGGTGTGGTGGCGCACACCTGTAATCCTAGTACTTGGGAGGCTCAGACAGGAAGATCAAAGGTTCCAGGCTATCCTCAACAACTTAACGAGGCCTTGTTTCAAAAGTAAAAAAAATAAAACAGGAGGTAGAATGCCTCTGAGTTCAAACCCCAGAACCACACATACACAATAAGAATAGTTTCCATTACCCTTTATAAATAACAACAAATATAAAATGTAATACCTGTTTTGTGAGAGCTATTTGAAGGAATATAGTAGCTAAATGATAACTGGACTATCTGCTTATTTAATATCTTCTAGGAACAGCAAAATAAACTGAATGAGTGCACATTGAAAGAATACATCTGTTTACTGTTATTTTTAATATACTTTTATTGGTGCATTGTAATCATACGCCATAATGAAGTTCAGAATGATAGGGACTACATGCACACAGCACTTGGTAACCCCCATCCCACTATTTATTATTTGGAGTTTCTTTTTTTTTTTTTCTTTTTTGCAGTGCTGAGTATGGAACCCAGAGGCCTTCTACCTCTGGCTACACTCTCAGACTTATTATTTATATTTTATTTGGAAACAAGTTCTCACTAAGTTGCTGAGAGCCTTGCTAAGTAGCTGGGGCTAGCTTTTGAACTTTCACAATCCTCCTGTCTCAGCCTCCCAAGTACTGGATTACAAGTGTGTGCCACCATGCCCGGCTTATTATTATTATTTGAAGTTTCTAAAAGAAATCAGTGTTACCCAGCTGCATCAAAATAAAAAGCTTATCTGAATATGATAGCACATGTTTGTAATCCCAGTACTTGGGAGGCTGAGACAGGAGGATTGCAGATTCACAGCCAGCCTCAGCTATTAGTGAGGCCCTCTACAATTTAATGAGAGCCTGTTTAAAAAAAAAACAGGACTAGGGATGTAGCTTGGAGTTAGAATACCCCTGGGTTCAATCCCCAGTTCTGCAAAAATAAAACAAAAAATTTAAAGATCAAAAAATGTTTAGTAAAGCTGGGCATGGTGACCCACACTTATAATCCCAGCATTTGAGAGGCTGAGACAGGAGGATCACAGTTCTTGGCCAGCCTCAGCTACTTAGGCCCTTTGCAACACAGTGAGACCCTGTTCCAAAATAAAGAATAAAAAATAGGGCTGGGGGTGTAGCTTGGAGTTAGAATGCCCCTGGATTTAATCCCCAGTACCGCCAAAATAAAGTAAAATAGCAAATAAACTGAATTATCATAGCCTAGTCACTTAATCTTGCAAGGATTTTGGAAACAATGAAGCAGGATGATGGATTCAGGCAAGTTTTAGTCATATGTACATTTATTCAAATATTTGAATATTTGTATGTATATGTGTTTATTTGTTCCAAAAATGTATTTCTTGAATACTTTACTATGGGACATAAAGCATATCTTCATCATAAATTAGTCAAATTCTTAAATCTTGTTGATTTAATTTCAGTGACGTGAACAGTCACACAACTTCAATATGCAACCACTGACTCCAAGTAAATGGTACTAGAAACAAATCATTAAGTAGTGAGAACTAGAAAATAGACTGTTGGAAAGTCCATTCTTTTTTAATGCTACCTTATAAGGTACTGATGTTATCTTGTATATTGTCATCTGCTACCAAGACAGTTTTAATCAAAGCAATGCTTTCAAAAACAAAATTCACCCTGTATCCATCCAAAAGGAATCTTAATGCCAAAAAAGCAAAGCAACAAGTATTCATACATATATATATATACACATATGTATATGTATGTATATATATATATATTTACATACAAGTAGTGACAAATACAGGCTATTAAAATTGTAGGAACAACCTGGCCTCTTTAAATTTATTAATGTTTCTACCCATGAAAAATAGCATAATGGTGTGTGTGTGTTACTGTTTATGATCCCCCTGTCTGCTACAATGATCTTAAAAATTACATTCATAAAGTGCCAATAGCTTTACCATGAACCATTTTTTTATTGTTATACAGGTTTGTGCATATTGAAGTCCAACAACAGTTAAACAACATTCAAAATCTAAAATACATAATATAAGCTGGCCATGGTGGCACATGCTTGTAATCCCAGGGCTTGAGAGGCTGAAACAGGAGGATTGCACAGGTTCAAAGCCAGCCTCAGCTACTCAGTGAGGTTCTCAGCAACCATGAGACCATTTCCAAATAAAGTATAAAATAGGTCTGGGAGTATAGCCCGGAGGTAGAAAAACCCCTGAGTTCCACCCCCAATACCACAAAAAAGTAAATAAATACATAATATAAATATTTATTTTATCTAGTTTTTAACACTAGACTAATAGGAACAATAAACTTACAAACAAGAAAGGAAAGAAAATAGCTCATACCTTGTCTTATTCCAGAGGAAGTAATGGTGACATTAGGAAATACGTCATCCAGTAAATAATATCAGGCCTCAATAAAGAATTTCTCTACCGCTAACAAATTAAATACAAAAGTTGAGTCAGAAATTTGTACTTGCACATAAATACTATTTTTATTTTTTAAAATTCTTTAGACATTTTAAAATATTTTGTTTGAAAAAAAATCACTAAAACCCAAATTTATTTAGCAGTCATACTTCCAGTTTACCAACACTGTTGAATTCTGTACTGCTTCTAAAGCACCTTCTGTTTTGCCTTCTTTATAATTCTAACATTAATGCTCATTAACTTTTTTAATAAATTCAGATGATTCCTTGTAATCAAATCTAGGCAAACCGTAACTTTTTGTTGCTTTAAGGAGAAATAGCTTACATTATGAATTTGGAGGAAATATAGTAGTATTTTAGTACTACTATAAAATATTAGTTTGAGCCGGGTGTGGTGGCGCACACTTGTAATCCACACGCTTGGGAGGCTGAGACAGGAGGATCACACAGGTTCAAAGCCAGCCTCAGCTATTTAGTGAGGCTCTCAGCAACTCAGTGAGACCCTGTTTCCAAATAAAATATAAAACAGGTCTGGGAGAACGCCGGGCGTGGTGGCGCACGCTTGTAATCCCTGCGCTTGGGAGGCGGAGACAGGAGGATCGCGCAGGATCGAAGCCAGCCGCGCTGGCGTAAGAGACCCTGTTTCAAAAATATAAAATAGGTCTGGGAGTGTAGCCCGGAGGTAAAAGGGCTTCCAGGAACCCCAGTACCACCAAAAAAAAAAAAAAAATAGGTCTGGGAGTATAGCCCGGAGGTAGAAAAGCCCCTGGGTTCCACCCCTAGGACCACAAAATAATAATAATAATAATAATAATAATAATAATAATAATAATAATAATAATAATAAATATTAGTTTGTATGCAAATTTTTATTTAAAGAACTAACTGCAAGCTGGACTGGTGGCCTGTAATCCCAGTATTTGGGAAGCTGAGAAAGGAGGATCGTAGGCTGGAGGCCAGCCATAGCAATTTAGCAAGACTGTTTCAAAATTAAAAAAAGGACTGGGGTTGTAGTCCAGAGGTAGAATGTCACTGAGTTCAATCCCCAGTACCCCCCCCCAAAAAAAAAAAACCTTACCGAGTATCTTATAGGCTTTCTGTAAAAATTTTTGAATGTCTATTTTGGTTAGGGATTTAGGATTGACAATGCCTTGTGTTTATATTAAACATTTTAGGTTTTAAATCTCCCTATAGTATTGGTATAAAAGCATCACAGTTGTGAAACCTGACCCTTTAAAGAATGCTTACTAGAAAACTAGTTTGAAAACTATTCTGCTGGGCATGATGGAGCATGTTTGTAATCCCTGTACTTGGAGGCTGAGACAGAAGGCTGAGACACAGGTTCACAGCCAGCTTCAGCAACTTACTGAAACCCTGTTTCAAAAGTAAAACCCAAAATAGGGCTGGGTATGTAGCTCAGAGGTAGAATGCCCCTAGGTTCAATCCCCAGTACCACTAAAAAAAAAAAAAAAAAGGAAGGAAGGAAACAAACTTCTGGCCACAATATAAATAGTCAATATAAAAAGTTTCCTAAACAGAGTGTGGGATCCTGTTTCAAAATAAAAAATAAGGCTGGGAGTGTAGGTCAGAGGTAAAATGCCCCTGCGTTCAATCCCCAGTACAAGAAAAAAAGAGGGAGGGAGGGAGGGAAGGAGGGAAGGACATTTTCTACACTTTTAGGAAAACTACTGTATAAATACTATGAGTATCAGAAAAATGTGTGTGTCTTAAGGAAAATTTGAATTTGTATATCCAAAGTTGGCACATAAGTTTTTCTCTTCATTAGAATATACAACATTCTTATTACTATAAACTACAGATCCTTCATTCAACAAGACCAGCACCTTTGTTCAGGAAACAAAGAGAAAATGAATAACCTGGTTCTTTTCCTCATATAGCTCACACCCAGAAGATTAGATAAAAAACACTTAAAACAGTGAGATACAGCCGGGTCATGTGGGGAGTTCATTCCCATTCTTTTTAGGATCCTCCACAGTTTTCCAAAATGATTGCACTAATTTGTAATCCTACCAACAGTGTATCAGAGTTTCTATTTTTCTCCACACCTTCACTGGACTACCATAGTAATGCATACATATCTATGTTTTAGCTGCACAATTCATAATTGTCAAACTATGGAACCAGCCGAGATGTCCAACAGATGAGTGGATTACAAAATTTATGGGATATATGTACACAAAGATTCTATTCAGCCATAAAGAACAAAATTGTGTGGGATTAGTCACAAAAAGTGAAGGGTTGGATGTTCTCCACCATATGCGGAAGCTAGGGAGAAATGGGACACAGGAGGGACTCCAGAGAAAGGAATAGAAACCTTAGGGGAGTTAAGGAGGGGACCTAATTAAGGAAGGAAAGGGAGAGGAAGACGATGAGGGAAACCCCTCAATGGTCATGGTATACATAAATTTATCAAAGCTAATGAAGGCATTGAGCATGGGAATGTGGGGAGGAAGAGGGAATGGGGTGGGAACTGGAGGAGGGTTCAAAAATTACTGTGCGCACGTATGCTTCTATCTGCCTGAACTTCATCAAGATGTATGATTACAGTGCACCAATAAAAAAAGTGTATGCAAGCCAGGTGTGGTGGCACATGCTTGTAATCTCAGTACTTGGGAGGCTGAGACAGGAGGATTGCATAGGTTCAAAGACAGCCTCAGCTACTAGTGAGGCTCTCAGCAACTTAGTGAGATGCTGTTTAAAAAATACCCTAAGAATACTAAAAAATAATAATAATAATAGGCTGGGGGTGTGGCTCGGAGGTATAATGCCCCTGGGTTCCATACCCAGTACGGCAAGGAAAAGAAATTAATATTGCTAGAGCTGGCCATAGTGACACATGCCTATAATACCAGTACTTGAGAGGCTGAGAGAGAATCACAGATTTGAGGACAGCCTCAGCAGTGTAGCAAGACTGTAAACAACCTAGTGAGATCTTGTTTCAAAACAAAAAATAAAGGGGAGAGGTGAAGCTCAGAACTGGGGATGTCCCATTTTATTTATTCAGAAGCAGAATGTCTCTGGGGTTCAATCCTCAATACTCCCCCCCACACACACACACGCACGCACATACACACACGCATGCACACAAAATGGTGAAAGTGAGCCAGGCATGATGGTACACGCCTGTAATCCCAGACTTGGGAGGCTGCAATAGGAGGATCACAGGTTCAAGGTCAGTCTTAGCAACTGAGTGAGACCTTGTTTCAAAAATAAAAATAAAATAGGGCTTGGACATTCAGAAGCAGAATGTCCTTAGGGTTCAATTCCCAGAACCACACACAGAAAAGAAAAGAAAAAGAAAAAAAAAAGGTGAAAGTAAGCCAGGCATGGTGGTGCACCACTGTTATCCCAGTTCTTGGGAAGCTCAGAAAGGAGGATCACAGGTTCAATCAAGGTCAGTCTCAGCAACTTAGGCCCTCAGCAATGTAACAAGACCTTTTTTAAATTAAAAGGGCTGGGGATACAGCTCAGAGGTAGAATGGCCCTGGGTTCAATCCCTAGTACCACAATACACACTCAAAAAAAAGTGAATCGTAGTATGTAAATATTTCAATAAAGCTATGGAAAAACAAAACAGGGATTGTATATAGACAATTCATCTGGATTCCCAATTCAGGTTTATATTACCAAAAGGGGCTCTTAGATTTTATTTCCATAGTCTAGGAAAGAATATACATTAACAGATTTGGAAGAGTCAAATATTGCAAGTATTTGGCCAAAGGGCCAAACATACCAGAATAGTAATGGATGTTGTACACAGTCATCTGAAAAATTCCAGGGCTACTATGTGTTCTTGGTAAGCATAGTTTGCTTTCAGCTCAATCAGTGGCTCTTGAAGTAAAGCCATATTGACAAGGCAGATGCTTACAAAATTCAAACACATCACTGTAAAGTCAGCTGCAGAAGCTTAAAGCATAATTGGTGCTAATGAAAATTTGTGAATTTCTTTTGAACTTTGGGTTTTATTGCTACCAAATAGCTCAGCAGCTTCTTAAGTTACATGATTCCATTTACCAAAGGGCAGTTCTGGAGCAGACCATGAATGCACATGCCAAGTAATATCTACTCACTTCCCATGTTCTGGTTTGAATTTTTTTCTTTTTTTTTTCTTTTTTTTTTCTTTTGTTGTTGTTGTTGTTGTTGTTCTGGAGATTGAACCCATGGACATTCTACCTCTGAGCTACACCCTGAGCCAATTTTTATTTTTTATTTTGAAACAGGGTCTTGCTAGGTTGCTAAGGGCCTTGCTAAGTTGCTAAGGCTGACCTCAGATCTGCAATCCTCCTGTCTCAGCCTTCCAAGTACTGGGATCACAGGCATATGCCACCATGCATGGCTTCTGGTTTGAATATTAATAACTATATAATTTCTTCACAAATTCATCTGTCCTCATTTTTTTCTCTGTAGTCTCAGGTTCAGTGTATACAGATATCTTACTTGCAACCTCAAACAAAATAAAAATCATGCTAACTATTTGGGCTCAAATTTGCATCTTTTGCAAAAGTTTTAGATATAAAGTAGCATCAGTATAGCTCTTTTCAACAAGTTTCCGCAATCTAGCCATCACACTGCACTAAAACAAACTAATTCACATAGACTAGCACAATAACAACGGGAACAACAAAATACACAGAATAATCCTAACAAATATGTAGGACCTATGTAAAAAAATATATAAAACTCTATACTAACAGCTATAAAAATCAGAACTATTCTTTAATTTACAGGTTTATTTATTGCGGTACTGGGGATAGAACCAGGGGCATTCTACCTCTGAGCTACACCCATAGCCCTATTTTTTATTTTTTATTTTTATTTATTTATTATTATTATTATTATTTTTTGGTGGTACTGGGGTTCCTGGAAGCCCTTCTACCTCTGGGCTACACTCCCAGACCTATTTTATATTTTTGAAACAGGGTCTCTTACGCCAGCGCGGCTGGCCTCGAACCTGCGCGATTCTCCTGTCTCCACCTCCCAAGCGCGGGGATTACAAGCGTGCGCCACCACGCCCGGCTATTTTTTATTTTTGAAACAGGGTCTCACTAAGTTGTGGAGGGCCTCACTAAGTAGCTGAGGCTGTCCGTGAACCGCAATCCTCTATCTCAGCCTCCTAAATGCTGGGATTATAGGCGTGCGCCACCATGCCCAGCTTACAGGGTTTTTTTTGTTGTTGTTGTTGTTGTTTGTTTTTACCACTTCTAGGTATCTACCCAAAAGAAAGGAAACCAAACTACCAAACTAATGCATGTGTATCTATGTTCATAGCTGCACAATTCACCATAGCCAAACTATGGAACCAGCCAAGATGTCCATCAGCAGATGAATGGATTATAAAACTGTGGGATATGTACACAATGGAATTTTACTCAGCCATTAAAAAAAAAAAAAATACAATTGTGGTATTTACAGGGAAATGGATGGATCTTGAGGACATTATGCTAAGTGAGATTAGTCAGTCACAAAAAGTAAGGAATCAGATGCTTTCCCTAATATGTGAAAGCTAGGGTGAAAGGGGTCATCGGAGGAACTCCAGGTGAAAAAGGAGATCCTATACAGGAGCAAATAAGGCAACCTCACTGTGGATGGGAGGGGGGGAGAAGGAAATGCTTTAAAGCGCATGATGTACTTATTCATATAGAAGTCAACTACTAAACCGAGCATGGGAGGGAGGGATGGGGAGGGAGGGAGATGGGGACTGGGTGGGGGCTGGCTGGGTGATGTGTACATTTATGTCAACACAAGTTTTTCACCCTATTATGATGTATAAATACATTGCACCAATAAAAATATATTAAATATAAAAAATTAAAAATCCTAAAATTTGTATTGAATAACAGGTGAAAACAGATTTTTTTTAAAAGAAGAGGTATGGGTAGAGGAGATTTCTCTAAATATTAACACAAAATTTAAAACTAAAATAAGTGTAACATAATCAGGAATTTACAGACAGTTGGAAGAAACTCTAGTATAAACTCTTCATAAGCTAAAGAGGAGGGATAGACTATTTAGCATATGATTTGGAGAATGGCTTTTCACAAATCCAATTTTGTACAAACCAGAAACCTGGAAGTCTTCCTTAATATCTCTTTCCCTCATGTCCCCCACACCCCACCAATTCAATAAATAAATAAATTAATTAATTAATAAAATAAATGGAGCTGGGAGTGTAGATCAGAGGTAGAATGCCTCTGGGTTCAACCCCCAGTACCACAAAAATAAATAAATAAATATAAATTTAAAATCTACCAATTGAATGTTTTGTAAAACTATGTATCAATTTTAAAAGGATATTAAATTATAAGGGAATAATCATTATGTGGCATAAAAATCAGAAAAAATACACCATATTGCCAGTTATTTAAAAATGGCTTTAAAGCCAGGCACACACTTATAATCCCAGCATTTGGGAGGATGAGACAGGAGGATCATAATTTGCAGACAGCCTCAGCTATTTAGTGACGCCCTTTGCAACTTAATGAGATCCTGTATCAAAATAAAGAATAAAAAAATAGGGCTGGGATGTAGCTCTGAGGTATAATCCCCCTGGGTTCCATCCTCAGTCCTGCAAAAAAAAAAAAAAAAAAAAGAAAAAGAAAAAGAAAGAACTATGCCAAAATATTATCTCTGAGAAGTGGGCTTAAAAGCAATTTTATTTCTCATATTTTTTTCTCCAGTACCAAAATATATATGTGTGTATATATATATATATACAAATATAGATTATATGTTTTTATATTTATTTTTATTTATTTATTTATTTATTTTGGTGGTACTGGGGTTCCTGGAAGCCCTTCTACCTCCGGGCTACACTCCCAGACCTATTTTTTACATTTTCATTTTGGAAACAGGGTCTCCTAAGCCAGCGCGCGCGGCTAGCTTCGAACCTGCGCGATCCTCCTGTCTCTGCCTCCCAAGCGCGGGGGATTACAAGCGTGCGCCACCACGCCTGGCCTATGTTTTTATATTTATATGTGAAAGAGGGAGGGAGGGAGAGGGAGAGGGAGAGGGAGGGAGGGAGGGAGGGAGGGAGAGAGAGAGAGAGAAGAGAAGAGAAGAGAAGAGAAGAGAAGAGAAGAGAAGAGAAGAGAAGAGAAGAGAAGAGAAGAGAAGAGAAGAGAAGAGAAGAGAAGAGAAGAGAAAACACACTCATACAAGCAATTTTTGGTACTGGGAATTGAACTGAAGGGCATACTACCTTCAAGTTACATCTCCAGCCTTTTTTATTTTTGTTTTGAAACAGTCTTGCTAAATTGCTGAGACTGTCCTCAAAACTATGATGTTCCTGTCTCAGCCTCCCAAATACTGAGATGTGTGCTACCACATCCAACTCAAAATTTTTATAGCTGACCAAGAACAGTGAACCAAATGATTCATACTTTTAAAGTTACTAAGAAGTCAGGTATGGTGGGACCAGCCTCAGCAACTTTGTGAGTTCCTTGGCAACTTAGTGAGATCCTGTTTCAAAATAAAAGTAAAATAGAGATAGAGGTATAGCTCAGAATCAAAATGCCCCTGTGTTCAATCCCCAGTATCACACACACGCAAAAAAAAAAATTATTAATAACTACTCTGAAGTATTGCTGAGTTCAGACATATCATTTCATCAAATTTCTACAGAATTCAAAATTTCCATAAATTATACCTATTTGGAAATTAGGTGATTAAAATTTATCCATTTCATTTTATTAGATTAACAAAATCCTGAGATTAAAAGATAACAAAAATTTTTTAATTGAAACTAAAGAAAAGAGCCGGGCATGGTGGCACATGCTTATAATTCCAGTATTTGGGAGGCTGACACAGGAGGATCACAGGTTCACAGCCAACCTCAGCTACTTAGTGAGGTCCCCTGCAACTTAGTGAAACCCTGTTTCAAATTAAAGAATAAAAAATAGGTTTGGGGGTGTAATTCAGAGGTAGAATGCCCGTGGGCTCAAGCCCCAGTACCGCAAAAAAAAAAAAAAAAGAAAAGAAAAAAAGAAAGAAAGAAAGAAAGAAAGAAAGAAAGAAAGAAAGAAAGAAAAGAAACTAAAGAAAAGTCAGGCGTGGTGGCGCAAGCTTGTAATCCCAGTACTTGGGAGGCTAAAACAGGAGGATCACAGGTTCACAGCCAGCCTCAGCTACTTAGAGCATTTCAAAATAAAGAGTAAAAAGAAAAGAGAAAAAAGAATAAAGACCACAGTATGGAAATTTATTTAATAAATGGTACTACAAAAATTGGAAGTTTGAATAAATCTCTTTAGTGTCTTACTAGTCACCTACCAAATCTCATATAATTTAAAGAAATGTAGCTAAATATTAAGCAGTTCGAATCGAGAATAAAACAAAAAAATTATACCAAATTGTTGAATGAATGCATTTCAAAGCTTTAAAAAACATGAAAAATTTAAAATAGAAAATATAAATTAAGTTATAATACTTATAATTATAGCTCAAGAAATGCAATAATCCTTTGATTAAGGATCAAATATAACCTAAATTCTAAATGAAATCTTTTTCATAGAAGTACAACCGAAGCAGATCTTTATAAAGTGATTAAGTCAGAGATTTCCTTAATTTGTTCCTTAGTAGTTTGTGTAACACTTTCTATAAATTGCACACACAGAGTCATGCACTGCATCAAAATATTTTGATCAATGATAGACTGAAAATACATCAGTGGTCTAAAAATGATTATAATGAAGCCAAAAAATTCCTATTACCTAGCATTTTTACAGTGCTTTTTCTATGTTTAGATACATGTAGGTAAACAAATATCATGTTATAACCACCTCAGTATTCATGCTGTACAGTAACATGCTATTCAGGTTTGTAGCCTGGAAGCAATAGGTTATACCATATTGCCTAGATGAATAGTAGGCTATAACATCTACCTATCTGTGTAAGTATCCACTATGTCTGATGTGCCCTCAAAGACTAAATTGTCTAACAAAGAATGTATCACAGTACATACCTGGCACTAAATGATGCATGATTTTATGAATATATTTTACTATTTTTTAAATGTATGTGGTTCCCTAACTACTCTTGTGATTTGAACAACACAGTGCTTAGTTAGGCACTCTATGTTTACAGAATTAATGACCCCTTACCCCAAATGTCCCTATTTCAAAAAAGTTAAAACTTTCTGAATTTTATTTTCCTCTCATATGCTATATGGACAAGAAATAACATATAATTCTTTGATCATATTTCTCTCTTAAAGATTTATATAGTAGCTAAGCATGGTCATGCATGACTTGTATTGTAGTACTTGAGAGGCTGAGACAGGAGAGTCACAGGTTCAAGGACAGCCTTAACACTTAGTAAGATTCTCAGCAACCTAGGAAGACCCTGTTTCCAAAACAATAAATAAATAAGTAGGCTGAACCCAGTGTGGTTGCACATGCCTGTAATCCCAGTTCTTTGGAGGCTGAGACAAGAGAATCTCAGGTGTGAGAACAACCTAAGCAATGCAGCAAGACTCAGCAATGTAGGAAGACCCTGTTTCAAAACAAAAAACTATAGCTGGGTATGGTGGCATATACTTGTAATCCCAGTACTTGGGAGGCTGAGACAGGAGGATCACAATTTTCCCAGCCAGCTTCATCTACTTAGTGAGGCTCTTTGCAACTTAGTAAGACCCTGTTTCAAAATAAAGAATAAGCCGGGCGTGATGGCACATGCTTGTAATCCCCATGCTTGGGAGGCTGAGACAGGAGGATTGCACGGGTTCAAAGCCAGCCTCAGCTACTTAGTGAGGCTCGAAACTTAGTGAGACCCTGTTTCCAAATAAAGCATAAAATAGGTCTGGGAGTATAGCCCGGAGGTAGAAAAGCCCCTGGGTTGCAACCCCAGTACCACAAATAAATAAATAAATAAATAAATAAATAAATAAATAAATAGGGTTGGGGGTATAGTTCGGAGGTAGAATGCCCCTGAATTCAATCCCTATTACTACAAATAATGATGATGATGATGATGATGATAATAATGCCCCTGAATTCAATCCCTATTACTACAAATAATGATGATGATGATGATGATAATAATAATAATAATAAAAGTTAAATTTAAAAGGCTGGAGGTATAGGTCAGAGGTAGAATGTCCCTAGGTTCAATTCCCAGTACCAAAAATACAACAAAAGATGTAATATATTAAAGGCTCCAAAAAGTTCCCCAATAAATAAATCTGTTAAATTTTATTTAACCCATAATAAATCACTACTTCCAAACTACACCCTCAGCCCTTTTTTTTCTTTTGTTTGGAAACAGGGTTGTGCTAGGTTATTAAGAATCTCACTATGTTGCTGAAGCTGTCCTTGAACCTACACTCCTGTCTCAGCCTCCCAAGTACCAGGATTACAGGCATGTATCACCACACCCAGAGAGGCCCTAACTACATACCTTTTCTTAACCTTATCTTCCTCAAGTTAACACTTAACATTTACCTTTATTTTTCAATACTTTTAAAATTTAAACCTTTAAGCTTAAAGGTATAACACTTGTGCAAATATGAGTAACTTATTCAGATAAAATTAAGATTTTACTTAAATTTTTGTGGTACTGGAGCTCAAACCCAGGGCCTCAAGTGCACTAGATAAATGCTTTACAACCCAGCTACATCCCAGCCCAGCAAGATGTTGTGTGTGCGCATGGGGAGTAACTGGTGATTGAATCCAGGGACATTCTACCTCTGAACTATGCCCCTAGACCCACTCCCCCTTTTTTTAAAACAGGGTACTGAACTGTCCTCAAATCTGCCATCTTCCTTTATCAACCTCCCAAGTACTGAATTATAGGCATGTACCACTGGGCCTGCCAGTGAGATATTTTAAAAAGATGAAATAGCAGTAATTGATAGGTCTTGGGATGATAATCAGGAGTCTTAGCACCTAATCAGATAAACTACTTGTACTAGAAGAGTAAACATCCTAATGTAAAAGGAGTTATCTCTGAGTAATGGTACTTTTATGTTTTTATTTTCTTCTTCTCGCCTATCTTCATTTTCTAACTTTTCTATAATAAATATAAATCACATTGATAAGGAAAAAATTACAAGTTTTCTTTAAAAACATCTCTTGTGGAGAAAGCAAAATAGGAAGATTGTGAACATCTGAAGCAAAAAGAGCAAGGCTAAACTGGGCACAGTGGCATGCAGCTGTAGGTGGGAGGCTGAGATACGAAGAGCAAAGTTCAAGGGCAGCCTCGGCAACCTAGGAAGACCCTGTGTGAGGATACAGATCAGAGGGAGACTGCCCCAATTTACCCCCCAGCCCCAGAGAGCAAGGCTAGTTATAACCAAACTGTGACAATGGCAGTTTATTTCCACTTTTCTTTTCTCCATCCTATTCATTCTTTCTTCCTCCATTTTCTGTTCGTGCTTAAGTCAAGTGACCTCCTATTACCACCACTGCCTCAGTTTGACCTCTCAGGAATAGAACATTCTGTATTCTTTTCCCCAATCTGACACTCCCTCTTCTGCAATCTCCTGATTGATAAATGAACTCTGACCTATTATAAGCAGAATTAAAATTCCTTTCAATGAGTTTATTACCCTGATATAAGAAACCAGTATAGCTGGGTGTGGTGGTGCACGCTTGTAATCCAAGCTATTCCAGAGGCTGAAGCAGGAGGGTTGCAAATTTGAGGCCAACCTGGGTGATTTTTCAAGACCCTTTCTCAAAATTAAAAGGTAACGCCTGGTGTGGTGGTGCACGCTTGTAATCCCTGCGCTTGGGAGGCGGAGACAAGGCGGATTGCGCAGGTTGGAAGCCAGCCGCGTTGGCTTAAGAGACCCTGTTTCCAAATAAAAAGGTATAAAAATAGGTCTGGGAGTGTAACCCAGAGGTAGAAGGGTTTCCAGGAACCCCAGTACCACCAAAAAAATAAAAATTAAAAATTAAGCTGGGAGTGGTGGCACACGCTTGTAATTCCAGCATTGAGGCTGAGACAGGAGGATCGTGGTTCGTGGACAGCCTCAGCTACTTAGGCCCTTTGCAACTCAGTGAGACCCTGTTTCAAAATAAAAAATAAAAAAATAAGGCTGGGCGTGGTGGCACATGCTTGTAATCCAAGCATTCGAGAGGCTGAGACCGGAGGGTCGCAGTTCCCGGACAGCCTCAGCTACTTAGTGAGGCCCTCCGCGACTTAGTGAGACCCTGTTTCAAAATAAAGAATAAAAAAATAGGGCAGGGGTATAGCTCGGAGGTGGAATGCCCCTGGGTTCCATGCCTAGACCCTAAAAAAAAAAAAAAAAAAAAAAAATAGCCTAAGGGGGTGGTGTAGCTCAGAGGTATTTTTAGAATGCCCCTGTGTTCCATCCACAGTACTGAAAAAAATTAAAAATTAAAAAAGGGCTGGGGATATAGCTCAGTTGTAGAGCATCCCTGGGTTCAATCCTCAGGAAGAAGGAGGATGAGGAAAAGGAGGAAGACAGGAAGGCAGACAGGCAGGTAGGAGTGGCTTCGCTCAGTCTCTCCCTCCCTCTCTCCTTTCTCTTTCTTTCTCTCTCTCTCTCTCTCTCTCTCTCTCTCTCTCTCTCTCTCTCTCACACACACACACACACACACACACACACACACAAAACAAAAACCAGGCCATGCAAACTCATCTATTTAAAAGAAACAATACCATTGCTTTTAGTCACTTTTGATGGTTTCACCAGTTCCACCGTGAGAATTAGCAGTAACATCAAGCCAGGCGTGGTGGTGCACGCTTGTAATTCCAGCATTCAGGATCTTTGGATCCTGGCTGGTGGACAGCCTCAGCTACTTAGCAAGGCCCTTTACAACTCAGTTGAGACCCTGTTTCAAAAAATAAAAAAAAAACTAAAAAACAGGACTGGGGGTATAACTCAAAGCTAGAATGCCCCTGAGTTCTATCCCTAGTACAACACACATACACACACACACACACACACACAAAAAAAAAAAAAAAAAAAAAAAGACTAAAAAATAGGGCTGGGGTATAGCTCAGAGGTACAGTCCCCTGGGTTCCATCCCTAGAACCTAAAAAAAAAAAAAAAAAAAAAGAAGTAACATCAAAATCACACTCTATAATATTTGTACTTTATTTACACAGACACCACACACACACACACACACACACACACACGGTAGTGGGGATTAAACCCAGGAGCATTCTACCTCTGAGACACACCCCCCAGCCCTATTTTTTTTTTTTTTTTTTTCAGTTTAAAATAGGATCTTGCGAGCCGGGAGCTGGGCGTGGTGGCGCACACTTGTACTCCCAGCATTTGGGAGGCTGAGACCGGAGGATCGCAGTTCGCGGACAGCCTCAGCTACTTTGTGAGGCTCTCTGCAACTCAGTGAGACCCTGTTTCAAAATAAAGAATAAAAAATTGGGCAGTGGGTGTGGCTCGGAGGTCAAATGCCTCTGGGTTCCACCCCCCGACCCGCAAAAATAAATAAATAAATAAATAAATAAAAATAGGATCTTGCTAAGTAGCTGAGGGTCTTAATAAATTGCTGAGACTGGCCTTGAATATGCAATTCTCCTATCTCAGCCTCCCAAGTACTGGGATTACAAGTGGGTACCATTGTACCCAGCTTATAGATGCACATATTTTTTTTTTTATCACAAAGCTTACTATACAATTCAGTCCTTTTCAAACAGAACAAGAATTTTTTACAAAGGCTGAAGTTAAAAGTGCACCTTCAGGAACTATTAAAGGCATGTTAAATCTAAAGATTGTGATACCCAGGAAGAGCACCTTATACATATTTGGACAGGATTTTTCTCTTTGTATATGTTGCCTACTCCAAAACAACATTTCCAGATTAGACATACAACTTTTACTTGGGATTAGGCATCCCAGCAGTATCAGATGAAAGTGCTGAAAGAAGACCTGAAAACATAGCCTTTCCACTTATTCAGACATATTTGGAAGAAGTGTATATAATGGTTAAGATTCTGGATATAGTACCAGAAGTGGTGGGGCACGCTTGTGATCCCAGTACTTCAGAGGCAGGAGGATCAGAGGTTCACAACCAGCCACAGCTATTTAGTGAGGCCCTCCACAACTTATTGAGACCCTGTTTCAAAATAAAGAATAAAAAAAATGGGGCTGGGGGTGTCGCTCAGAGGTAGAATAGCTTCTGGATTTTTTCCTTTGTACAACAAAGGGGAAAAAAAAAGAAATCTGTATATAAGCATCCTGCAAGTCACTTTACTTTCTACATCCCATGTTCCCTCATCTGATATTAGAAATTATAGCTGTGAGCTGGGCGTGGTGACGCACGCTTGTAATCCCCGCGCTTGGGAGGCTGAGACAGGAGGATCGTGCAGGATCGAAGCCAGCCTCAGCTGGCTTAAGAGACCCTGTTTCCAAATAAAATATAAAATAAGGCTGGGAGTGTAGCCCGGAGGTAGAAGGCCCCTGTGTTCCATCCCCAGTACCACAAAAAAAAAAAAAAAAAAAAAAAGAAAAAGAAAAGAAAAAGAAATTATAGCTGTGGTTAACTTATATGGCTAAGGGTAAGAATTAAAGGAGATAATACAAAGTTTTGGTACTGTCACTAATACATGATCCATTCTAAATAAATGTTTGCTACTATTGGGAAGTTTTTCTTTCCTTTTTCTTTCTTTTTCTGTGTGTGTGTGTGTGTGTGTGTGTGTGTGTGTGTGTGTGTGGTACTGGGGGTGGAACCCAGAGGCTTTCTACCTCCAGGCTATACGCCCAGCCCTATTTTTTATATTTTACTTGGAAACAGGGTCTCACTAAGTTGCTGAGAGCCTCATTAAGTAGCTGAGGCTGGCTTCGAACCTGTGTGATCCTCCTGTGTCAGCCTCCCAAGCTCAGGGATTAGAAGTGTGTGCCACCACGCCGGCACTGGGAAGTTTTAAATCTGATTCTGATATTAAGCAAATTACCAAAAATAACCCAATGTGCATTACTATTATTATTATTATTATTATCATTATTATTATTGGTGGTGGTACTGGGCATGGAACCCAGGGGCTTTCTACCTCCGGGCTACACTCTGAGACCAGTTTTTATATTTTATATTTGGAAAAAGGGTCTCACTAAGTTGCTGTGAGCCTCACTAAGTAGCTGAGGCTGGCTTCGAACCTGCGGATCCTCCTGTCTCAGCCTCCCAAGTACTGGGATTACAAGCGTGCGCCACTAAACCCTGCCCAATGTGCATATTTTAAAATACTCTCTGCCTCATAGGACTGATGTATATATTCTACGATGATAAACAGTATTTTTAAATCCTTAGATATAACTTGAGAAATTATTTATTTATTTTTATTTATTTATTCTTTGGTGGTTGGTACTAGGGGTGGAACTCAGGGGCTTTTCTACCTCCGTGCTATACTCCCACACCTGTTTCCAAATAAAAGTATAAAATAGGTCTGGGAGTATAGCCCGGAGGTAGAAAGCCCCTGGGTTCCATCCCCAGAACCACAAAAAATAAAATAAAAAAATAAAAAATAGGGCTAGAGTGTAGCTCGTAGGTAGAATGTCCCTGGGTTCCATCCCCAGTACCGCAAATATATATTTAACGTAATATATAAATATATATTTTGTTATACTTATTTTGGATATTTTTTTTTATTATATATTCCTATCATAGTTTTTTCCTTGAAGGGCCAGGAGTAGCTGAAGAGGTTGAATGCCCCTGAATTCTCCCCGTCAAACCGACCTTTCTGTAATTCTGTGTCAAAGCCTCGAGAGACGTTCCCTTCGGGCTTGGCTTCGACTACAGTAACCCAAACACCCGGGCACGCGGGTTTCTTCGCTCTGGTCATTTAAAGTTATAAAAACCCAGGGGTGCTTCGCCACACGCCCAGCGCGGGCCTGCGCCGACCGGAGCGGCGGGCGGCGGCTCGGAGCGCGAGGGCAGGCCGCCCCATCCCGGCGAGGCCCCTCCCCGCCACTGCGAGGGGCGGGGCGAGGCGGCGTGCGCGCCTGCGCATCTGCGAGGCGCTCGCGGCCGGCCGGTGTCCGGGAATTACTTAATTATTAAGGAGGGGACCGCCGCGCCGCCTCTCACCTGAGCGGGAAGCCTCGGACCAAACCATTCTCCCCGGCGGGCGCTTATGCACAGGGAAGGGGCGCCCAGAATTCGAAATGCCACTTCAGATTCACGGACGCGACTGCACAACTTCGTTCAGGGTCATTTTCTACGTCGATTCCATCGGCTCGTGGCGTTTCTTTGTGAACGATGGGGATAAACAAGTTACATGTGTAAGAAGTCCCGCTCCTGGGACGTGGAGCGGTCCGTGCGGCGCGGGCGCGGTCACTCGCGCGGCCCCGCGCCCGGCTGGACGGCCGGCGGGTGTCCTGCGGCGGGCAGTGCCCTCGGGAGCCGGCTGGCCCAGGCAGAGAGCCCTGGAGATGGAAAGCGAGGAAGGGAGCAAGGAGTTTAAACTCGAACCACAGCCCCCGGTGCTTTTATTGTATCATCACTGACCACGATAAAAGCCGTGAATGGGGTTCAGTGCAGACTTTTCTAGGTATCAAGCCTAGACATAGAGACTGGAAAGTAACGAGAAATAATTTGTCAAAGAATAAAGCATTTTTTGTTGTTTTTTTTTTCTGATTTTAATTACAGTCCAGCATTAACTGCTTTAAAAGTTGAGCTGGGCGTGATGGCACGTGCTTGTAATCCCAGGGCTTCAGAAGCTGAGACAGGAAGACGCAGGTTCAAAGCCGGCCTCGGCAATTTAGGGAGGTTCTCAGCAATCTAGTGAGACCCGGTTTCCAAATAAGAAGTAAAATTGGGCTGGGGTTGTAGCTTGGAGGTAGAATGCCTCTGAGTTCAACCCCCAGTACCAAATAAAAAATAAAAATTGAAACAAGCCGTGTGTGGTGTGGTACATGCCTGTAATCCCAGTGCTTGGGAGGCTGAAACAGAGGAGTGCACGTTTGAGGACAATTTAGCAACAGAGCAAGACTTTCAGCAACCTAGTAGGACCCTGTTTCAAAGATAAAAATAAAATAGGGCTAGAGATAAAGCTCAGAGGTAGAATGACTCTGGGTTCAACCCCCAGTAAACCCCCCCCCCCACACACACTAATACATGTTTTCAAATTGTCCTCTAGGCACATGTTATCAATTTACAATTTTAAAAAATATAAAAGAATGTTCATTTCTAACACACATCGCTATTAAAAATACTTTTCATCTATGACAGTCCTACAGGGCTTTTCTCTCGCTTTCTTCCTCTCTTTTGTTTCTTTTCTTTCTCTCCCTTTCTTTTTCCTTTTCTTTTTTTGCATTTCCTTTACTATTAAATTGAAAATCTCATTTTACACTTATTTTCTATTTTCATTTCATCTTCTGATATTATTCATGCATTTAACTTGTTTTTATTGCCGAAGATATCCATCTCTTAATTACTTATAAGAAATCTTCATAGTGGGGCATGGTGGCACATACCTGTAATCTCAGTAGTTGGAAGGCTGAGACAGGAGGACTGCAGGTTTGTGGTCAGCTTTCGCTACTTAGAGAGACCCTCTACAACCTACTAGACCCTGTTTCAAAATAAAGAATAAAAAATAGGGCTGGGGGTTTATCTCAGAGGTAGAATGCCCCTTGGTTCAACCCTCAGCTCTGCAAAAATGAACTCTTTGTATATTATGAATATTAAACTTTAGAGTTACAAGTATAAACATATGTTACTTTCCCCAATTTATTTGCGTTTTCATTTTTTTCTTTTTATTTCTTTTTCTTTTTTCTTATTTATTTATTTATTTATTTATTTATTTATTTATTTATTTATTTTGCAGTACCGGGGATGGAACCCAGGGGCATTGTACCTCTGAGCTACACTGCCAGCCTTATATTTTTTTTAGTCTTTTTATATTTATTTATTTATTTATTTATTTATTTATTTATTTATTTATTTTGCAGTACTGGGGATTGAACCCAGGGGCATTCTATCTCTGAACTACACCTCCAGCCTATTTTACTTTTTAAGTTGTGGAGGGCCTCAGTAAGTTGCTGAGGCTGTCTACAAACCTG
Source organism: Muscardinus avellanarius (assembly GCF_963383645.1). Classification (NCBI taxonomy): domain Eukaryota; kingdom Metazoa; phylum Chordata; class Mammalia; order Rodentia; family Gliridae; genus Muscardinus; species Muscardinus avellanarius. Next base: position 32,424,431 of record NC_137786.1, on the reverse strand, counting down.
AGATCCTCCTTTCTCAGCCTCCCAAGTACTAGGATTACAATGTGTTCCACCATGTCTGGCTTAAAGTTTTATTACACTGCCACACCTAACAATACTCTAAGCAAAAAGTAACCCTAATCAAAGAGCTCACATACAGAGCATTTTCCCATCATTCCATTGTTGTAGCTACTAGAATGTTCACACAGACTCTAGACTGCCCAAAGATGGCCTACTCTGAAGACTCCAGCCCTAGAAATTCACACCAGCCTTTAAGGCCTCTCACAACAAAGATTATGCTTTAAGAAGCATTCCCAAGCATGTGCCTCTTGCTTTAGGATATTAACAGTCACTATCATCTGCCACTGTTTTAAATAACACCTCCACAAATGTGTGTGCACGTGCGTACATGTGCATGTGCGTGCAGTACTGGGGATTGAATCTAGAGACCTTCTATCTCTGAACTACACTTACAGCCCTGTTTGTTTATTGGTTTGCTTGTAACAGGGTCTCACTAAGTTTCTGAGGCTGTCTTTGAACCTGTCTTGGCCTCCCAAGTACTTGAATTACAGGTATGCACCACCAGGCCCGGGTAAATATCATATTATTATTATTATTAGTGTGTGAATGTGTGTGTGCCCAGCTTTGTGTATGTTTTGAATTAATTTTTAAAAATTAATCATTCCAGGCATGGCGGCACAAACTTGTAATCCCAGCATTTGGGAGGCTGAGACAGGAGGATCACGGTTCACAGACAGCCTCAACTACTTAGTGAGGCCCTTTGCAACTCAGTGAGACCCTGTTTCAAAATAAAGAATAAAAATATAGGCCTGGGAATGTAGCTCAGAGGTAGAATGCCCCTGGGTTCCATCCTCAGTACCACACACACACACACACACACAATAATAATAATAATAATAATCACAATAGAGCTAGTATGGTGGCACACACCTGTAATCCCAGTATTTGGATTTGAGACTAACCTCAGCAAGGTAACGAGACTCACAACAATCTAGCAAGACCTATTTCAAACCAAAAATTAAAAAGGGCTGGGGGTGTGGTCTAGAGGTAGAATGCCCCTAGGTTCATTCCCCAGTACCACACACAATCATTATTATCATCAGCATGATAGAATTTGGCTTCCAGAGGGAGTACAAGGAAAAAAGGGAATCAAAATAAAACCTGTACTATATTTCTAGAGATTTTGAAAAGATAGAAAAAAAACTGGAATAATCTCATTTTTAAAGTGTCTTTTTAAGCAGAAAATAAATGAAAAATTAAAACAATATTCTGTTATTGAATTCTCTTTTTATTAATCTTTAAAGGCATTTTGAATATATAATCCAATTTATAACTAGGCCTAAAATATATGTAATTTCCATACTGCAGCTACATGAATCTTTTTTTTTTTTTTTTTTTTTTGGTGGTACTGGGGGGTGGAACCCAGGGGCTTTTCTACCTCCGGGCTATACTCCCAGACCTATTTTTTATATTTTATTTGGAAACAGGGTCTCACTAAGTTACTGGGAGCCTCACTAAGTAGCTGAGGCTGGCTTCGAACCTGTGCGATCCTCCTGTCTCAGCCTCCCAAGCGCTGGGATTACAAGTGTGCACCACCATGCCCAGCACACACACAGATCTTTTTAAAATGCAAGGCTAAAGCCACTCTATAAATCCCAAATCTCTAACATTGCTTTTGAGCCCTTCCATGACTGATGTCTCTCCACTCTTCCAATGAGGGTCCAGCCTGTGACCCTCATCCTTTCTCCCAGGGGAGGAAATCTGTTGTCTTTAGCACCCCAGCACTCTGCCCCCTTTGCCTAAAAGCTTTTTCTGCGCTTACTTCATCCAGCAGCTCTTCAGAGGTCTCTTGGCACATTTGACAGTTTGCTGGTGGTGGTCAGGGAAGAACGTCTGAAGGAGGTTGGAAAATGAATTCCAAAACACAGCAGATAGAAGGAACCCGTTCTGCTGTTTCACATCACAGCAGGATGACAGTACACAGTAATCTCATATATTTTATGAAGCTCTTGAGGAGAGCAGCTCGAGGGCTCCAAACAATAAAGAAATGACAAGGAGAGGGAAAGCTAGTTATACTGATTTCAAGGTGCCAGCTGTGTGCACGTGTCAAAATGTTGCACTGTAGCCCACTAACATGAACAATTAATAGGCATTAATAGAAATGGCAATAGCACAGAGATCACTTTAAGAAAAATAACACAGAGACACATGATTAGGGTCTCTCCCAAGGAGCCTTATGCAAAAGAGGAGTCCTGAAACTTAAGTCTCACAGTCCAACTACCTCTGGGTGGAATAATACCTACTTACCCTCTATTTTCTTCATTAGGGGCTGTTGGCCTATCTATTCTATGTACTAAGTAGGTTGCAGCAATACAGTTTTCTTGAATTAAAACATTTTTCGTAAAGACTAGTAATAACATAAAAACACATTTCTTAAAATGAGCCCAAGGCATTCTCCAATAAAAGTAATTCAATAAATACATGTGAGAAGAATCAGTTATACTAATTTTGTGGTCACTGGTTGATTGTTAGACACTAACCACAATATATTCCTATAAAAAGAAATTCAAAAGTGTTCAGTGATAGAGAAGGGTCCTGAGGGAAGTGGATGAGCAGAAGGCAGTTTAGCTTCTTGGAGAGGAGATGGAAAAAGGATGAAGACACATTCCATTTGCTTTTTAGTTTATCTGAACTAGCCTGAAACCAAATGTCATAGGATGAGCACTGTTCTCTTTAGGTCATTTGTCTTGATAATCTATATATTTATGGTAAATAGGCATTGCACATATCATTACAAACATTTCGAAGTATTTCTCATATTTATTTAAGGCGGAGACAGGAGGATCACAGGTTTAAGGACAATCTCAGCAACTTAGTGAGAGAGACCCTGTTTTAAAATAATAAAATGGAGCCAGTCATGGTGAGGCACATCTATAATCCCAGTACTTGGGAGGCTGAGATAGGAGGATCACAGGTTCAGGGACGGCCTCAGCCCTATATTTTATTCTTTATTCTGAAACAAGGTCTTACTAAGTTGCAGAAGGCCTCACTAAGTATCTGAGGCTGGCTAAGAACCTGCGATCCTTCTGTCTCACCCAAGTACTGGGATTACCAGCGTGTGCCACCACACCTGGCCTAGCGAGACCTTTCAAAGCAAATATTAAAAAGGGCTGGAGGTGTAGCTCAGAGGTAGACTATTCCTGGGTTCAATCTCCAGTAGAACAATAAAATAAAATAGGGCTGGGGGTGTGGCTCAGAGATAGAACATCCCTGAGTTCAACCTCCAGTAACATATATATACATATATATATGTATATATATGTTATACACATATATACACACATATATGTATATGTGTTATATATACATATATGTATGTTATATATACATGTAAATATGTGTGTACATATATATGTAATATATGTGACAATCTCCAGTAATATATATTTACAATATTCATGGAATATCTGACCAATATTTATTAAGGAATGACTTTAAATGCTAAGAACACAATGGTAAGCAAAAGTTTATATTCCAGTGAGTGTAAACAGTCAGTAAATAAAAAGAACAAGTAAATATTGTCTATACAAATGTGATAAGTCCTGGGAAGAAAAAGAAATGAGATGAAGAGTGACAGCTAGGGTGAGGCTGTCTGTGGAGGTGGCATTTGGGGAACGGTGTGAATGGGTCAGGGGTGAGCCTCCTGGATGTCCGGGGAGCCGTTTTCCAAGCAGAGAGACAACAGGATTAAAGGCCAAAGGGCCTTTGTAACCACCCCCGGCTACAAATATAGATTTGATTAATTCATTCAACCAAGCTCCTTTAAATATGAAGGTTCATCCAGGTGTTGTGACACACGCTTGTAATCCCAGCATTTGGGAGGCTAAAACAAGAGGATCCGGGTCCGGGTCCAGCCTCAGCTACTTAGTGAGGCCCTTTGCAACTCAGTGAGACCCTGTTTCAAAATAAAGAATCAAAAGATAGGGCTGGGGGTGTAGCTCAGAGGTAAAATGCCCCTGGGTTCCATCCCCAGTACCGCAATAAATAAATAAATAAATAAATAAATAAATAAATAAATACTAAAAAAAAAATAGGGGTGGGGGTGTAGCTTGGAGGTACAATGCCTCTGGGTTCCATCCCCAGTACCACAAAAAAAAAAAAAAAAAAAGAAGAAAGAAGAAAGAAAGAAAAAAAAATGAAGGTTCTATAGAAAGGAGAAAGTAAATAATTCTCGTGTTTTGGCTTTTATTTAGCATCTGGCCATGTAGATAACACTCATAATTATACTATGTGGCATCAGACTCACCAAATACGTGTTGATCTTGGCATTAAGAACTGGGAACACAAGATCAGTAAGGTACTGATCTGGAGTCATATTTAATCTTAAAAATTACTGAAATTTTTCATACTCTGACAATAATAACCATTCTAGTGTCTATGATATAATATTATAAAATATCAAAGTATACTTTAAAAAAATAAAAGTTCCCTACTGTAATGCTGATGTGGGAAAATAGAGTTTCTTTATAGAGTGACATAGTTGATACAGCCTTTATTTTATCTTATTTTATTTTATTTTTGTAGTATTGGAGATAGATCCCAAGGACATTCTACCATCACTAGCCCATTTCATTTCATTTCATTTCATTTCATTTCATTTCATTTCATTTCATTTCAATAGAGTCTTGCTAGCAGGGCGTGTTAGCACACACTTGTAATCCTAGTAGTTGGGAGGCTGAGATAGGAAGATTGCAGGTTCCTGGCCAGCCTCAGCTACTCATGGAGATCCTCCACAACTTAGTGTGAGACCCTGTTTCAAAATAAAATAGGGCTTGGGGTGTATCTCAGAGGTAGAATGCCCCTGGGCTTATTTCCCAGCACACACACACACACACACACACACACACACACACACACACACACAATCTCTCTAAGTTCCTGAGGCTGGCCTTGAAACTGAAACTGTGATCCTACTGTGTCAGCCTCCTAAATACTGGGATTATAGGTAAGCATTACCACACTCAACCCTTCACTGTCTTTTTTTTTTTTTTTTTTTTCAGTACTGGGGATGGAACCAGGGGCATTGTACCTCCAAGCTACACCCCCAGCCCTATTTTTTTTTTAGTATTTTTAGTTTTTGAAACAGTCTCACTGAGTTGTGAAGGGCCTTGCTAAGTAGCTGAGTCTGTCCACAAGTGTGCACCACCACGCCTGGCTCCCTACACTGCCTTTTAAAACTGCACTTCTTAAAATCTATATTATAGCCGGGCGTGGTGGCGCACGCTTGTAATCCCCGCCCTTGGGAGTCGGAGACAGGAGGATCATGCAGGTTCAAAGCATGATCCTCCTGTTTCCAAATAAAAAGTATAAAATAGGTCTGGGAGTGTAGCCCGGAGGTAGAATATTACAGTAATTTTTAAAGAAATATTTCCTTCCTTCCATTCTTATACTTAATGTCAAGGGCATCATTGCTGACTTGCCTTCTCTGAGAACTGTGGGGTACCTCGTGAGTGCCTATTAAGTGCACCTTGCAAATTATTATGATAAACTCAAATTCAATTTTAGCCTATTTTACCCAATTAAAAATTATTTGTTGATTAATTTTTAAAAATAAGATTGCCTTTTACTCTTGTTGTGGGTATGCACTACTCAACAAACAATTGTTTGATGCCGATTCAGGGAGAAAAAGATGGTGTTTAATAATGTAAGCCTATCATGCTTCTGACTGACATTTTGTGCATTATTTTTACACATATTTTAGGACCAACGAATACTGGGAAAATGTACAAAAATTTAGGAAAACGTGTAAATTGTTGATTTTTTTCAATACTTGTACAATTTTTCCTTTTTTTCTTTCTTCCTTTCTTTTTTCTTTCTTTGAGTAGATCTAGAATTTCTTTGTTATTCTGATACAGTTACTATAAATCCTTGCCTACTCAGAATCCATCCTTAACAATTCTGCTTCTTTAAGAATTAAGAAATTCACGATTAAACAAAGTAAACATTGCAGAGAAGAGCCAAAGCTCAAGCCTTCCACATCATGGTGGTTGGGTTGGCCACATCAAAACAAAACAGAACAAAACAAAGGGCCCTGATGGACTAATACGTTCATAAAAGCCATTGTGTTAGTTTTTGTTTGTTAGGTCCATGAAGCAGGGGATAAATGAAAGGAGGCGAAAATCAGAAGACTAGAGAGTAAAAGGAGGGGCTTGACGTCAAAAGTAGCAGAGGTCAGAAATGGTGAGAAGCAGCTGTGGGTGTGGGTGTGGGTGAGAGATCACTAGAGGAGTGAGTGGGCGAGGTCCGCTCTGCAGCCTACCAGCCCTGGAACTCTTAAAAGCACAGGGCAGCTCCTGGGCAGGAGAAGATTGGTCCACAGGTGTAACCTTTGAAAATGCATATGTTCTATGCCTGTAAAAGGTAGTCTAGTCAATGTCTTTCAATCTTTTTCTCTTGTTATTCTATTCCTTTTTCTATTGTTATTCTATTCATGAGAAATATAAAATAACAAAGTTTAATATTTTATGAGTAACTATTGAGGTCATATTTTTTTTGGTGAAAACATCTGCAAGTGTCTCTTTGATCTGCAAAAATACTTGGACAGATATATAATTTTTTCTCTTCTGATCTTAACTTACTGATCATAATTAATGGCAAAAACCAAATCACATTTCTGCCTTAAAAAAACATTTGTAGGAAGCCAAGTGTTGTGGTGCTGCCTGTAAACCCAGTACTTGGGAACCTGAGACAGGAGGATGGGAGGTTCGAAGTCAGTCTCAACAGTTGAGTGAGGCTCTCAGTAACTTAGTGAGACCCTGCTTCCAAATAAAAAATAAAATAAGGCTGGGGGTATAGTCCAGATGTAAAAGGCCCCTAGGTTCCACCCCCATACCACACAAATACACAGAAAAAATATTTGTAGGAGTTAGGCACAATGGTACATACTTATAATAAGTATTTGTGAGGCTCAGAAAGGAGGATCACAGGTTCAAGGCTAGCCTCAGTAACTTAGTGAAACCCTGTTTCAAATTTTGTGTGTGTGTGTGTGTGTGTGTGTGTGTGTGTATGTGTGTGTTACTGGGCATTGAGCCCAGGGGCATTCTACCTCTGAGCTACATTTCCAGTCCTATTTTATTTTAATTTTGAAACAGGGTCTTGCTAGGTTAGAGTCTCACTATGTGCTGAGGTTGTCCTCAAACCTGCAATCCTGTCTCAGCCTCCCAAGTACTAGAATTACAAGTGTGGGCCACCATGCCAAGCTAAAAGTTATTAAAAAAAAAAAAAAAAAAGCTCTGGGGATATATCTCAGGAGTAGAATGTCCCTGGATTCAAGCCCCAATATCTATCTATCTATCTATCTATCTATCTGTATTTGTAGGGTGAGATATGGTATAAAAAAATAAATCCAAATAAAATTATGCTAAATGTAATTTGTATCATTTGTAATTGTTTTCATAACATTAGTAATTAGTCAGCTAAAATAAACATATTTGCATTATAACCTGGACTTCACTGCATTGCTATTAAAAAAAAAAAATATATATATATATATATATAGCTATAAATAGAACCTGGGGCCTTATGAATATAGAATGTGCCCTGAAGAGCTCATGTTTTATGCTCAGGGTTGTTATAGTTAAGTCATGAGGGTTGCATCCTCATCAGCTGACAAATAGGCTTTAAAGGATTTAACTGGTAGAAACCAAGGTTGGCGGGGCGTGGGGTAAGGCTGGGGAGGTGCGGCCCCGGGGGCAGCCTTAGGGATCAAGCTTGTGTCTTTATTCCCCTTGCTTGCTCTCTCTGTTCTGGGCCTCCACGATGTGAGAAGCAAAGCCCACACCCTCTGCTCTCTTCCTCTTTCTGCTTCCTGTCTCCGTTCCTCCAGCTCCATCTCTGCATCCCAACCTCACAGGGACTGAACTCCAGAAAATCTGTGAGCAAATAAATCTTTCTTCCTCTTAGATGCATGGTCAAGTTTACTGGGCTATAGCAATGGGAATACTGACTAAGACGCTAATACTGAGTTACATCCCCAGCCCATTCATATTTTTGCTGCCTTTTTATTGAGTGGCATTTAACAACTTAGTGTAAAAATATTTGTGAATGATTCGGTTTTTGTTACTTACTAAAATATCATCACTTTTTGATAAATTGAAGAAATGTTAACAATGTTTACCCTAAAATAATAGGTTTTATTTGTTTTTGTGGTACTGTGGATTGAACCCAGAGGGATTCTACCTCCAAACTATATCCCCAACCCTTTGAATTATTTATTTTGAAACAGAGTCTTCCTAGATTGTTAGTGTCTCACTAAATTGCTGAGGCTGGTCTTTAACCTGTGATCCTCCTGTCTCAGCCTCCCAAGTACTGGGATTATAGGTCTGCGCCACCACCTCCACCTAAACAACAGTTTTTAAAAATATGTTTTGGGTAACTGTGGTAGGCAGAGCACTTTCCAGTTTTGCCCCCACCAAAGATCTATGTGCCCTGGTCCCACACTCCACAAATGTGACTACAGACTTTGAGTTGGAAATGGCGGCACACACCTGTAATCCCAGCTACGTGGGAGCCTGAAACATGAGGATTTCAGGTTCAAGGCCAGCCTCAGCAATTTAGTGAGGCCTTCAGCAACTTAGCAAAAGCCTATTTCAAAATAAAAACTAAAAAGAGGCTTGGGGTGTACCTTAGCGATAGAGCACCTCTGGATGCAATCTCCAGTACCGGGAAAAAAATATATGAGTCCAGATTTAGAAATGGGGAGATTATTTTGGGTTATCTGAGTGGGTCCATTCTAACTTTTTCTGACCGTGATCAGAGAGATATCATAATTGAAGAGGGTCAGAGAGAGGTGATGTTAGAAGGACTTAATCCACCATTGCTAGCTTTGAAGTAATGCAGTGAGCCTTAGACAGATGGAAGAAGAAAGGTGCACGCCTATAATCTTATAATCTGAGACAGGAGGGTCGCAGATTTGAGGACAGCCTCAGCAATTTACATCCAAAAAGAAAGTAAAAAGGGCTGGGGGTGCATTCCTAGGTCCAGTGCCCCTGGGTTCAATCCTCAGTACCATCAAAAAAGAGAACAGAAGGCCGGCAGCTTTTTTGGAATTTTGATTTTGACCCAGAGAGACAACTGTAAGACAGTGATAGAATCGTGTCATTTTGAGCAGGCCGTGGTGGCGCACACTTGTAATCCCAGCTTTCGGGAGGCTGAGACCGGAGGATTGCGGTTCTTGGACAGTCTCGGCTACTTAGTGAGACCCTGTTTCAAAATAAAGAATAAAAAATAGGGCAGGGGGTGTAGCTCGGAGGTCGAATGCCCCTGGGTTCCATCCCCAGACACGCAAAAACAAAACAACAACAACAAAATAAAACCATGGCATCCTATGCCCCTAAATCTGTTATGCCAGCAATATAAACTTAATTCTGTAATACAAGGGTTGAAGACAATACCTCTCACTATGATGGGAAGTCCTGGGGGAGGCCAGGGGCCCACCCACAATTGTCCCATTTCTTGCTTTTATTTATATGTCCCTTCAATCATGCACTGCTTCTTTATGATGTTATTACAGTTCCATCTGAGACTTACAGAGGAGGGGATGTTCTACTGTTTAAAGAAGACTTGCTATTTAAAAACCAATATGAAAGAAAAAATGTCACAATCCACAAATAATCTTAGTACATAGGTGTATACACGATACCCACCCATACACATATTTATGTATACACATTTTATTTAAGCAAGCTTTATACATTTGTAAACAATAAGTATTTGCAGATGAGAAAACTGAAGAAAAGAGGCTAAGAGGCAGAATCTAAGTAATCTGGCTGGTGGATCGTGAGATCTCAACTATGCTTTGAAGCTCATGCACTCAGGATAAGCACAGGGTAAAATTTTCTTTCTCACATATCTGAACTGAAATCAGAGCCAGACAAGCAGTGGCACTCAGCCCTCGCTGGTCTGAGGAGATGGCAAATCATTGAAACTAGCTGAACCTTACGAGGGAGAGAAGCCAATAAAGAGCTGAACACAAGGAATTAATATGATCATAATAGCTACTATGAATTCAGTACCTAAAATATGTCATGTACTGAACCAAATGCCTTAAACATATTATTTCGCTTAATCCTTAAAACGTATAAGATATTACTACTGTTTTCTCCATTTAATAGAGAAAGAAATTGAACCTCAGAAAGGTTAAGCCCTGGCCTAAGAGTCACCCAGCGAGGAGGAAATGATGCTGAGAATTGACTGGAGATCGCCTTACTCCACAGGCTGGGCTCCTGACCAGCTTGTAGCACTGTATTAGGCCAGCAGAGACAGAAGCTTGCAAATCAGTGAACTCCTCATTCTCTCTTCTCCACTTTTACCAAATTCTCTTTTCCCCAATTCCCCAGCAAGGCCCATTTATCCTAAACCCCAGGTGTCCCTGAAATCCATCTCTTGCTAGTGCATGAGCAGACTGTGGGTAACTAAACGATGACTGGCTTGATGAGCTCCTTGAACTTAACCAGCCACAACTAGACATCCAGGATTTTCCCAAGAAGCATTATTCTAGAAAGTTAGCAGCGATGGCCTTGGGTCTGAACCACCACAGGCTCCTGCTTGAATCTTTTAAGAAACCAGTGGGGACGGCCTCAGTTACTTAGCGAGGCCCTTGGCACCTCAGTGAGACCCTATTTCAAAAAAAATTTAAAAGACTAAAAAATAGAGCTGGGAGTTATAGCTCGGAGGTACAATGCCCTTGGGCTCCATCCCTGGTAATGTAAAACAAAAATTTTTAAAGAAGCCAGTGGGAAGTTTGAATTTGGCCTTTGCCACTTACTAGCCATGTGTGCTAATAGAAATTATCCCTCTCTAACAAAGTTATGTACCCCATCTGAAAAACCGGTGTATAAATATCTTCCACAGAGTAATAGCAGTATTAAAGTGTGATCACTGATTTAACAAAGCCTGGCATTTACTGAGTATATGCTCAGTAAAGTGTATCAAAAGAAAGAAAAGGATTAAATGAAATAAAATAGCCTTCTTATTCCCAGCTTCCCACCGACTCCATTCTCTCTGTCTAACTCCTTCTTCTCTGGCCCAAAACAATTGCTCATGGTTCTGGACTTCTGGTGACACCCGGCAATTTCTTTCCCCTCTGGCAAACTCCAGCACTACCCTCATAGGCAACCTGGGGTAAGAGCTGGTCCTGAGGGCAAAGCTTCCTGAGTCCTTCGCAGTGCCATGTCTTCAGAAGCTGGTTTGGGCGTCTTTAGTTACTGCATTGCCTTTACAAATACATATACTCTGGCCGGGCGTGGTGGCGCATGCTTGTAATCCCAGCATTCGGGAGGCTGAGACAGGAGGATCACAGTTTGTGGCCAGCCTCAGCTACTTAGTGAGGCTCTTTGCAACTCAGTGAGACCCTGTTTCAAAGTAAAGAACAAAAAATAGGGCTGGGCGTAGCTTGGAGGTAGAATGCCCCTGGGTTCTATCCCCAGTACTGAGAAAAAAAAGAAAGAAAGAAAGAAAAGAAAGGAAAGAAAGAGAAAGAAGGAAAGAAAGAAAGAAAAGAAAGAAGGAAGGAAAGAAAGATATATTATTATTTTTCAAATTAAAATTGTAATAAAAATGAATAAAATTAGAAACTTTCAGAACCTTTAGAAAGAAAGAAATCCACCATAATCCAACCAATTCTGAATGAAAACAATGTTAACAGTTGGATATATATTTAAGTGTTTTTCAATAATATATTATGAGAAAGGGACCCTGTTTATTTTAAAGATTTCATTCTGAATAAAAAACTCATCTCTTTTTTTTTTTTTTTTGCGGGTCTGGGGGTGGAACCCAGGGGCATTCGACCTCCGAGCTACACCTCCTGCCCTATTTTTTATTCTGTATTTTGAAACTGGGTCTCACTGAGTTGCAGAGGGCCTCACTAAGTAGCTGAGGCTGTCTGTGAACCAGGATCCTCAGGTTTCATCCTCCCAAATGCTGGGATTACAAGCATGCACCACCACTCCTGGCTTAAAAAACTCATCTTTAAAAAACAAAGGCTGTTGAGCATAGAGGCTGAGACTGGAGGATTGTAGGTTTGAGGCTAGCCTCAGAAATACAGAGAAACCCTGTTTCAACATAAAAAAGAACAACAACAAATGGGATGGTGGTGTAGCTTGGAAGTAAAATGTCCTTGGGCTCAATACTTGGTACCAAAAATCAACAACAATTATTTTTTTTTTCAGTGAAAAAAAGTCCCAGTTTTCTCACAGGCCAATGGTTGATACAACATTTCAAGTTAATTGGGGCCAATGCCATGTGCTCAGAAAGGCAGGGGGGAAAGCACATTAGTAATTTTCAAAATTTACCTAAGCTTCTTCTCTCCAGTTAACTTGGAAAACCTCAATAGTCTTTTAATTTTTCTATTTCGCCTGTAAGAGCAAAACTCTGTGGTTGCAAGCCTATGCTCGCAGGCCAGATTCAACCTTGAAGATGTGTTTGGTTGGCTCACGCAGTGTTTAGAATTTTTTCGAGCCAATATTCAGAAGTTTGGAGCTTTCATAGAAAGATTGAGCTTTCTAGCTACCGATAAAAAAAATAAGAAGACTGTTCCATGTTGAGCAATCCTCCTCCTGATACCTTTTGGCTTAGCTGGGCTCCAGAGAAGCCACTCTCTCAATTTTGATAGAGCCTGTTATCTCTGGCCCATTTATTTTATATAATGCTATGTCTATCCTCGTCTGCACGTTTGAGGATTTGAGGGTTGCAGCCTTCAAAAGTTATCACACTCTCTGCCCTTTGGCTTCTGCCAGGCTCTAGGGACAAGGGTATCTTTTTTATTTTTATTTATTTGTTTATTTTTAGGTCCTGAGCAAAACAGTGGTAGGAAGCTCATTAAATCACTCAGATGAAACTGATGGAATCTCATGTAAAATTCGACCAAATTCTTTGGTGGCTGTCAGTCTGAGGGGAAATTTTGGTCAGTGACCTGGGCAACTTCGTTCTCTTGCTAGATCCCAGAAACAATAGATAATTTTATAAGCTAATGAGTAAATTTCAGCTATCAGTCAGAAATATACTTTAGTAGCTTCCTTATTATTTATGCAAAATGATATTGATAAGTAATGAAATATTATTTATACTACTCAACCATCTGATAAAGTCTCTTTCCTTAATTGTAGAATCATTTCAAAGATCCAAAAAGGCCAGGCGTGGTGGCACACACCTGTAATCGCAATACTTATGAGGCTGAGATAGGAGATCACAGGTTCAAGGACAGCCTTAGCAACATAGTGAGGCTTTCAGCAACCTAGTAAGACCCTGTTTCAAAACAAAAAATAAAAAAGGGCTGGGGGTGTAGCTCAGAGGTAGAAAGTTCCTGGGTTCAGTCTCTAAGAATGAAAACACACACACACACACACACACACACACACACACACACACACAAACAAACACACACACACTAGAGGTCTCCTATCCTCTATCTATACCAACCATCTTTCTTAGGGGAAGCAGAACAAAAGGGGCTTGTCTCAGTGGAACACTAGATCTACAAACTAGTTCCTGCTTCCTTTCATTAAAGGAATCAGCCTCTTCCATTAGAACCTAAAGTGGTGGACAATGGTTATCTATGAGAAATACTTTTACTTTCTGAGGTAGAGCACTGAAGGGCAACTTTTAACAGAAGTTTGCTACCAGAAACGACTATGTTGTTTCCTTGTTTTCTACGTAAATGATTTCATTAGGAGGGGAAGCCTTACTGTGCTGTGCTCTCCTGATGAAAGTTTAGAAGTTCCTATGGCCACTGCCCAAGAAGCAAATGGCTCAGGAAGCTCCCAGCTGCTCTACTGCTTTAGGATTATTGAAGTGTTTCAGGCACCTCATCTTCAAGTCTCTTTTACCCCAACTCAGGTCTGTACAGAATAAGTTACCTTAAGCCCACGATTCTCCATCTTTTGTGAGGGAGTTTATTACAATGTAGGTTCCTGGGTCCCACCTTTACAGACTTCAGTTTCACCAGTTCTGGGATGGAGCTGAAGATTCTGAGGTTTAATAAGACTTGCAAGTAACGGATACAAGTGATCTATGTATATATATTGCCTAAGGGGCTCCATCATCTTGATTTTAAAATCATCCTAAGGTTATAACTTTCAAATATTCTTTCCTGAAATAATATTATAATGTTAAGTATAGGGTTAATGAGGTGATTGAATACAGTCATTTCTCTGTATATGGACCACTCCCCACCCCATTTCTGAGAATACCAAAACCCAAGGATGATAAAGTCCTTTGCGTAAAATGACATAGTGTTTATGAGTAACCTATGTACATCCTCCTGCATACTTTGTGTGTGTGTGAGTGTGTGAGTGTGAGTGTGTGTGTGTGTGTGTGTGTGTGTGTGTGTGTGATATTAGAGATTAAGATACATCCCAAGCCCTTTTTGAACATTTTTATTTGGAACTGGGTCTCACTAAATTGCTGCAGGTCTTGCTAAATTGTTGAGTCTGGCTTTGAACCTAGGATCCTCCTGTCACAGTCTCCCAAGTACTGAGATTACAGGCCTGCGCCACCATACCTGGTCTCATGCACACTTTAAATCATCACTAGATTACTTTTAATACTAATACAATGTAAATGCTATGTAAACTCAGTTTTTACACTGTATTTTTAGGGAATAACAACAATCAAATACACATATTCAGTATAGGTGCAGTTTTTTGGAGGGGAGCATGAGGGATTGAACCTAAGGGCATTCTACCTCTGAGCTATACTCCCAGGCCTTTTAATGTTGTTTTTATTTTGAAATAGGGCCTCACCAAATTGTTGAGGGTCTCACTAAGTTGCTGAGCCTTGCTTTGGACATCTGATTTCCCTGTCTCAGCTCCCAAATACTGGGATTACAGGTATGTGCCACCACATCTGGGTAGATGTAATTAAAAAAAGCTTTTTCTTTATTTCTGGTTGGTTTGAATCCTCATATACAAGGCTCCTTGGATGCAAAAATCATGAATATGGAAGTCGAACTGTACTTTAAAAGATGACACATCATAAAGACAGAGAAAGGGTATGTAAAATGGGAACTTTTAGGGTTTTAAATTCTCCTTAATTTTATAAATCTTCCTTTATAGTAATAAAATCTTAACAAAATGAGATTGGATGTACAACAGAAGGCAGAAAGAAGAATGGAAGAGGAAAACATTTCCCTTCCAAAGAGGAGTCATTAGGAAGCGAGACGTGGTGGTACAGGCTGTAATCCCAGTACTTTGTGGGCTGAGACTGAAGCACCACAGTTCAAGATCAGCCTCGGCAATTTAGCAAGGCTTTAACAACCTCGTGAGACCCTGTTTTAAACAAAAAGTTTTAGCCAGGCATGGTGGCACATGCTTGTAATCCCAGCATTTGGGAGACGGAGACCGGAGGATTGCGGTTCTAGGACAGCCTCAGATCCTTAGTGAGGCCCTTCGTGACTCAGTGAGACCCTGTTTTAAAAAACAAAAAGACTAAAAAATAGGGCTGGGGGTTGTAGCTCAGAGGTACACTGCCCCGGGGTTCCATCTCTGGTACTGCAAAACAAAACAAAACAAACTTTTCATTTAAAAGCACCGGATGGTGCTCAAAGTTGAGTGGAACAGATAAAGCAGAATCTTCTAATTTCCAGATATTTGTTTAAGATTTTCAGCTGCTATTGGTCAGAACTAGCCAAGCAGTAAGTCTTACCAACCATTAACAGAGGAGAATATTACCCTCTTAGTTTAGGTAAGTTATGCTTCACACTCTGTTCTAGAGGAAAGGGCCACCTTTTCTGAAAAACAACAACAAAACAACTCATGGTTGCTTAGATTTCCAAATAAGCCAGGCAGGGTGGCGTGTGCTTATAATCCCTGCACTCGGAAGGGTGAGACAGGAGGATTGCAGTTTCGTGGTCAACCTCAGCAACGTAGTGAAGCCCTCTGCAACTTAATAAGACCCTGTTTCTTATAGGTAAATAAATAAATAAGTAAATAAAATAGGACTGAGAGCAAAGCTCGGAGATAGAATGTCCCTGGGCTTGGGGCCAGTGGCCAACATCGGAGCCTTCTGTGAGGCAAGGCCGCTACTGGGGCCTCCAAGGCTGGGATCGGAGCCTGCCGAGGGGTTAGGCTGGTGCCGGGGCCAGCGAGGCCGAGATCGGAACCTGCCGTGAGGCAAGGCCGGTGCTGGGGCCTCTGAGGCCAGGAGAGGAGTCTGTTGAGGGGTTAGGCCGGTGCCAGGGTAAGCAAGGCTGGGACGGAGCCTGCCTTGAGGCTAGGCCGGTGCTGGGGCCACCGAGGCCGGGATTGGAGCCAGCCGAGAGGTTAGGTCGGTGTGGGGGCCAGCGAGGCCAGAACTGGGGCCTCCCATGAGGCAAGGCCGCTGCTTGAGCCAGCGAGGTCTGGATCAGTCCACCGGGTAGCCAGGCCACTACTGGAGCCATCAAGAATGGGATCGGTACTTGCAACGCGGCATGCACAGAGAAATATCGCAGAAAATAAAAACCAGATGCTTCCCCTAATCAGCAATAACTAGGAGGAAAGGGGCAACAGGAAGAGGTCGAGTTATAGAAAGGACCCTATAGTGAAGCAATTAAGGTGACCAATCAGAGGGTATGGAATAGGGGAGGGTGGAGCCTCTTTAAAACGCAGGAGGTACATAAACAAATGTATCAAAGTTAATCACCAAACAAGCATGGGATTGAGGGAGGGGGAGGGAATGGGATGGGGACTGGATGAGGGCCAATTGGATGATGTGTGCTTATATATCCTCTCAAGTCTTGTATTCCAATGTGATATATGATTACAATGCACCAATAAAAATAAATAAAAAAAAACCAAGAATGTCCCTGGGCTCAATCCCCACTATGACATAATTTTTTTTTCATATAACCTATTAAAAATTGGAGGAACTAAAATAGGCAACTATTCACATCAACTTCAGTTTTTAGTACTGGGGATCAAACCCAGGGACATTCTACCTCCAAGCTACACCCTCAGCCCTTTTTTATTTTTTATTTTAGTTTTTATAGTACTAGAGATCGAGCCCAGGGACATTCTATCTCCAAGCTACACTCTCAGACCTTATTTTTTATTCTTTGTTTTAAAACAGAGTCTCACTAAGTTGCAGAGGGCAATCCTCCAGTCTCAGCCTCCCAAATACTTGGATTACAAGCATGCACCACCACACCTGGCTTTTTGTTCGTTTGTTTTGTTTTTAAACAAAATCTCTCTAAGTTACCGAGGTCCTTGCTAAATTGCTGAGGCTGGTCTCAAACCTGACATTGTCCTGTCTCAGCCTCTCAAGTACTGGGATTGCAGGCATGGGGTACCACTCCTGGCCAGCTTCAGTTTGGAGATTATCCTTTGGATATCAGTGGTTGCAGAATATTACGGCATTGAGAATGGAGTGTTAGAATGAGAGGGTGAAGTTATGCTCAGAATGCTTCTAGAAATCTTGTTGACTAGGCAATGGAGTAAATATAAGAGAGATGATGTGGAGAAAAGAGTTGGCCGTTTTATATGTCAATCAGTTATGCCCAAGCTGAAGCTGACGTGGTAAGAACTAGAAGTGCTTGTGAAGCTTGTGCTGCCAGTTGGGTGGTGTGCGTGCCTGTAGCAGGGAGTTCAAGAGGGAGGATCACACAACCCAGGAGTTGGAGATCTGACTGCTGGACAACACAGCAAGATCATGAAGGGATATTTGTATTGATACAAGGAATGAAAAGAGTGACAGGAAACGTGTTAACATCTTCTGTAAGTAAAAGAATGACCTTTTGGTAGTTCCCAGAACTCATGTGTAAGATTTCTTATTGCAACAATCTAGTATCTTATCACCTTCTACTTAAATAAAAAGCAAAGTATGATTTCATCGTCTTACAATTCATTCACATGAAATACTATAGTATTTAGTAGTGTATGATGTTTGATTTTATCTTTGACCCTGGATATCACACAAGATATTTAGATGTGCTGGAAAAAAATGTCTTTACTTAACTATATATAAGATAAAATGATGAGAATGAGCTTAATACTTTCTATTAGATTGTTAAGACTTTAAAGGGTTATTATTTTAAAATTAAAATCTACATGATATAAATGGGAAGTCTTTCAATTACTGTACGTTCTCATTAAAGTTGATTAAAACAGAGGAATTTGTTTCTTTTGTAATATAATTTCAAATTCTAAACTGGACATCAAGCTTGTGACATTTTCTGTAAAAAAAATAATTTATATGTCAACTCACTGGTTACTTAAATTTTTACTTTATAAGAGCTGAATCTCTATTTCAGAAGTAGAAAATATATTTAATAGTTATTGACTTTTTTTTTTTTTTTGCGGTACTAGGGATGTAATTCTGCCTCCGAGCTACACCGCCAGCCCTAATTTTTATTCTTTATTTTGAAACAGGGTCTCACTAAGTTGCAAAGGACCTCACTAAGTAGCTGAGGTTGTCTGTGAACCACGATTCTTTTGTTTCAGCCTCCCAAATGCTAGGATTACAAGCGAGACCCACCACACTTGGCTAGTTATTGACATTTTAAACATTTAAAAGCTCTATCCATGTGAACAAATTCAAAGAAATAGGTATTAGTTTATCTGATGTTGGAACGTCCTATTTCTTGATATTTTATAAAGAAGTTAGATTTCACTTAAGTTTATAAATTATTGTCTTTGTTTCTGAATAATTGGCACAATGCAATGCTTTTAACTTTTATTTTAGGTGGTACTGGAGGTGGAACCCAGAGGCTTTCTACCTCCGGGCTATACTCCCAGACCCATTTTCTTTTTGGAAACAGGGTCTCACTTAAGTTGCTGAGAGCCTCACTAAGTAGCTGAGGCTGGCTTTGAACCTAAGTGATCCTCCTGTCTCAGCCTCCCAAGCGCAGGGATTACAAGCGTGTGCCACCACGCCTGGCTATTGCTTTTAACTTTAATAACTACTTAACATTATCATTCTTTCTTGAAATATGAGAAAATTGTTAACAATGTATAATATTGTCTTTTTAGATAGAAACCTTATACTTTGTAAAATAAATTCTAGAATATGCCTCAGAAATAGAAATTAACTTGATTTTTTTTTTTTTTTTTGTGGTACTGGGGATGGAACCCAGGGGCATTCTGCCTCTGAGCTACACCACTGGCCCTATTTTTTTTATTCGTTATTTTTTGAAACAGGGTCTCACTGAGTTGCAAAGGGCCTCACTAATGAGCTGAGTGAGGCTGGCTGTGAACCGCAATCCTCCTGTCTCAGCCTCCCAAATGCTGGGATTACAAAGATTTTAATCTTTCCTCAAAAATAAAAAAGGTATATTTGTGTTAATGGCTTCAAAATTTTAGTCTTAAACATATTATTCTAGAATAACAAAATTTTCATACTGGACCTTATAGAATAAAAAAACAAGATCAACATAAGTTATAATTTTTTTTTTTTGTTGGTGGTATTGGGGATGGAAACCAGGGGCCTTCTACCTCCGGACTACACTCCCAGACCTATTTTTTTTTATATATTTTATTTGGAATCAGGGTCTCTTAAGCCAGTTGAGGCTGGCTTTGAACTTGCACGATCCTCCTGTCTCAGCCTCCCAAGTGCGGGGATTACAAGCATGGGCCACCACGCCCGGCTCATAAGTTATAATTTTTGCCAATTATATATGTATGTGATTATGATCTAAGAAACTTTTTACAATCATCTAAAGCATGGATTTTTAAGAACTGAAAAGTAAATTAATTGAAATAATTATCTAATTCTGTCTTCACTTACTCAAAAGTTTTAAAATTATTTATATAAAAGATGGAAAAACCAAGAGCACACAAATCAAGTAACATAAGAAGTTAACCTTAGGGAAACTGAGTTTAAAAAGGAGCATTTTAATCAAGCCTGGGTAATGAAGGTTAGACTGATCAGTCATCATTGGGAGTAAATATTAATAACAAATGCAATAAAGTATATTATCTGTTTGTTTTCTTCAAAATGTAATTTATGTGCATCAAATTTATCATTATTCAGTAATCTAAAGTGTAACTATTTTATAAGAAATATTTTTTGAAAAGAAATAAAGACAATTGAAGACTTCCTGATCCAACATGACTCTCAGGCAAATATCCCTAGGGTAAAAATACCATTGTGACTGATTCATAGTAGGCATGCAATAAACACTTATTGGAAGTGTAGGAATATGATGATTTAATTGGGGTATCCTGATTTAGTCTTCTGAGTTAAAAATTTTTTTTGCAGTACTAGAGATTGAATCAGGGGCATTCTACCTCTGAGCTAACCCCTCAGCCCTATCTTTTTTATTATTTATTTATTTATTTATTTTTGCGGGTCTGGGGATGGAACCCAGGGCCATTGACCTCCGAGCTACACCCCCTTCCCTGTTTTTTTGTTTTTTATTATTTTTTATTTTGAAACCGAGTCTCACTGAGTTGCAGAGGGTCTCACTTAGTAGCTGAGGCTGTCTGCGAACCGTGATCCTCCAGTCTCAGCCTCCCAAATGCTGGGATTACAAGCTTGCACCACCACGCCTGGCTATTCTTTATTTTGAAACAGGGTTTCACTAAGTTGCAGAGAGCCTCACTAAGTAGCTGAGGCTGGCTGCAAGCCTGTGATCTTCCTGTCTCAGCCTCTCAGGTACTGAGATTACAAATGTGCGCCACCAATCCCGGCTTCTTCTGAGTTAGGAACAAACAGCCTGAACATTCTTTCTCAGTGCTGGGGCAATCGAACAGGGCCTCATGCATGCTAAGTGGATGCTCTACCATGAGCTACATCCCCTTGGACATGGTTAATGATAGTAATGTCACTATTAATGAGGAACAGCCCTTTATTACATTTTTATTACATATTCAACAGTGTCATACTTTAAGAAGATGAAGAAACACTTGTGAAACAACAGCAACAAAAAAGAATGTTGAGAAGGGGTTTGCCTGGTATGCTGGAAGTAACAGTTTATTGTGTCTGATAATTATTTTGCCTAATATTGTTTGACATGATTGAATCAAGTATAGAGCAAAGGCTAGTTGTATTCACATAGTTTAGTATTGTGATGAAATTAATCTTATGACAAGGTCCATCTGATGTGAGTGTGATGATAGCCGTAGTTGTATTATGCCATCTGGTCTGTAGGCGACAGTAATAACATGATCACAGTAACAGAATAGTCCTCATTTTGCACGGAGTGAACTTGGTTCATGGAGGTGAATGAGGAAGGGAATGGGAGGTAGGTGGATGGTGAAGAGGTTGGAGTCAGTGAGGGGAGATTGAGCAGATCAGGAAGTTACTCTGGGAGTATAGGAAGCTCCCTCGGGGCATCTGACGTGACGCGTGTCACTACCTTCTGCTACAAAGATTGCCCTTGGCCTGGTGTACTGCAAAATTCTCACTAATGGGCAAAGACCTGGGAAGATACATAGATATAAATAATACATCTTTCCTGGTGAGGGAAAACCTTGACAGCTTGGTTCTTAGGACAAATAAAGCAGAAACCTTTGCTAGGGAATTGCAAAGTCTCCTTTCCTTCCTTTCACTCAGAGTTGTATTTTTGTGTAGTAAAATAAAGGGCTGTCAACCTGACTCCAAATATACACATCCACCAGGGAGAGAGAGGAAGAGCCCCAAGAGTGACAAGGAGAGAGCAGTGGCTTTGGGGGAAGCACGGAAATCCCTGGGGGTGCAAACATGCTAATAATATTCCTAGAGGCTGAAACAAGGCTTTCATTTGCATTTGATCCATGCACTTCAAAGCACTGGTTGGGCATCCAGTATTCTCTCCAAGTAAATCTATAGATACAGTGCAATTTAAAAACAATCTGATTAACCTGGTCTCCTGCCTGGACTTGACTGCTGGGCTGGCTCTGGACATACTCCCTCCTCACTGACCTACTTCCAGCCTCCTTTGGTCCTTTCAACCCCATCCACAGGGGCTAAAGGAAGCTGCTGCACACTTGGAAGATCTTTCCTCCCTTGATTTTTATCACCGGAGGCCAAACAAGAGACCCATACACTAAAAGGAAGACTCTCTTCTGGTAGAGATCAAGAATAGCCCAGGGAGCCGGGTGTGGTGGCGCAGGCTTATAATCCCCGCGTTTAGGAGGCGGAGACAGGAGGATCGCGCAGGTTCGAAGCCAGCCGCGCTGGCTTAAAAGACCCTGTTTCCAAATAAAAAAAAGTATAAAATAGGTCTGGGAGTGTAGCCCGGAGGAAGAAGGGCTTCCAGGAACCCAGTACCACCAAAAAAAAAAAAAAAAAAAAAAAAAAAAGAATAATCCAGGGATTTGGGATCTAATCGTTGTTACCAGGGCCAAGAGGACCCCACTCACCCCATCCCCTTGCCCCCAGTACTTACAGTAAGACTGCCCTTCCTCTGCAGGGTTAAGAGAACCTACTTCTTGCTTTTCAATGCTCACAGTTTGCCCCAGTATCTGCTGTGAGCCTGATAAATCTAATCTCACATTAAAACTACAAGCAGCAGGGACCAGTCTCATTTCCCATTCGGAATCCGATGCTGCTCACATCCTTTATTTTATTTCTTTAACTTCTGAGCACTGTGTCCTTTGGAACTTATGACCCATCTTCAGCGAACTTTCTATATCTTCAACCTAAAGACTCCCCTCACTTCCTTGATCTAATTGAAACCTGGCTCTCTCCTGAGCCTGCTCTTATATCATCAAGTGACAAGATGTTTTTATGTTCAGACAATTGAGCCTGGGATGGGATACGTGTCCCCCTTTCCTCTCTCCTTAGAAAGCACTCTGATGTGTGTCTCAGTTCATCAGACTATCCCACCCACTACCCAAGTATTACTTCTGTTTGCTAGACCCCTGGGTTACTGTCCTTTTCTTTTCTTTCTTCAGAATCTGGGCATTTAATGGAATTTTTTTTTTGTTTTATTGGCATATAATTGACAAAACTAATAGGTATACATATATATATTCAAAGTGCACAACATGATGCTTTAGTGTACACATACATTGTGAAAAGATTACCATAATCAAACAAATTAACTTATCTAACACTTCACTTCTAACCTTTTCACTTGTGGTAAGAGTACTTAAGATCGGCTCTCTTAGCAAATGTCAAGTATATGATACATTACCATTAACCACAGTCACTGTGCTGTACATCAGATCTCCAGAACTTACTCATCTTATAACTTCAAGTTTCTGTCCTCTGACCACCATCTTCCCATTTTCCCTACTGTTGCTTTCCATTTCTTGATTTTTATCTTTTGACCCACTGTACACCGTTCCTGTCTTGGTAATGGTCGTAAATGCATGGGCGATCAGTTCAACATCCTCGTCAGTTCCTTCCACCATACTTTAGCATTTCATCCCATAACTATAGCTTAAAACTTATCATCAATACTTGCAATAGTTCCATAATTTCAATTTTCTGCACAGTATTCCCTGACAACTGTATGTCTAGCTCATTTCTCTGCACCGTAACTCTAACAAACTGTGGATCCAAACAGAAACTACAGTTTGCAGAATTTTGGGCTGTCTTATCCCTTACTGTTGGTTACTTTTCCCTACTTACCCACTTTAAATAATATCATAG
Source organism: Muscardinus avellanarius (assembly GCF_963383645.1). Classification (NCBI taxonomy): domain Eukaryota; kingdom Metazoa; phylum Chordata; class Mammalia; order Rodentia; family Gliridae; genus Muscardinus; species Muscardinus avellanarius. Next base: position 32,400,884 of record NC_137786.1, on the reverse strand, counting down.
TCAAGCACTCATTTTCACTGTGCTCAGATCCTTTGCCCTTCTCTCTTACCTCAACAGCCTTGGCAAAATCCACAGCTCTGGTGAATTCAGCTATTGCTTGCCACAGTCAAACTTCGAATCTGTGTGCCGTTACCTACTAGACAGACAAACGAAGACAAAGCACACAGTTGTGCTTATTGGTCTCATTTTAAATTTGTAATTTTTAACCTCATGTGGACACTTACTGACTTCTGAGATTTGTTCTGTATTTTCCTAGTCATTCACTTTATCACTCTAATCTTAGATAATAATTTTATAACCTTTCTCATCTCTCCTCAAAGCTCCAACATCTCCTCTCAGGTGATCTTACTCAAAGAAAGTATTATTAAAAAAAATTTTTTTTGTGGTACTGGGGGTGGAACCCAGAGGCTTTTCTACCTCCAGGCTATACTCCCAGACCTATTTTTTATACCTTATTTGGAAACAGGGTCTTGCTAAGTTGCTGAGAGCCTCACTAAGTAGCTGAGGCTGGCTTCGAACCTGTGCGATCCTCCTGTCTCAGCCTCCCAAGCGCTGGGATTGTAAGTGTGTGCCACCACGCCTGGCTGGGAAGTATTATTTTAAGATGAACCGTCTGGGTTTCTTTTAGAGGCCAACTTCATCCTCTCTTGTTTATTAAAGTACATCTTTAGCAATTCTTCTCTCTCATTCTTACTGCTGAATGTTTGAATGTTTTTTTCCATCCAAAACTCATGTTGAAATTTAATTCTCATTGTAAAATTATTAAGAGATGGAACCTTGAGCTGGGTGTGGTGGTGCATGCTTTTAATCCCAGCATTTGGGAGGCTGAGACAGGAGGACTGTGGTTTGTAGACAGCCTCAGCTACTTAGTGAGGCCCTTTACAACTCAATGAGACCCTGTTTCAAAATAAAGAATAAAAAATAGGGCTGGGGGTGTAGCTTGGAGGTAGAGGGCCTCTGGGTTCCATCCTCAGTACCACAAAAAAAAAAAAAAAAGAAAGAAAAAAAGGAGGTGGAACCTTTAAGAGGTGATTAGGCCACGAAGGGCTCTACTCTCACAGGTGGATTGGTGCCATTATATAAGGGTGGGTTTAGACCCCTTTTTCTCTCTCATCCTCCTGCCTTTCATCACAGGATGACACAGCATGAAGACCCTTGCCAGGTGACAGCACTGGATATTGGACTTCCCAGCCTTCAGAATGGTGAACTCACAAATTATTCTCATAATAAGTTACCCAGCCTCAGATATTCTGTTATACACTCAGAGTGGACCAGCATACCGACAGTAGCAATTACTCTCCTCCCCATCATCTCTCTCAGTGTACATTCTGTTTGGTTCCCTCAACATTTGCTGATCACCTATCATGGCCATTTACTAGGGCTAAAGACATGAAAAGGAAAAGAACCATGGCATGCTGTTTCTACGGGCCAGAGGAGAGTATCTCGAAAAAAACACTAAGGCCTAAAGACTCTAGATATAGGGAATCACAGTAGTATTTGTGAAATTCCATAATACTAGCTTTTTACTGACCAGTTAAACTCTACAACAGAGGTCATTTTACTCATAGCAGAATACTTTATGAGGTTTTATATGTTTTCCTTCTTTCTTTCTTTCTTTCTTTCTTTCTTTCTTTCTTTCTTTCTTTCTTTCTTTCCTTCTTTCTTTCTCTCTCTCTCTCTTTTATTTATTTATTTTTTGTGATACCAGAAATTGAACCCAGGGACATTCTACCTCTGAGATACACCTCCGGCACTATTTATTTATTTATTTAGTTGGTACTGGGGGTGGAACCCAGAGGCTTTCTACCTCCAGGCTATACTCCCAGACCTATTTTATATTTTATTTGGAAACAGGGTCTCACTAAGTTGCTGAGAGCCTCACTAAGTAGCTGAGGCTGGCTTCAAACCTGTGCGATCCTCCTGTCTCAGCCTCCCAAGTGTGGGGATTACAAGTGTGTGCCACCACGCCTGGCTGGATTTATACATTTTCGGTCACTAGAAATGATAAATTTGGGCTTAACTGTTAATTTTCATACAAAATAGCTCTCCTTATAAAAGACAAAAAAGGGAAAAAATAGCTTCTATTTAAATTAAGGTACCAGTAATAATAATTGCTATGACTTCTGGAATGTCAATAGGTTTATTGATGCCAGACTCTGGATTGAGTGTTTTCATACATTTTGTTTACTTCATCCTTATACCAACCGATACTGTGAGGCAAGGTAGTGTTCCCTGAATTGACAGGTAGAAAACTGGGAAACAAAGGATATAATAAAGCTCCCCCTCCATGAGCTTTATAAAATTTTTATTTTAATTAGAATAATATACAAGTAGTCAAAGGACAAAAAAGTATGCCTGCAGATGGTCTGAACTAAATAAATCATGTGCACTTGAAAATGAATGGCTTTTTATAAAAGAGATTGTGCCGGTGACGACAGTGGAGGTATTGTTCAAGTCGTTTCTGCAGCACACCAAAGACCCAGAGCAACGAAGACCAATTTAGTCAACAAACAACTGGTACCATTTGGGGACATAAAGATAGAAGGGCTTGGCTGAGAAAGGGGGAAGGAGTATATATATATATATATATATATATATATATATATATATACACACACACACACAGAGAGAGAGAGAGAGAGAGAGAGAGAGAGAGAGAGTGTGTGATATGTGTGCGATAGAATCTAGGGGCATTCTACCTCTGAGCTGGACTTCCAGCCATTTTTATTTTTTTATTTTGAAACAGGTTATCGCTAAATTGCTGAAGGTCTCATTAAATTGCTGAGGCTGACCTCAAACCTGTCATCCTCCTGTCTCAAGTTCTGAAATCCTGGGATTACAGGTGTGTGCCACCACTCCCAATATATTTTAAAAATTACAGTTTAGCCGGGCTTGGTGCGCACGCTTGTAATCCCCGCGCTTGGGAGGCGGAGACAGGAGGATCCCGCTGGCTAAGAGACCCTGTTTCAAAAACATAAAATAGGTCTGGGAGTGTAGCCCGGAGGTGTAATGGCTTCCAGGAACCCCAGTACTACCAAAAAAAAAAAAATTACAGTTTAGCTTCTTTTGTTCCCAAATATATACATACATACATACATATATATATGTATACACACACACACACACACACACACACACACACACACACACATATATATATATATGTATATATAATTTTTTTTTTCTTTTTTCGGTACCGGGGATGACACCTAGGGGCAGTCTACCTCCAAGCTACACTCTCAGCCCTAATTTTTAGTCTTTTTTTATTATGAGAAACAGGGTTTTACTGAGTTCTGAAGGGCCTCGCTAAGTAGCTGAGGCTGTCTGCAAATGGAGATTCTCCTGTCTCCACCTCCTGAGTGCTGGGATTACAAGTGTAAGCCACCAAGCCTGGCCCAATCTTATATTTTTAAACCTATAGAAGACTTGAAAAAAATAGTACAATGAACAACCACATGCTATTAAATTGGATTAAACTTTAATTTTTCTGTGCTATCTATATATGAGTATCTATACACATATAAAGTATATATACAGTTTAAATACTTTATCTATGTGCTTACCAGTATGTATTTGTATATACATACATATATTTTGTCTGATCTGTTTTCCTTTTTTCTTTTCTTTGTGGAACTGGGGATGGAACACAGGGCATTCTATCTCCAAGCTACATCCAGCCCTATTTTTTATTCTTTATTTTGAAACAAGGTCTCACTAAGTTGCAGAGGGTCTCACTAAGTAGCTGAGGCTGGTTGCGAACCTGTGATCCTCCTGTCTCAGCCTCCCAAGTACTGAGATTATAAGCGTGCACCACCACGACGGGCTGTCCGATCTGTTTTTCTTTTGTAGTATTGGATATTGAATCTAGGAACCTTCTATCACTGAGCTATGCCTTCATCCCTTTCTATCTTGAAGTAGGGTAAGTTACCACAGGTGGCCACTAACCTCTGAGCCTTCTGCCTCAGCCTCTCCAGTACTGGAATTACTAAACAAAGATATTATATATAACAACAGTCCAATTATTGTACTTAAATTTAACATTCTGGCTTTAACATTAAAAAAGAACATTAAGAACACTATTATTAACCTATATGCATCTATTTTCAAATTCTCCTAATCATCTAAAAATGTCCTATATAATAATTTCCCCTCTGATTCAGGATTCAGTCAGAGATCTAATGCAGCATTTAATTATAAAATCATTTTAGTCTTTTAATATAAATACTTTTTTTTTTGGTGGTACTGGGGTTCCTGGAAGCCCTTCTACCTCAGGGCTACACTACCAGACCTATTTTTACATTTTTATTTGGAAACAGGGTCTCCTAAGCCAACGCGTGCGGCTGACTTCGAACCTGCGCGATCCTCCTGTCTCCGCCTCCCAAGCTCGGGGATTACAAGCGTGCGCCACCACGCCCGGCTGCTTTCTTATCTTTTACAATAGTCATCTCACAGAACAGTCAAGGCTTGTTGTCTTGTAAACTTTCTCTCAACTTGGATTAATCTTTTCCTCCCATCATTAGGCTTATAAATATTTTAGGCAGGAATACTATATAGATGGAGTTCAGATTAATTTTGACAGACATTAACTTTTATTGGCAAATAATACAAACATTTACCTTTTTAGTAAGTTAAATGCACATTTAAAATATTCACTTTCTGGCCAGGCATGATGGCGCATGCTTGTAATCCCCGCGCTTGGGAGGCGGAGACAGGAGAATTGCACGGGTTTGAAGCCAGCTTTGCTGGCTTAAGAGACCCTGTTTCCAAATAAAATATAAAAAATAAGTCTGAGAGTGTAGCCCAGAGGTAGAAGGGTTCCATCCCCAGTACCACCAAAAAAAAAAAAAAAAGATAAAATATTCACTTTCTGCCAGGTGTGGTGTTAATGCCTGTCATCGCAATACTTGGGAGGCTGAGGTAAGGAGACCTGAAGATTTGAGCCCAGCCTCAGTAACTTAGTGAGACTGTCAGCAACCTAGTGGGACTTTGTTTCAAAATAAAGGGCTGGAGGTGTAGCTCAGAGGTAGAATGCCTCTGGGTTCAATACCTTGTAACACACACACACACACACACACACACACACACACACACACGCAGAAAAAGAAAACAAAAAATATTTTCTTTCTTTAGAATGCAATCTACTGACTACTAAATATAAGATGAAATATTTTACTGTACTAACTGCTGTGGGTAAGAAATCCTTAGCAGATTGCATGTTGTTTTTATAGCAGAAAATAAACCTTTTATTTTCATAAGATCTTTTTCACTATTAAGGTTATCAACAATTGACTCTGAAAATATGAATAATATACCTTTATAGAATGCATCAGTACCAATGTGAAGAAATGCTAGGCATGGTTGATTCACACCCATAATTGCTATTCTCAGCTGGAGGTGACTTAAAGTGGAAAAAGTAACAATTTTCTTCACATTGTTCTGTACTAAAGAACAAATGGTTTTAAAGCACATAGCAATAGTGCTTAAACATGTGGTAAATGTTTGGATTGTTATATTATTTTTGGTAACAGATAACTAGGTGAGATTGAAGCTGGACCATGTGAGTGCAGGCATTGGGGATGTGGAAAGAATGTGGCCCCAAACTAATGCCAGAGTAAGAGGTGAAGAGCATTATTTTTATGGTGTCTATGTTGTTTATATATCAGAAACTTATTTCTCTGTGAGTGGGGACAATGTGTGATTTTTAAAAAATTTTTATTTTTTATAAGTGGAACATATTGAGAGTGGTATACATTTACATTGTGCATCATACCCTTCCCCCTCCCCCCCCCAATAGAGAGCATCCAGGTTAATCATGTTGTATTTATGCTATTACACATATTCGTATGTAGCTCCTCCATTGAACAACCTCAGCTTTCTTCCTCTCCTATCCTTCCATTCAAGCTTTGCTGAGATTTCCCCTCCATCATCTGGAATCCTTCTGGTATTACCACTACTCCCTGGCTTGGACATATTAGAGAAAACATATGTCCCTTCTCTTTCTGTGCTTGACTAATCTCACTTAACATAATGTTCTCTAGTTCCTTCCATATTCTTGCAAATGCTATTATTTTATTTTTCTTTATAGCTGAATATAATTCCATTGTGTGTATTTTCCATAATTTTGCAATCCATTCATCTGTTGATGGAGATCTAGGTTGGTTCCATAGTTTGGCTATTACAAACTGTGCTACTATGAACATGGGTATGCATATGTTAATGTAGTTCTCTGATTTCAACCCCTTTGGAAAGATACCCAGGAGTGGTATAGCTGGACCAAATGGTAGATCTATTCCCAGTTTTCTAAGGAATCTCCATACTGATCTCCATAGTGGCTGAACTACTCTACACTCCCACCAACAGTGTAAAAGAGTTCCTCTTTCCCCACATCCTCGCCAGCAATTGTTGTTGTCTGGTTTCTTTATGTTTGCCATTCTGATTGGGGTTAGATGGAATCTCAGCATAGTTTTGATTTGCATCTCCCTGATGGCTAATGATGTTGAATATCTTTTCATGTATCTATTGGCTATTTGTATCTCTTCTTTTGTGAAATGTCTATTCATTTCAGTTGCCCATTTCTTGATTGGGTTGTTTGTTTTGCTAGTGTAGAGTCTTTTGAGCTCTTTGTATATTCTGGATATTAGCCCCCTATCAGAGTGGTGGCTGGTAAAGATCTCCCATTCTGTAGGCTTCCTCTTTAGGTTTTTGACGGTTTCCTTTGATGAGAAGAAACTTTTTCGTTTGAATAAATCCCACTTATTGATTCTTGCTTTAATTTCCTGCGCTTTGGATCTTATTGAGAAAGTTACTCCCTGTACCTATATGTTGGAGTGCAGATCCTATGCCTTTCTCTAATAACTTCACAGTCTCTGGTCTAATTTCTAAGTCTTTTTTTTTTTTTCAGAATTATATTAAAATTTTATTTTTTTAATTAATTTATTTTTTAAATTGGTGCATTGTAGTCATATATCAATCACATTGGAGTACAAGACTTGAGAGGATATACAAGCACACATCATCCAATTAGCCCTCCTCCAGCCCCCGTCCCATTCCCTCCCCCTCCCTCCATCCCACACTTCTTTGGTGGTTTACTTTGATACATTTGTTTATGTACCTCCTGCATTTTAAAGAGGCTCCGTCCTCCAGTATTACATACCCTCTGATTGGTCACATTAGTTGCTTCACTATAGGGCCCTTTCTATAGCTCAACCTCTTCCTGTTGCCCGTTTCCTCCTAGTTATTGCTGATTAAGAGAAGCGTCTGATTTATATTTTCTGCGATATTTCTCTGTGCATGCTGCGTTGCAAGTACCAATCCCACTCTTGATGGTCCCAGTAGTGGCCTGGCTACTCAGTGGACTGATCCAGACCTCGCTGGCTCACGCAGCGGCCTTGCCTCATGGGAGGCCCCAGTTCAGGTCTGGCTGGCCCCTGAACCGGTCAAACCCCTAAGCTGACTTTGGTCCCGACCTTGGAGGCCGCAGGAGTGAACTTGCCTCACGCCAGGCTCCGATGCTGGCCATTGGCCCCTGCACCAGTCTAACCCCTTGGCAGGATTCCAGTCCCGGCCTCGGAGGCCCCAACACTGGTAATGCCTCACTGCAGGCTCCGATGCCGGCCTCACTGGCCCCAGCACCGGCCTAACCCCTTGACAGGCTCTTATCCTGGCCTCAGAGGCCCCAGTACCGGCCTTGCCTCAAGGCAGGCTCCGATGCCGGCCTCGCTGGCCCCAGCACCGGCCTAATCCCTCGGCAGGCTCTTATCCTGGCCTCGATGCCCCAGTACCGGCCTTGCCTCAAGGCAGGCTCCGATGCCGGCCTCGCTGGCCCCAGCACCGGCCTAACCCCTCAGCAGGCTCTTATCCTGGCCTCGAGGCCCCAGTACCGGCCTTGCCTCACGGCAGGCTCCGATGCCGGCCTCACTGGCCCCAGCAGTGGCCTAACCCCTCGGCAGGCTCCGATCCCGGCCTCAGAGGCCCCAGTACCGGCCTTGCCTCAAGGCAGGCTCCGATGCCGGCCTCGCTGGCCCCAGCAGTGGCCTAACCCCTCGGCATGCTCCGATCCCGGCCTCGGAGGCCCTAGCACTGGTCATGCCTCACGGCAGGCTCCGCTGCCGGCCTTGTTGGCCCCAGCACCGGCCTAACCCCTCGGCAAGCTCTTATCCTGGCCTCGGAGGCCCCAGTACCGGCCTTGCCTCACGGCAGGCTCCGATGCCGGCCTCACTGGCCCCAGCACTGGCCTAACCCCTCAGCAGGCTCTTATCCTGGCCTCGGAGGCCCCAGTACCGGCCTTGCCTCACGGCAGGCTCCGATGCCGGCCTCGCTGGCCCCAGCAGCGGCCTAACCCCTCGGCAGGCTCCGATCCCGGCCTCGGAGGCCCCAGCACTGGTCATGCCTCAAGGCAGGCTCCGATGCCGGCCTCGCTGGCCCCAGCACCGGCCTAACCCCTTGGCAGACTCTTATCCTGGCCTCGGAGGCCCCAGTACCGGCCTTGCCTCACGGCAGGCTCCGATGCCGGCCTCGCTGGCCCCAGCACTGGCCTAACCCCTCAGCAGGCTCTTATCCTGGCCTAGAGGCCCCAGTACCGGCCTTGCCTCAAGGCAGGCTCCGATGCCGGCCTCACTGGCCCCAGCACTGGCCTAACCCCTCAGCAGGCTCTTATCCTGGCCTCGGAGGCCCCAGTACCGGCCTTGCCTCACGGCAGGCTCCGATGCCGGCCTCGCTGGCCGAAGCAGCGGCCTAACCCCTCGGCAGGCTCCGATCCCGGCCTCGGAGGCCCCAGCACTGGTCATGCCTCAAGGCAGGCTCTGATGCCGGCCTCGCTGGCCCCAGCACCGGCCTAACCCCTTGGCAGACTCTTATCCTGGCCTCGGAGGCCCCAGTACCGGCCTTGCCTCACGGCAGGCTCCGATGCTGGCCTCGCTGGCCCCAGCACCGGCCTAACCCCTCGGCATGCTCCGATCCCGGCCTCGGAGGCCCCTGCACTGGTCATGCCTCACGGCAGGCTCCGCTGCCGGCCTCGTTGGCCCCAGCAACGGCCTAACCCCTCGGCAAGCTCTTATCCTGGCCTCGGAGGCCCCAGTACCGGCCTTGCCTCACGGCAGGCTCCGATGCCGGCCTCGCTGGCCCCAGCACCGGCCTAACCCATCGGCAGGCTCTTATCCTGGCCTCGAGGCCCCAGTACCGGCCTTGCCTCAAGGCAGGCTCCGATGCCGGCCTCGCTGGCCCCAGCACCGGCCTAACCCCTCAGCAGGCTCTTATCCTGGCCTCGGAGGCCCCAGTACCGGCCTTGCCTCACTGCAGGCTCCGATGCCGGCCTCACTGGCCCCAGCAGCGGCCTAACCCCTCGGCAGGCTCCGATCCCGGCCTCAGAGGCCCCAGTACCGGCCTTGCCTCACGGCAGGCTCCGATGCCGGCCTCGCTGGCCCCAGCAGCGGCCTAACCCCTCGGCAGGCTCCGATCCCGGCCTTGGAGGCCCCAGCACTGGTCATGCCTCAAGGCAGGCTCCGATGCCGGCCTCGCTGGCCCCAGCACCGGCCTAACCCCTCGGCAAGCTCTTGTCCTGGCCTCGGAGGCCCCAGTACCGGCCTTGCCTCAAGGCAGGCTCCGATGCCGGCCTCACTGGCCCCAGCAGCGGCCTAACCCCTCGGCATGCTCCGATCCCGGCCTCGGAGGCCCCAGCACTGGTCATGCCTCAAGGCAGGCTCCGATGCCGGCCTCGCTGGCCCCAGCACCGGCCTAACCCCTCAGCAGGCTCTTATCCTGGCCTCGGAGGCCCCAGCACCGGCCTAACCCCTCGGCAGGCTCTTATCCTGGCCTCGGAGGCCCAAGTACCGGCCTTGCCTCATGGCAGGCTCTGATGCCAGCCTCGCTGGCCCCAGCAGCGGCCTAACCCCTCAGCAGGCTCCGGTCCCGTCCTCGGGGGCCCCAACACTGGCCTTGCCTCACGGCAGGCTCCGATGTCGGCCTTGCTGACCCCAGCACCGGCCTAACCCCTCAGCAAGTTCCGGACCCAACCTCGGAGGCCCTAGCACAAGCCTTGCATCATGGCAGGCTCCAATGCCGGCCTCGCTGGCCCCAGCATCGGTCTAACCCCTCTGCAGGTTCCAATCCCGGCCACGGAGGCCTCAGTAGTGGCCTTGCCTCACAGCAAGCTCCGATGTTGGCCACTGGCCCCGGCGCCTGCCTAACCCCTCAGCAGGTTCCGATCACTGTCTCTGTGGTTATTATTTCAAAGGTTCCAGTTGTAATGTATCAGATCTCTGCCTCCCCCGAATATTGGCCACTGGCATTGCCACTGCCTCCACCGTTTCAAATCCTTCCCAGGCTCTTTTTCCACTCTGAATGTTGTCCAGTGTTCCTAAGCATGCGTGATGGTAGCATTCGACATTTAGTGTAATTTCTCCAAAAAAATAAAGTTGGTAAGATCCGGTTTCTGCTTCTCCTGAATACAAGTCTCCACCACCATCGCGAAGAACTCTTTCAACACTGCATTTCTCCTTGGTCTCCGCTAAACTCTCTCCTTATATGTGATGTCTGAGATTCTTAACAATATAGAGAAATAGCAGTCCTCTTTCACGGCAAATTTTTCCATAAGTTCCAGTGCATTTAGCTAAGTTTTGTCTGCATCTCCAGTGTCCTGGCATCCATAACGGCTTTCTTACCACCTCTCCGATATTTTTCTTTATCTTTTTCTGTTCTGGGCCCGGTTTCTCCAGGGGTCTGGCGTGCTACTCGCAGTTCGGCCGGGACCCAGAGTCCCGCGATCCGGGCCCCAGCTGGCGTGCCCTGTGCTCGACCCCCGCCCAGAACCCAGCGTCTTACTGGGCCTTGTTTCTCCAGGGGTCTGGCGTGCTACTCGCAGTTCGGCCTGGGGCCCAAAGTCCCGCGACCAGGGCCCCATCTGGCGTGCCCAGCCCGCGACCCCTGCCCAGAACCCAGCGTCTTACTGGGTCTGGTTTCTCCAGGGGTCTGGCGTGCTACGCGCAGTTCGGCAGGGGCCCAGAGTCCCGCGACCCAGGCCCCATCTGGCGTGCCCAGCCCGCGACCCCCGCCCAGAACCCAGCGTCTTACTGGGTCCGGTTTCTCCGGGGGTCTGGCGTGCTACGCAGTTCGGCCTGGGGCCCAGAGTCCCGCGACCAGGGCCCCATCTGGCGTGCCCAGCCCGCGACCCCCGCCCAGAACCCAGCGTCTTACTGGGTCTGGTTTCTCCAGGGGTCTGGCGTGCTATTAATTTCTAAGTCTTTGATTCATCTCGAGTTGATTCCTGTGCATGGTGATAAGTAAGGATTCAGATTCAACTTTCTACAAATGGATAGCCAGTTCTCCCAGCACCATTTGTTGAAAAGGCTGTCTTTTCTCCAGATTGCATGTTTTTATTAACAAATTTTAAAATTAAGAATAAGCAATTTATATTTATTTATTTATTTATTTATTTATTTATTGGTGGTACTGGGGATGGAACCCAGGGCCCTTCTACCTCTGGGCTACACTCCCAGACCTATTTTATATTTTATTTGGAAACAGGGTCTCTTAAGCCAGCTGAGGCTGGTCAGCCTCTCAAGCATGGGGATTACAAGCATGCGCCACCACACCCGGCAGGAACAATGCAATTTAAAATGTGTGAATGTAATTAATTTAAACTGTTTATACTTTACTGTGTATAAGGCTACTGAACACACTGTTATTTTTGTCTAGGTAATGATGAAGTTCTAGTAATATGAATCCTTTTTAGTAAGTCTGAATAAGTCTTTGCTGGAAAGTAGAACAAAACTAACAAGGTGTTTGGTGAGAATTACCAAAATTGTTAGCTGAGGAAATGGAATTAGGGATAAATCTCCTGAAAGAGGCTTAACATTTGTTTATGATATGTATTTATAAATTTTCAATGCATGCTTTGCAATAATAATGGCTGTGTTTACAGTTTGGCTAGATTTTTTTACATGTTCCTCCTGTAATTAGCACAATAACTTTAGGAGAAAAGTATAACTATTTACATTTTATAGATTAAAAATAAAGAAGCTTTTAACCATTATACTAAGTCGCTTTGATCTTATCAGTCTTCAAAAAGGCTGTATTTTATGGTTATGATTGATGCTGTAGTATATTCTAAATTCTAGGTGTGTGTGTGTGTGTGTGTGTGTGTGTGTGTGTGTGTGTATTTGTGTGCACTTGCTTATTTTTTATAAAAAAGAGAAGAATGAACTTAAATGTACATCTTTGTAAAACTAGTTCCTGTTATATTATCCAGTAGCATTCTTTTATGTTATGGATAGAACTCTGAAGATAGTCATATTTTATTTTTCAATTAAAAATATTAATTTAGTGTAATATAATTAGGTATACCAAGAGCCAAAATGGCCATGAAAAAAAACCACTGCTTTTCACATTCTCATTTTTGATAAATGTCATTAGCTTTGGCTAAATTACTATTTTGGCAAATTATATATTTCTAATGTTACACTTTCCCATGTAAAAAGCAATGTAGAAGTCATAAGAGGTCAAAATTTAATTTTAACTTGCCCTAATTTTAAGTCAAAATTTGAAATGAGTGTTGTAATATTTATAATAGTTTAGTTTGTAAAGGATGCAATCACTGAAGTAAAGGCATCAATTCAAACTATAAACAATTGATTAGACCACATGGAGAATAGAATCTTGCTCCTAGAAGATGATCACTCCAAAAACAAATGCATAATTTATAACTTAGAAAAAAAATCAGACAGCAGGAATCTGACATTGAAGAAATATGGGCCCATTTTAAGAGAGCTAACCTAAGAATAATTGGAATAGAGGAGGGAAAAGAAGGTGAAACCAAAGGGATCAATAATCTCTTCAAGGAAATTAATAGCAGGACATTTTCCAAACATAGAGCAAGAGGTCGATACACAGGTCCAGGAAACTTATAGAACTCCTTTAGACAGGATCATAGAAGAGGTTCCCCATGCCACATAATTGTCAAAATGACCAATGTGGAAACCAAGCAGAGAATCTTAAAGGCAACAAAACCAAAAGGCCAAGTGACATTCAGAGGCAAAACAATTAGAATCACTCCAGACTTCCCAAACCAAGTCATGAGCCAGAAGAGCTTGGAGTAACATATTCCAAACTCTGAAAGGAAACAACTCCTAGCCAAAAATGTCCTACCCAGCAAAACTATCATTCAAATTAGATGGGGGAAATAAGAAACTTCCATGACAAACAGAAACTGAAGGAATTTATGTCTTCAAAACCAGCGCTAGAGAAAATACTCAAAGAGATAAACTACAAAGAAGAAATAGGAAATACACACCAGAACCAGAGAAACAAGATTTTCCATCCAGCAGATAACTAAGCAAAGAAGAATTCACAGTATTTCAAAAAGAAATAAAATCTTAACATGTGAGGAATTAAAAGTTATCTCTCAATAGTCACACTGAATGTAAATGGCCTCAACTCTCCAATAAAAAGACATAAAGTGGCAAAATGGATTAAAAACCAGAATCCATCCATCTGCTGTTTACAAGAAACACACTTTACAAGTAAAGATAGTAACAAACTCAAGGTAAAGGGCTGGAGCAAGGTAATTCATGTTAAGCCATCCTAGCAATGTGAAGTAGTATTTCACTATAGTTTTTATTTGTATTTCCTTAATGATTAGTTATATTATGATAATGATGAGTGATATTCATGTGTTTATTGGTCATATAAAAATCTTTAGAGATTCATTATCTATTTTAGTCTTTTACCTATTTCTAAATTGTATTGTTTGCTTTTATTGTTGCTAATTTTTAGGATTTATATTTGGAATATTAATATCCCTTTAGATATAGCATTTGGAAATATTTTAACCCATTCTATCAGTAACTTTTAGTTCTGTTTACATTGTCTTTGGATGTACAATATTGTTCTATTTTTTGTGAAGTTTGTTTGCTTATTCTTTTGTTGCCTGTGCCTTTGGAATCATATCCAAGAAATCACTGCCAATTTCAATGTTGTGAAGTTTTATGACCCTGGTTTTCTTCTAAAAGTTTATAGTCTTAAGATTTACATTTAGGTCTTTTATCTATTTTGAGTTAATATTTGTATATGGTGTTAGGCAAGGGCCCAATTTTATTCTTTTTCATGTAGTTATTATTTTTCAACAATATTTAGTGAAAAGATTATTATTTCCTTCACCAAATGTTCTTGGAAACCTTATAAAAAATAACTTGACCCTATGCCGGACGTGGTGGCGCACGCTTGTAATCCCCGCGCTTGGGAGGCAGAGACAGGAGGATCCCGCAGGTTCGAAGCCAGCGCGTGCGCTGTCTTAAGAGACCCTCTTTCCAAATAAAAAATGTAAAAATAGGTCTAGGAGTGTAGCCCGGAGGTAGAAGGGCTTCCAGGAACCCCAGTACCACCAAAAAAAAAAAAAAAAAAAAAAAAACTTGACCGTATATGGAAGAAAAAAGAAACAAACATATCAAAGTTAATCAGGAAACCAAGGATGGGAAGGAGGGAGGGGGAGGGAAGGGTTAGGGATTGGGTAGGAGCTGATTGGGTGATGTGTGGGTGTTTATCTCCACAAGTTTTTATCCCATTAAGATGTATAACTATAACTACAATGCACCAATAAAAATTTATTTAACAAAAATAGTTTAGTTTTTTATATGAATATTTAAAATAAACTATGGAGCAGAACATGGAGGGGCATGCCTATAATCCCAGTTCTTTGGAGGCTTAAGACTGGAGGATCACAGTTCAAAGCCAGCCATCCTCAGCAATTTAGAAAGGCTCTCAGCAACTTAGTGACATCCTGTTTCCAAATAAAAAATGAAATAGGGCTGGGAGTATAGCTCAGAGGTAGAATGCCCCTGTGTTCAATCCTCAGAACTATAATAAAATAAAATAAACTATGTTTAACTCATAATACTAAAGTAGACATTTAAGCTATGAAATCTAAGCAGTAAACTCTATCATTAGTCTTTAATTGTCAAAAGCCTGTCAAGAGAATGACTTTATAAGTAGTAGAAGTAATTTTAGCTCAAATTATTATACAACATATGATTGTAATTTCTGCATGTATTTATGTCTTACTTGTCTATATCTTACATGTTAGTGCAAACAGATTTGGGGGGGGGGAAAGAGTGTGTGAACAAGGTTTGTTTGAATATTGCTACTTTGAGAGGATTTCTTCAAATGTCCTGCTAAACAATCTGAAATAAGGACTTCTGGATATACACTCACTCTGCAGGGATCACAGAGAAAAAAAAAAACAAAAACCAGGGCCTGTAATGCAAGTGCTAGGATCCCACTCACTTATTTAATGTGATGATTTAAGACCGTGATAAGAGGCAGGCAAAATGTGGTGTCAAATTAAAAGCAAAGTATGGTGATCTGCCTTGTTTTCAACTTGTTGATATCTGATGAAAACACTTTTCCACAAGCAAGACTGATGAGCAGATGGTGCTAATAAGGCCAATTAAGTGCTAAGCTTCTGGAAATGTTTTTGTTGAGTGACATCTTCAGACTGGTTGCTGCTAACATGCATCTCAAGCCATGTGTTTCTAAGGTGTAACTGCATTAACACTTATGGTCACTGGCATTCAGTTCCACAAACGCGGATTCAAACAAGCCCTTGGCTTCAGTCCCAAACAGACTATGTGAGACTGAGTGAGGAGATTCTACCAAGCCCTTTGGAACTCTGTGGGTACTCGGTCTAGGTTACTGGTTCCTAGTAACAAGTGCACGAAGAATTTTCTATGACCTGAAATGAAAAAAGAAACACACACACACACACACACACACACACACACACACACACACACACAGTAATGGATTTGGAGGGGTGCTTTTTCCCCTCTTAACTTTTACTTTTTTCCTGGTAGTTTGGAAGTTGCTCTTTAATTGATTTTTCTACATATTATATTTCATTTGGAGCACAGGCAAACAAGTGAATCATGATACATGGTCCCCACTGGTTCACGAATGATTTTTGTTTTCTTTCTTTTTTTTATGGTACTGGGGATGGAACCCAAGGGCCTTCTACCTCTGGGCTACACTCACAGACCTATTTTATATTTTACTTGGAAACAGGGTGTCGCTAAGTTGCTGAGAGCCTCACTAAGTTGCTGAGGCTGGCTTTGAGCCTGTGCGATCCTCCTGTCTCAGCTTCCCAAGCGCGGGGATTACAAGCGTGCGCCACCATGCCCAGCATGACCTTTGTTTTCTATGTCTTAGATTTATTTTATTTTTAAGATTAATTTTTATTTATCCTTCTAATAAAAAAAAGGTATCAGGCCTGGGAGGCACATGCCTGTAATCCCTAGTACTTGGGAGGTTGAGACAGGATGATCGCAGGTTTGAGGACAGCCTCAGCAATTTAGTGAGACCCTGTTTCAAAATAAAAAATAAAACAGGGGTGGGGGTGTATATCAGAGGTAGAATGCCCCTGAGTTCAATCCCCTTACCCAAACAAACAAACAAACAAACAATGGTATTATGAAAATTCACTCAAACTAAAAACCAATATATTACTGATAATTTACATTCAACTATGAATTCCTTCCTTATTCCTTCTCTCTACCTGCCCTCCTCCCCCCAAGCCCCATAGGTAACAGTTTTCTGAATTTTATTTATTTTCTTTTTCTTTTTTTTTTTTTCGGTACTGGGGATGGACCCCAGGGGCATTCTACCTCCAATCTACACTCCCAGCCCTATTTTTTATTCTTTATTTTGAAACAAGGTCTCACTGAGTTGCAGAGGGCCTCACTAAGTAGCTGAGGCTATCCTCGAATCGCGATCCTCCTGTCTCAGCCTCCTGAATGTTGGGATTACAAGCTTGTGCCACCATGTCTGGCAGCTTCATCTTTTTGTTTCTCTCTATAAACAGCATTGAATTTTTTAGTTAGCAATTAATTAGATCTACTGAAAAATTATACCAACTTCTTTGCTTACTATTTCTTCTTGTGTCCACTCTTTTTTTAATTGATGTTTCTTCTTTCCCAAT
Organism: Muscardinus avellanarius; assembly: GCF_963383645.1. Taxonomy (NCBI): domain Eukaryota; kingdom Metazoa; phylum Chordata; class Mammalia; order Rodentia; family Gliridae; genus Muscardinus; species Muscardinus avellanarius. The sequence goes on along the minus strand of NC_137786.1, from coordinate 32,383,921 downwards.
GTGTCCTTTTTTTTTTTTTGTGGTACTGAGTATGGAACCCTTCTTGAGCTACCCTCCCAGACCTATTTTATATTTTTTTATTTGGAAACAGGGTCACTTAAGCCAGTAAGGCTGGCTTCGAACCTGCGCGATCCTCCTGTCTCTGCCTCCTAAGTGCGGGGATTACAAGCGTGTACTACCACGCCAGGCCCATTGTGTCCTTTAATAATTGTTTGCAGTGAAGGTCTACAAATAGTAGCCTCTCAGTGTTTGTATTGTTGTTAGAGAAGCCACCAAATTCTTAGTGGCTTGACACAACAATCATCAGTTTGCCCACGAAATATGCAATTTGGACAGAACTTTATGGGGAGTTTGTCTCTGCTCTACAAAGAGTGGCAGCTGGAGTAACTAAACTGAGCAATGGGGTGCTGCTGTGGCAGCAGTTTGGTGTTGGCTGTTGCAAGGTGTTAATGGGGTTGAGGTCTGGAGGCCTGCATTCCTGTGCATATTGGCCACTCCATGACCAACTCACAATTTACATCTGTGTTCAAAGGGCACACGTTGCTAGAGAAAATTAAGAGGTTAGTGATGCCTCTTATGACCTTCCCTGGGGGTCCCACAGCACCACTTGTATTCTTTGCGCTGAGGATGTCACAAAGGACTATCAAGGGGTGAGTTCACCTCTTAGTGGGTTTGGAAAGAGATACAGGACAAGACAGTTTATTGCAACCATTTTTAAAAAATGCAATAGAGGGATTCATGCTTTTTATGTATTTATTTAAATTCTGGAAAATTTTCACTCTGTTTCTTCAGTGTTTATTTTTAGAGTCCCTATTGATGTATGAAGGAAATTCTCAATCTGTACACCCTTATCTCTTAACTTCTCTTGTATTTTCCATTTCTTTATTTTTATGTACTATGTTCTGATTGAGCCCAAGTGGGTTTTTGTTGTTGGTTTTTATTTAAAAGAAAATTTAGTGACCTTGTATTTTATTTGTAGAATTCTTAATTTTTTTTTTTTTTGGTGGTACTGGGGTTCCTGGAAACCCTTCTACCTCCAGGCTACACTCCCAGACCTATTTTTTTAAATAGTTTTTATTTGGAAACAGGGTCTTAAGCCAGCGAGGCTGGCTTCAAAGCAGCGCGATCCTCCTGTCTCCACCTCCCAAGCGTGGGGATTACAAGCATGCGCCACCACACTCAGCGCAGAATTCTTAATTTTTAAAAATTCATTTCTTTATGTTTGGCTTCTTATTATTTTGGGGGGTCACTTTTTATTGATGCTCTCCCTTTTATTATTTTTTGAAGATATAAAATATACTTATTTTCAAGTATATTTCTTTTTTTACTTTTTTATTGGTGCATTATATTCATACATCTTATTGGAGTAAAAAACTTGTGTGGACATACATGTACACATCACCAATTTAACCCCTATCCAATTCCCACCCCCATTCTCTCCTCATCCCTCCTTCCCTTGCTTGGCTTAGTGGTTGACTTCAATATATTTGAGTACATTGTGTGTTTTAGAGATTTTCTTCTTCCCCTGTCCTTTCTCCTCCTTTAGGTTGTCTTGTTTGCTCCTCTATAGGATTTCCTTTTTCATCTAGAGTTCCTCCTATGACCCATTTCTCCTTAGCTTTCACATATTAGGGAAAGCATCTGATTTCTTATTTTTTGTGACTGACTAATCTCACTTAGCATAATGTCCTCCAGTTCCATCCATTTCCCTGTAAATGATGTAATGGAGTTTTTTTGATGGCTGAGTAAAATTCCATTGTGTACATATCCCACAGTTTTGTAATCCATTCATCTGTTGATGGACATCTTGGCTGGTTCCATAGATTGGCTATGGTGAATTGTGCAGCTATGAACATAGATACATATGCATTAGTTTGGTAGTTTGGTTTCCTTTCTTTTGGGTATATACCCAGAAGTGGTATTGCTGGATCAAATGGTAGATTTGTCCCATTCTTCTGAGGATTCTCTATACTGTTTTCCAAAGTGGTTGCACTAATTTGCAATCCCACCAACAATGTTTTAGAGTTCCCACTTCTCCACATCCTTGCCAGCATCTGTCATTGTTTGTGTTTTGAATCATGGCCATTCTAGTTGGAGTTAGGTGAAACCTCAGGGTAGTTTTGATTTGCATCTCTCAGATTACCAAAGATGTTGAGCATTTTTTCATGCATTTATTGGCCATTTGAATTTCTTCTTTCATGAAGTGTCTAGTTTGCTTGTCCATTTTTTGATTGGATGATTTGTTCTTTTAGTGTTGAGTTTCTTGAGTTCTCTGTATATTCTAGATATTAGTCCTCTATCAGAGGTGACAAAAATCTCCCGTTCTGTTGGCTCTCGATTGAGGTTCTTGGACAATTTCCTTTGCTGAACAGAAGCTCTTCAGTTTCATGCAATCCCATGTATTGATTCACCTTTTAATTTGTTGTGCCTTTGGGGTCTTGTTGAGAAAGTATTTATTTGTGCCTATGTGTTGCAGTGTTGGACATATGCCCTCTTGAAGGAGCTTCAAGGTCTTTGGTTTAATTTCCTAGTCTTTGATCTATCTTGAATTGACTCTTGTGCAGGGTGAAAGTGGGATTAATTTCCAATTTTCTGCATATGGTTAACCAGTTTTGCCAACTCCTTTTGTTGAAGAGGCTATTTTTTCCAGTGTATGTTTTTGGCCCCTTTGTTGAAAATCAATTGGCTAAAAGTGTGTGAGCCTGTTTCTGGGTCTTCTATTCTGCTACATTGATCCATGTATCTGTTTTTGTGACAGTACCATGCTGTTTTTATTACAATGGCTTTGTAGTATAGTTTAAAGTCAGGTATTTTGATTCTTCCTGCATGATTTTTGTTGCTGAGAACTACTTTGGCTATTCTGGGCTTTTTGTTATTCCAAATAAATTTAAGGATTGATTTTTCTATGTCTGTGAGGAATGATCTTGGTAGTTTACTGGGTATTATGTTGAATCTGTAGATAACTTTTGGAAGGATGGCCATCTTAATGATATTTATTCTGCCAGTCCATGAACATGGATGATCTTTCCATCTTCTAAGATCTTCTTCAATTTCTTTTTTCAATGTTTTATAATTTTCTTTGTAGAGATCTTTTACCTACTTGGTTAAGTTTATTCCTAAGTATTTTATTTTTTTGGGAGGAGATCCTGAGTGGAAGTGTTTTCTGAATTTCTTTTTCAGTGGATTTATGGTTGGTGTACAGAAAAGCTTCTGATTTTTTAAGATTGATTTTGTATCCAGACACTTTGCTGAATTTGTTGATCAGTTCAATGAGCCTTTTGGTTGAGTTTGTTGGGTTTTCTAAATATAGTATCATGTCATCTGCAAATAGTGAAAGTTTGAGTTCTTCTTTTCCTATTTGTACTCCTTTGATTTCCTTTTCTTGCCTTATTGCTCTGGCTAGAGTCTCTAGTACTATATTGAAGAGAAGTGGTGATAATGGACATCCTTATCTCATTCCTGTTTTTAGGGGGAATTCTTGAAGTTTTTCCCCATTTAATATGATGCTGTCAATGGGCTTATTGTGGATTGCCCTTATGATGTTGAGATATGTTCCTTCTATTCCAATTCTCTGCAGTTTTTTTTAATCATAAATGGATGTTGAATTTTATCAAATGCTTTTTCAGTGTCTATTGAAATGATCATGTGATATTTGTCTTTGGTTATGTTTATATGATGAATTACATGGATTGATTTTTGTATGTTGAACCAGCCTTGCAACTCTGGGATGAACCCTACCTGGTCATGGTGTATGATTTTCTTTATGTGGTTTTCAATGCGTGTTGCTAGTATTTTAATAGTTTTGCATCCAAGTTCATCAGAGATATAGGCCTGTAGTTTTCCATCCTTGAACTGTCTTTATTCGGTTTGGGTATTAGTGTGATGTTGGCTTCATAGAATGTATTTGGGAGAGTCTCACTTTTTTCTATTTCATGGAATAGTTTGAGGAGTATCGGGGTAAGCTCTTCTATAAAGGTTTTATAGAATTCACTTGGAAAATCATCCGGTCCTGGGCTTTTCTTTGATGGTAAGATCTTTAGTGTTGTTTCAATCTCTTTGATTGTTATTGGTTGGTTTAAGTGTGCTATATCTTCTTGACTCAGTTTAGGAAAGTTGTATTTATCTAGAAAGTTGTCAATTTCCTCCAGATTTTTCATTTTGTTGGAGCATAGTTTTTCAAAGTAGTTTCTTATAATCCTCTGGATTTCTACACTGTTAGTAGTGATATCTCCTTTTTCATCTCTTATCTTCATAATTTGGGTTGATTCTCTCTTTTTTTTAGTTAGGTTGGCTAGTGGTTTATCTATCTTGTTAATTTTTTCAAGAAACCAGCTTTTGGTTTTGATGATTTTCTGTAATGTGTTTTTATTCTCTACATTGTTAATTTCTGCTCTGATTTTAATAATTTCCTGTCTCTACTGGCTTTGGGGTTAGATTGTTCCTGTTTTTCATGGGCTTTGAGGTGTGTCATTAGGTTATTTATCTGATGATTTTCTGTTTTTCTTATATGATAACTCAGTGCTATAAATTTTCCTCTTAATACTGCCTTCAAAGTGTCCCAGAGGTTTTGATATGTTGTATCTTTATTCTCATTTGTTTCTAGAAATTTCTTGATTTCACCTCTTACGTCTTCTATGACCCATTCTTTATTCACAAGTGTGGTGTTCAGTCTCCATATGTTTATGTTGTTTCTCTGGGTCTTTTTATAATTGATTTCTAGTTTCATTCCATTATGGTCTGAAATGACACAGGAAAGTATGTAACATTTTTTGAATTTTTTAGTCCTCATTTTGTATCCCAGGATGTGATCTATTTTGGAGAAGGTTTCATGAGCAGCTGAGAAAAATGTAAACTCTGCTGTAGTTGGGTGAAATATTCTATATGTGTCCAACAGGTCCATTTGATTAATGGTGTTCTTTAGTTCTGAGGCATCTTTACTGACCTTTTGTCTGGAAGATCGGTCTAGTGTTGTGAGAGGTGTGTTGAAGTCTCCCAGTATTATTGTATTGTGATTTATGTGTGACTTCATGTCACAAAGAGTTTGATTTATGAAAGTAGCTGTACCTATGTTGGGGCATAGTTGTTGATTATTGTTATTTCCTCTTGCTGAATTATTCCTTTTACCAGTAAAATATGACCTTCTTTGTCTCTTCTAATAAGTCTGAGTTTGAAGTCTAACTTGTCTGATATCATAGTTGCTACTCCTGCTTGCCTTCAAGTTCCATTAGCATGGATTACCTTGCTACAGCCCTATACCTTGAGTTTGTTACTATCTTTACTTGTAAGGTGTGTTTCTTGTAAACAGCAGATGGATGGATTCTGGTTTTTAATCCATTTTGCCACTTTATGTCTTTTTATTGGAGAGTTGAGGCCATTTACATTCAGTGTGACTATTGAGAGATAACTTTTAATTCCTCACATGTTAAGATTTTATTTCTTTTTGAAATACTGTGAATTCTTCTTTGCTTAATTGTCTGCTGGATGGAAAATCTTGTTTCTTTGATTCTGGTGTGTATTACCTATTTCTTCTTTGTAGTTAATCTCTTTGAGTATTTTCTCTAGCACTGATTTTGAATACATAAATTCCTTCAGTTTCTGTTTGTCATGGAAGTTTCTTATTTCCCCATCTAATTTGAATGATAGTTTTGCTGGGTAGGACATTTTTGGCTAGGAGTTGTTTTCTTTCAGAGTTTGGAATATGTTACTCCAAGCTCTTCTGGCTCATGACTTGGTTTGGGAAGTCTGGAGTGATTCTAATTGTTTTGCCTCTTAATGTCACTTGGCCTTTTGGTTTTGTTGCCTTTAAGATTCTCTGCTTGGTTTCCACATTGGTCATTTTGACAATTATGTGGCATGGGGAACCTCTTCTATGATCCTGTCTAAAGGAGTTCTATAAGTTTTCTGGACTTGTGTATTGACCTCTTGCTCTATGTTTGGAAAATGTCCTGCTATTAATTTCCTTGAAGAGATTATTGATCCCTTTGGTTTCACCTTCTTTTCCCTCCTCTATTCCAATTATTCTTAGGTTAGCTCTCTTAAAATGGGCCCATATTTCTTCAATGTCAGATTCCTGCTGTCTGATTTTTTTTCTAAGTTATAAATTATGCATTCATTTTTGGAGTGATCATCTTCTAGGAGCGAGATTCTATTCTCCATGTGGTCTAATTGATTGTTTATAGTTTGAATTGATGCCTTTACTTCATGATTGTATCCTTTATTTTTTTTAGACTCTCTCTAAATTCTTTTTGAAGGTCCTGTATTATTTCTACAGTTATATTCCTGATTTGATCTTCTGGAGATCTCTGAATTTCTTTGTTATCAGGTTCTGATATTCTGGGGTTGTGAGTGTTCATTGCTCTATTGTTGTTCCTCTTTCCCATGATTTCAGAAGTTTGTGCCTTCTCTGGGTTCTTCCCTGGGTCACCACTACTTCACTTAGTGTGCTCTGTATCGTGAGTCTGTGGTATCTCAGTCACCACTACTCCTTTACTCAGTTGTATCACAAAGGCTCAGACCCAGGGAGTTAATTGAGGCTGTGCAAGATTGTGGGGGTGCCAGGCTGTGTGTTTTCCCATGGGGAGCTGTGACAGGCATGTGGTATCTCTGACATGCTACTACTTCACTGGTTTGGACTGCAAAATCTCAGACCAAGGGAGATTATCAAAGCTGCACAAGTCCCTGGGTGTGCAGTGCTAGGATTTCTCCTTTAGGGGTCGCAGTTTCACTTATGGTTATTGAGTGTGCTGATCTGGAACTGTCACAGGCTTGGTGAACTCGCTGCTGCTGCTGGCAATATGGCACCACTGACACACCCTTGGCTGTGAGGCTGGTGTATTTCTTTTCTGGTTTTGAGCTCTGTTCTGAGTCTCTGGAGGGAGTTCTGAGCTTGGCCACTGGAAGTTTTAGACATTCTTTGCGCTGAAAAAACTGCTGAATTACATCCAAATGATCTGCAGCTACTCACTTTAGCTCCTTGTTTACCTTTCTTTTCCAGACCCTGGTATTGTGAGGGAAGATGGCACTGGTGTGGCTCCACTGCTGCAATGGGGGCTGGTTTCTTTTCTGGTCTCTGGTTGTTCTTCTTGCCTTCTTTTTCTCTGTCCCTTTACAGTTTTTATTTCTCTCCTGATGGTGTTTTCTGGCTATGAAAAGCGCTGATTTTATGGCAATAGACATCGAGTGTTAGCGGGACTTGTAAATACTGCTTTTCTTGGTCGCCATCTTCCCAGAAGTGTCAAGTATATTTCTGATTGTACTGTTATTGCAGTTTCTTTGAAAATGAATTCTTCCAGGTATTTTTTTCCACTTTAGTACTAAAAATTGAACCCTGGAGCAATTTACCTCTGAGCTTGGTTCTTTCTAAGGGTTGTGAGGGCAAGATTTGTTCCAGGCCTTTCTCTTTGGTTTCCAGATGGCCTTCTTCATGTATACATGACATTCTGCCTGTGTGTGCATCTCTAAATTTCCCTTTTTTTAAAAAAATAAGGAAACCAGTTATATTGGATTAGGGTCCAATCTAATGACTTAATCACCTTTGTAAAGACTATCTCCAAATAAAGTCTCATTCTGACTTACTGGGGTTTAGGATTAAGTATATAAAATTTGAAGGGGAAAAATTCAACCTTTAATAGTCAAAATCTTTTTTATGAGCTGGGATTACAAGATGGTACATGCTTGTAATCCCAGCATTCAGGAGGCTGAGACCAGAGGGTGTGGTTCGTGGACAGCCTCACCTACTTAGTGAGGCTCTCTGCAATTTAGTGAGAGATCCTGTTTCAAGTAGAGCAGGGGGTATAGCTTGGAGGTCTAATGCCCCTAGGTTCCATCCCTAGAACCAAAAAAAAAAAAAAAAAGAAAAGTGAAAATCTTTTTATTAGTAGTAGTATCTTAACTTAAAAGTGAGTCCCTTGAAAAATTTCAAACAAGATCAATGACTATAAGATAGAAAATTTGAAAGTTGATCCAGACATACACAATCAATTGATTTCAACAAAGGTGCTACGATAATCCAGTGGGGCAAGTATAATCTTTCCAATAATGGTGATAGAGTAAGAAGATAGCAATATAATACCAAATTTTACTCCTTACCTCACTCACAAGTATACAAAAATTGACTTTAAATGGATTATAGTTTTAAATCTAAGAGCAAAAACTGTAGAAGAAAACAGAGTATGAAATCTTAGTAACATTAAATTTGGCAAAAATTTCTCTTTAAAAAAACACAGAAATGAAAAATATAAAGAAAATCCTCAACAATTAGGACATCAACAAACTTTATAAGTTTTCCCAAACATATCCAACAAAGGGCAAGTATTTATGAGGAACTCTTGCATCTTAAGAAGACTAACACTCCAGTAAGAAATGTGCAAAACATTTAAAGAGATTTCATCAAAAAAGTATTGATAGCAAATAAGCACATGAGTAGATGCTCAACATTTAGGAAATAAAAACTGAAACTGCAATGGACTATCAGTATCAACCCATTAGAATAAGAACAAAATCATGCCATTCGCAAGAAGATGAAAAGACCGGGAGAACATTATGTTAAGTGAGATCAGCCAAGCACAGAAAGAGAAGGGACAGATGTTTTCTCTAATATGCCCAAACTAGGGAGCATTAGGGGTACCAGAGGGACTCCAGATAAAGGAGGGGAAACCTCAGCAAAGCTCGAAAGGAAGGGTAGGAGAGGAAGAAGGCTGAGGTTGATTAATGGAGGAGCTACATTCGAATATGTGTAAAATTATAAATGTAGCATGGTTAACCTGGACACTCATTGTTGGGAATGGAGGAAGGGGGACTGTTGGAGAGGAGAGGGTACCAAGCACAGTCTGAATGTATGCCATTTTCAGTATGATCCACATAAATATAAAAAAAATTAAAAAAAAAGACTAAGCAGGGTATGGTGGTGCATACTTGTAAACCACCAGTACTTGGGAGGCTGAGACAGGAGGATTGTGGGTTTGCAGCCAGCCTCCACTACTTAGTAAGGCCTTCTGCAACTTAGTGAGACCCTGTTTCAAAATAAAAAAAAAAAATCAGGTTGGGGGTGTAGCTCGGAGGTAAAATGCCCTTGGGTTTAATCCCCAGCATCACACACACACAAAAATAAATAAATTACAAAAAAAGGAGAGGGCAAGGAATATAGCTAGGAGGTAGAATGGAAGAATGCCCTTGGGTTTAATCCCCACAACAACAACAACAATAACAACAACAACAATAAAAAATTTAACCATACCAACTGTTAGTAAGGAAATGGAGTAATAATCTGATATACCGATGGTGGGAATGTGGAATATACAACCACATATGCAATCACTGGAGAAACCTGGTAGTTTCTTGAGGTATACATGTGTCAAAACATAAAATTATACACTTTATTTATTTAACAACAACAACAATAAAAAATTTAACCATACCAACTGTTAGTAAGGAAATGGAGTAATAATCTGATATACCGATGGTGGGAATGTGGAATATACAATCACATATGCAATCACTGGAGAAACCTGGTAGTTTCTTGAGGTATACATGTGTCAAAACATAAAATTATACACTTTATTTATTTATTTATTTATTTACTTACTTACCTATTTATTTATGGTACTGGGGATGGAACCCAGGGGCTTTCTACCTCTGACTACGTTCCCAGACCTATTTTCTATTTTATTTGGAAACAGGACCTCACTAAGTTGCTGAGAGCCTCACTAAGTAGCTGAGGCTGGCTTTGAAGCTGCACGATCCTCCTGTCTCAGCCTCCCAAGTACTCGGATTATAAGTGTGCACCACCACGCCCAGCTAAAATTATACACTTTACATATGTGCTGTTTACTATATGTCCATTATATCTAACTAAACCTGTAAAACGTTCTTTAAAAATTCTTTTGCTGATATTTATACTCTCTAATTCATGGAAAGCCTAAAAACAAAATATTGCATTTGCATCCCTCTCTTCCATCCTTTACTAAAACAATAACAATAATAATACAACCCCAAACTAGAACAAAATGAGAATACAAAATTAGCAATTCTACTTTTAAATGAATTCAAAAGGAAAGAAAAATGTAATTTACTTCATAAATCATGTCATCTTATGCCAATATTGTTTTAAATGCAGCATATTAATATATTAGGTATTGTTATCCTGAATGTAACAAAACTTATATGCTTTATATACCAAATAACATAAATCTTATACCATTGAAAAGTCAGCCTTTGTGAAACATACACAAAATTATTATGGAATATTAACACGATTAAGACAGTCCCTCTAGATGGTAATTTAATATAGGAGAGACTCTGCTGGTACGTTCATTGCTAGTGGTTAATTGGTTAATCAAGAAGTGGGTGAAGAGAAAATAATACAAAAATTACATAATATATTTTGAAACTAAAGTTTGTATTTATTGACCAAGTGTTCAGTGGAGCTAAGTGTTTTTTTTTTTTTTTATTTGAGTTATGGACTCTGGTTGGTTTTTTTTTTTCATAATGAAACATATTTGTAGCTTTTTCATAATCTCATTTGCATTATCTTCAATTTCACAGTTTCTATTTCCATAATATGGAGATAGCATGTAAGACATTGCAGAGCCATCTGAGTACAGAATCTTTCTAGCTTTTTTTTTTTTTTTTTTTTTTTTTGGTGGTACTGGGGTTCCTGGAAGCCCTTCTACCTCCGGGATACACTCCCACGGGCTACACTCCCAAACCTATTTTTTAGCATTTTTATGTGGAAACAGAGTCTCTTAAGCCAGCAAGGCTGGCTTCGAACCAGCGCGATCCTCCTGTCTCCGCCTCCCAAGCGCGGGGATTACAAGCGTGCGCCACCACGCCCGGCATCTTTCTAGCTTTTTAAGAAAAGATGTTTTTTTAAAAAATTACCTCATCGACATGTTATATAATATGTTATAATATATTATATTATACTATAATATGTATTATATAATTTCACATTATGAATTATGTATTCATATGTATTGCCAATGTTGTTTTCTAGCAACTGGCTAGTTGCTTCAGACTCAAAGTTTCTACAGACTCAAAGAGCAAAACCTATAGGATCAAATATTACATGTTTCTATAGAATCAATGACTAACATTTTTGCACTCATATTTCTTATTTTCCATAATGTTAGTTAAGTCATATAACTATAATAACTAGTACAACTGGCATCAACAGCTTTGGGGGTTAACAACTTACTCTTGTTTAGAATAAACCTCAAATATAGGTACGGGAGTCCTAAGGCTTGCTTTGAGCATTCCGAGTCTTGTGGGCATCAGTCAGAATGTTTTACTTTTAAGCTGTTATTTAGAGAATTCATTTGAAACACTGCAATTTTGTACTCCATGTATTTTGTGTAAAAGGTAAATTTAAAAGAAAAGTGTAATTGCAGAAAAAACAAAGGCTGGCAGTAATTTTAAATTAAAATTGCTATGAATACTAAGATAAAACAGCTTGCTGAAAAGAATGACTTGAGTTATAATTGTGTGAAAAGTATTACTTTAGTAAAATATTGACTGCATCAGCATATTAAAATGGTTTATGTGATCCCAGGGGAAATAATAATCAATATTGCAGATCTAGTTCTAAATTATACAGAGACAATAGCTTTCATGCATTGTAAAACCAATGATTGTGTCACTGTGAATATTTCAGTTAAGTAATAAAAAGACATACTTTTATGTTGTTTATCACTTTTTTCAATTAATCTAGTTACAGATGTTTTGCACCAATTTATGAGTGTGTTTGGATATTTTTTTACTTATACAGATGACATGGCAGTTTTATCTTTGAAATTTCTCATGAAGTTGTAAAAAAAGAAAAATAACAGAGCTTGCAACAACTGCCAACTTCTAATTTTTCATTAATATCTGAGGGGATTCCCAGAACATATAATGATATGTTTAGACTAAGGACTTACTGTATTGCATAAGAATGCAGAAGGGAACTAACTACTAATGGAAATTTTTTGCTGGATTGCTTATCCCGTAAAGATGCAAGACTGATAAAATATGTATTTATCTGGCATGTATAATTTTCATAGCTGAATTAGTAATAAAATACACTGAGTAATATTGCTGTCACTAACTTTACGATTACTTATTCTAATAGTACAGAATGTGTTCACATAAAGATATAAACCAAGGTAAATAAAATCTTTTTGCTCATACTCTGATATTCCTAAGACTGTCACACAAAAATTAAAGGAAAATGGAAAACATAAGTAAATTTTCTTTATATTTTACCTAATTTTCTACCTAATTGCATCCTTGATAATAACTAGTGAAACATTAGTGTAAAATAATTTTTATTCTCTAGATGCATTACTTTTTTTTTTTTTTTTTTTTTTTTTTACTGGAGATGGAACCCAGGGGCATTCTACCTTCAAGCTACACCCCCGGTTCTATTTTTTTTTTTTTAAAGTTTTATTTCCAAACAAGGTCTTGCTAGGTTGATGAGAGTCTCACTACATGCAGAGGCTGTCCTTGAACCTGCAATCCTGTCTTAGCCTCCCAAGTACTGGGATAACTGGTGTGTGCCACCATGCCCAGATAGACGTGTTACTTTTTAAAAGTACTTTGAAGATTTTTTATTGTGGTAAATACATATAACAGAATTCGCCACTTCTCTTTTCCTCTTTTCCCCTTTCTTTCTTTCTTTCTTTCTTTCTTTCTTTCTTTCTCTCTTTCTTTCTTCCTTCCTTTCTTTCTTTTTTTCTTTTTTGGTGCTAGGGATTAACCACAGGCACATTCTACCTTTGAGCTACAAGCACAGCCCTTTTCTTATTTATTTATTTATTTATTTATTTACTTACTTATTTTTGTGGATCTGGGGCTGAAACCCTGGGACATTTGACCTTCAAGCTATACCCCCTGCCCTATTTTTTATTCTTTATTTTGAAACAGGGTCTCACTGAGTTGCAAAGGGCCTTGCTAAGTAGCTAAGGCTGTCTGCGAACCACGATCCTCTGGTCTCAGCCTCCTGAATGCTGGGATTACAAGGGTGTGCCACTATGCCCAGCTTTATTTTTATTTTGAAACAGATTCTTGCAAGGTTGCTGAGGTCTTACTATATTTCTGAGGCTATCCTTGAACATGCGATCCTCCTGTCTTAGCCTTTCAAATACTAGAATTACAGGCATGTGTCTCTGTAACTGGCTTAACTATTTTTAAGTGTGCAATTCATGGGCATTCAGTCAGTTCACAATATTGTGCAATAATCATCACCACCCATTTCCAGAACTTTATCTCCATCCCAAACAGACACCATTACAATAATAACTTTCTGTTCCTAGCTCTTTGTAACTTCTATTATACTTTCTGTCTCTATGAATTTTACTATTCTAGTTACTTTCTTTTGTGTGTATGTATGGGGAGGGATTGAACACAAGGGCAATTGTGCCTCTGAGCTACACTTCCAGCCCTTTTTATTTTTTGTTTTGAAACAGGGTCTTACTAGGTTGATGAGAATCTCACCATGTTGCTGAGGTTGCCCTCGAACCTGCAATCCTCCTGTCTCAGCCTCCCAAGTACTGAGATTATAGGTGTGAGCCACCATGCCTGGCTATTCTAGCTACTCTGAGTAAGTGGAATTATATAATGCTTGGATTTTTCCTTTGCACATGGTTTGTTTCATTTAGCATCATGATTTCTAGGTCCATTCATATTGTAGCATGTACAAGAATTTCTGTATTTTTAAGGCTGAATAATATTCCATTGTACACATATACCACATTTTGTTTATCCGCTCATCTGTTGATGAACACTTGGGTGTTTCCACTTCTTAGCTATTGTAAACAGTGCTGTTCTGAACATTGGCATACACATATGAGTTTGTGTTTCTACTCTGAATTCTTCAGTATGTATATTTGGGAATGGAATTGTTTGATCATATGGTAGTCTTATGCCTGATTTTCTTTTTGAGGAACCACCATACTGTTTTTCACAGTGACTGCACCATTTTACAGCTTAAACAGCAACATACAAGCGTTCTAATTTCTCCACATCCTTGTCAACTCTTATTATATTCTAATTTTTTTAAAAAAAGCTATCCAGAAGAGTATGGTAGCACAAACCTATAATCCCAATACATGGGAAGTTGAGATAGGAGAATCCCAAGTTTGAGGCCAGCCTCAGCAATTTAGTAAGATCCTGTCTTAAAATAAAAAAAATATAAAAGGCTGATTTAACTCAATGGCAGAGCACTTCTAGGTTTAATTCCCAGTACCACCAAAACAAATAAGCAATAATAATAGCAATCTTAATGGTGTAAAATGGTGTATCATTATGACTTTGATTTGCATTTTCTTAATAGTTAATGATGATTAGCATTTTATGTACTTATTTAAATATCTTCTGTGATGAAATTTCTTTTAATTCTTTGTCCAGTTTCTTAATTGGGTTGGGGTTCTGTTGTTGAGTTATGGGAGTTCTTTATATATTCTGGATATTAATCCTTTGTCAGATATAAAACTTGGAAATATTTTCTCCCCTTCTGAAAGTTGTCTTCTCACTCTTCATAGTATCTATTTTGTTACTGTTTTTTTTTTTTTTTTTGGTACTGTGGATAAAACCCAGGGGCATTCTAACTGAGCTACACCTCCAGACCTATTTCTTATTCTTTATTTTGAAACAAGTTCTCACTGGGTTGCAAAGGCCTCACTAAGTAGCTGAGGCTGGTGGCTAACTGCGATCCTCCTGTCTCAGCCTCCCAAAAGCTGGGATTACAAGCATGTATCACCATGCCCAGTTATTTGTGTTACTTTTGATCAAAATGCTTAGTGTTACAGAGAAGGCCAATAACTAGTTTCAAGCATATGATAAATTATGCATAAGGTTAGAATCTTCCTATATATAAACTATCCCATAGAATGAAAAAGAAAACATAAATATGTCCTATTTGTTCTGTGTCAGTATACAATTATTTTTCATCAAAATAAAAATAAAGATAAGCGATGAGTAAGATCTACCCTGAACATCTCAGACTGTTACCTACACTGGACAAGTTTTTGCACTTGAAACTTTGGGGCTTGTGCGAAGGTTTTAGGACAAGTACTATCCTCAGCCACTGAGTTCTTCTAGTGGATTTTCCTGCTTGTCTTCTGGCAAGCCAAGCATTCCTAACTTGAATGGATTTTTCAACAGTAAAATAGCTTGATAATTCGAGTGTGAAAGCTGGGAAACTTAGAATTTTAAGTGCTTTCCACATCACTTTATCTACAGGAAAGCAAGAATCAGAAATTAAAGTTTCAGAGAAAAGAAATTGTTTCAGTGAATTAATTAAACAGGCAGATAGCTTTTTACCAATACTTCCAAAGTGCCCCTTTGAAAAATCCTATCAAAGGATTTACATTGAACTTCACTGGTTTCTTTATTGATTTTGTTAATCTAAAAAAAGAGAGAAGCCAGGCCTGGTGGCACACACTTGTAATCCCCGCACTTGGGAGGCTGAGACAGGAGGATCACACAGGTTCGAAGCCAGCCTCAGCTACTTAGTGAGGCTCTCAGCAATTTAGTGAGATCCTGTTTCCAAATAAAATATAGAATAATAGGTCGGGGGTGGAGCCCAGAGGAAGAAGGCCCCTTGGTTCCATCGCTAGTAGTAAATAAAATAAAATAAAATAAAATAGTGTGGTTTAAAAGAGGTCAGCGTCACATGGAAGGAAACATAAAACATACAAACTTTGGAGCCAGACAGATACGGACTAATATTCTGCTTCTTCTACTTATTTAGTGATTTTGAGGGATGTTATTGCTCAGCCTGTTCTATCTAGTGTTTGATTTGGGCATGGTGGTGCATTCTTGTAATCCCAGTACTTGGGAGGCTGAGATAGGAGGATCACAGGTTCAAGAACAGCCTCATCAACTTAGTGGCACTCTCAGCAACTTTGTGAGACAGAGTTTCAAAAAAAAAAAAAAAAGGCTGGGGGTGAAGTTCAGAGATAAACTGCCCCTGGGTTTAACCCCCAGTATATATATATATTTACTTTGTGCTATCTACTGAGCTTCCTTAAGCTGGCTATGAAGTGCTGGAAATACAGTGGCCAGTAATACATATATGTGTGGAGCTGATATTTTAAGAGTAAAGAAAAGTTGTAAGCAAACAAGTAAGTACAGATATCACAGATTAGTAATAAGCGTTATGAAGAAAATGTGGCAGAAGAAGGCCTACTCTATCGGCCTCCCCGAGGAAGCAACATGGGAGAACGAGCAGCCGTCTCAGGTGCTGATGGGAAGAGGCCGAGCAGTGCAAATCCCTCGAGCTGGACCTGTCTGTCTAATGTGTGAAGAACCAGAAAGGAGCCTAGCAAGCAAGGTAGAGAGAGGTGCGAAGTACTTGTGTTACTGAGGAGATCTGGAGCCAGATCACAGGGTTTCTTGTGGGCCTTCGTCAGAAGTTAAGAATCTTATTTTCAAAGCAACAGGAAGACTTTGAAGATTTGAAGCAGGGGGGAAACATAGTCTTATCTATATATTTGTGTGTGTGTGTGTGTGTGTGTGTGTGTGTGTGTGTGTGTGTGTTACTAGAGATTGAACCCAGGGGAATCCTACATCTGAACCACACACAGCTACCTCAGCCCTATTTTATTTTGAAAAAGGGTCTCACTTTACTCTGCACTGGTTTCAAACCTGTGATCCTCCTCTCTCAGCCTCTCAACTACTGGGATTACAAGTGTGTGCCACAGTGCCCCCAGCAATCTTATTTCTTTTTCTTTTTTTTTTTCCCGGCACTGGGGATGAAACCTAGGGGCATTCTACCTCCGAGTGACACCTCCAGCCCAATTTTTTATTCTTTATTTTGAAACAGGATCTCACTGAGTTGCAAAGGGCCTCACTAAGTAGCCAAGGCTGTCTGTGAACCACAATCCTCCTGTCTCAGCCTCCCAAATCCTGGGATTACAAGCATGTGCCACCATGCCCGGTTTATTTTGGTTTTAAGGATATCACTCTGGGAAACTATCTGGGAAAGCAGGATATTCCTTTAGGGGGGTCTTGCAATAATCCAGGTCAGAGATAATGACAGCTTAGATCAGATGGTGGGAGTAAGGATGGGGAAATGTGGATATATTTAAGATACATTTTTTTTTTTTTGGTGGTACTGGGGTTCCTGGAAGCCCTTCTACCTCGGGGCTACACTCCCAGACCTATTTTTACATTTTCATTTTGGAAACAGGGTCTCCTAAGCCAGTGCGCGCGGCTGGCTTCGAACCTGCGCGATCCTCCTGTCTCCGCCTCCCAAGCGCGGGGATTACAAGCGTGCGCCACCACGCCGGGCTTTAAGATACATTTTGAAATAGAGCCTGGCTAGCCAGGCGTGGTGGCACATGCTTGTAATCCCCGTGCTTGGGAGGCGGAGACAGGAGGATCGCGCAGGTTTGAAGCCAGCCGCACTGGCTTAAGAGACCCTGTTTCCAAATACAAAGTATAAAATAGGTTTCTGGGAGTGTAGCCCAGAGGTAGAAGGGTTTCCAGGAACCCCAGTACCACCACCACCACAATAATAATAATAATAATAATAATAATAATAATAATAATAACAACAACAACAACAACAACAACAACAATAATAATAATAAAGCCTAGCAAGAATGTGTGCTGCACAGAAAGGAGCTGAGAGAGGAGAGTGATGTGGAGAGGAAGAATGCTATGAAGGTTGATTCCTGAATATTTGAAAAGTGGTACCAATACTGACTTTAGAGGGAGGAGAATCAGGCTACTGAGGGAGGCAGGACTCGGATTTATTTTGAATGCATTGTTCAAGATTCTTCTCTATGGTGCCCTCCAGAAGGCTGTTGGCTACATGAATCTGAAACTTAGGAGACAGATCTCTGATAGAGCTATGAATCTGGGGATTCCCAGAATATATAGATAATATATAAGTGTCCTGAGTACCAAAACAAAAGCAAAACAAAAAGAGAAGAGTTCGTATTTCAGTCATTCGGGGTGATGCAGGCCTGCAATCCCAGTACTATGTTGGCTGACAGGAGAATCACAGGTTTGAGGATGGCCTCAGAAATTTAGCCAAACTCTCAGAAACTTAGCAAGATCCTGTTTCAAAATAAAAAATAAAGCTGGGCATGGTGGCGCACGCTTGTAATCCCAGCACTTGGGAGGCTGAGACAGGAAGATCACACAGGTTCGAAGACAGCCTTAGCTACTTAGTGACGCTCTCAGCAATTTAATGAGACCCTGTTTCTAATAAAATATAAAAATAGGTCTGGGAGTATAGCCCAGAGGTAGAAAGCCCCTGGATTCCATCCCCAGTACCATAAAATAAAATAAAATAAAATAAAATAATCTGAGGCTGTAGCTTAGAGGTAGAATGCTCCTAAGCTGTGTCCAGTACTGAGAAAAAAAGAAAGAAAGAGAGAAAGAGAGACAGACAGAAAGAAAAAGAGCCAATACAAGAATGCTTTATCAAATTGTCTCTAGGGAATGAGGCACCGCTGCCACAGAACCTTCTGAGTGGCCTTAGGAAATGCACCCCAGAAGTGTTTTTCTGGGAGATAAAAGTTTTTCATTGGATCCCAGCTCCTTTGGTCAAAGATGATTTAATTCCCTGCACTTCACAGGTTTAAAATTCTCTGCGTTTCCCAGCTGTGCAGTCATAATTGTACAGAAGTTTCCTTCTGCTGTGGTTAGCAGAGAACCCCCATGACAGGAGTGAAGGGCATGGGGTGTAGGCCCAAGGTGCGGCACTGGAAGGTTGCGCTGTGGGTGGTCAAATCTTCATGGAACTCTTTGACACAGTAGATGAGAGGTGGAGTGAAAATATTTAAAATGGGGCACAGAGATGTCCAAGACAGTTTACCCCTTACAAATTTCAGATCTTCTGACACTGTCCATTATTAAGTTCAAATTTCCTCATATCTTTTTTTTTCTGTGTGTGTGTGTGTGTGTGTGTGTGTGTGTGTGTGTGTTACTAGAGATTGAGCCCAGGGGCATTCTACCTGCAAGTTATACCTCCAGTCCTTTTTTTTATTTTTTGTTTTGAAACAGGGTCTTGTTAGGTTGCGGCGAGGCTCACTGTATTGTTGAGGCTGTCGTCGAACCTGTGATCCTCTTGTCTCAGCCTCCCAGCACTGTGGGATTACAGGCGTGCACCACCACCCCTGGCTTCTGCATAGAACATTCATGCACTGGACAGTCTCAGACATGTTTATACATTAAATCTGAACAAAAGTGGCAGCTAACCAGAGCACAGAGTTGCATAAAACAATATGGCATCCTCAAGGACACAGGTAGTTGTTTTTTTATCTAACAGTGCCCTTTACCAGAAGGAGGCAAGGAAACTTAAGTAACACCACGTTTTTACTGTTTGGACAGAGGTACACATTTACATGCATGAGGTTTACTGGTGTGTTCTCAAGAACAACATCTATATTGGGAAGGGACAAGCTTGAAGAGGGGAGACATGACCTTGATGTAGTTGTAATAAAGGGCTTAGTGGATCCCACCGAAACCTCTGGGCCTGTGCTTGCCCTCCAGAGGTGTTCCAAGTGGAGGCAAGGGGGTTAGGATATTTTGCCTTCAAATCTACTACTCACTCGGGTAGGCTGCAGGCAGAGACTGCCCGTCGGGTGAAGTAGCTTTCTCTGGCTAAGACAAGACTCCTGTAGTGACTCAGCTGTGAACCATCAGCAGGCAGCGATCCCAGGAGTGGAGGCAGTGAGCGCCATGGGCCTGATGGAGTGTCTTGCCATGGACACGCTTTCATTACATTCAGGTTTCTTTGAAAGCAGGATGGAGACACATGTTTTGCTGCAGACACTGTATTTGGTAAGTGACCCCAGGGAACCAGAGCGAGAGACAGGGGAATGAAAAGGAAGAAAGCCAGCAGGAGGATTCCGCTGGTGTCTATTTGGAGAAGTTGATGCTTAATGCTGACTGCTGTGAGATCTTCTTCTATTTTTTTTTTTTTTTTTTTTTGGTGGTCCTGGGGATGGAACCCAGGGGCCTTCTACCTCCGGGCTACACTCTCAGACCTATTTTATATTTTATTTGGAAACAGGGTCTCTTAAGCCAGCTGAGGCTGGCTTCGAACCTCTGCCATCCTCTTGTGTCAGCCTCCCAAGCGTGGGGATTACAAACGTGCGCCACCATGCCCGGCCTGTGAGATCTTCTGAGGAACCTTAGGAAACACATCCTAGAAGCTTCCAGCTGGAGAAAAAGGACAGAAGCATTCGTTCATTGGCAAGCTTCCACGGGCCAGTGGTGGAGCCATGGGCGCTCACCTTCCCTGTGCTTCTGAGTTTCTCATCCACGCATGTTGAGAAGGCCAAGAAGAGGTTCTTTCTGGTTCTGTCTGCGTGAAGCTCGTAGATGTGTACATGGAATGGGTTTCCTGAGAGCAGAGTGGGTTTGAAAGGGGCCACACTTGGAGTCTAGTGCTTCTGGAAATATCAGACAGAATGTAAAATAGAAACTTTTTTTTTTTTTTTTTTTACAGTACTGAGAATAGAACTCAGGGGCATTCTACTTCTGAGCTATACCTCCAGCCCTAGTTTTTATTCTTTATTTTTGAAACAGAGTCTCAATGAATGAGTTGCCAAGGGCCTCACGAAGTAGCTGAGGCTTGTTGCAAACTGTGATCCTCCTGTCTCAGCCTCCCAAATGCTGGGAATACAAGCCTGTGTCACCACACCCAGCTTAAAATAAAACACTTTACATTTCACTTACAGGAATTTATATAATAGAAATTTGTGCTTAGAGGTGCAAACATCTATGTGAATTTGATAGGCCCTGGAGCCAAAGCCTTGGGTTGAAAACCAGGCTTGCATTGTAAATAATAATTTTCAATCATCTGTAAATTATAATTGCCTCAAGATTGAGGAATCAACAAAAGACAGGAAAATTGCAATAAGGACTTAGGCTTTTCATTTTTTCCTGTTGATATCCTGGGGATAACTAAAAATAGGAATAAAGACTTGGCATCTCGGCCTCCATTTTGCATCCCTTGTCCCTGGAAGAACCTAGGTCTGACTGATAAACCAGGCAATCCCAAATTTGGCAGCTGTGAAAAGCCTCCAGCTATGCGGACAACCGACCTTCACCCTTGCCCTCATTCTCCTTTCTGTAATACCTCAAAGTCATTGTCAGTCCTGAGAAGACAGGGTTCAGGGCATGAGTCCCCTTACCTTCCTGGGGTAGCCACACTGATTAAAGTTCCTTTCCTGTGTTTTGCACAAATAAATAAGTAAGTAAATAAATAAATAATGTCACCTGTCACAGAGGATTGCTGAGAGTATTACATGCTATGAAGCATGCACTATGTTTTAACTTGGGCTAGTTTTTGCCAGTGTGAGTCCAAGCAGTGGGGGAGAGGCCCCCTGCATCCTTCAGTTCTCACTTTGCCATTGAACTGGCAGTGTCGCAGTGCAGTGCAGCTGAAACATGTAGTTTGGGGCAGAAAAATCATTTAGTGTACTCAGCCACTGGGATTTTGGGTTAAATTTGCTACTGCAGCATAACCCAGCTTACTTTGGTTAATTTAAATATATAATTCTGGGAGCCAAGGTGGCACACGCTTGTAATCCCAGTACTTGGGAGGCCGAAACAGGAGGATGGCAAGTTTGTGGGCAGCCTCAGCTACTAAGTGAGGCCCTCTGCAACTTAGTGAGACCCTGTTTCAAAATAAATAATAAATAAGGCTGGAAATGTAGCTCAGAGGTAGAATGCTCCTGGGTTTAGTCCCCATTACCACAACCACACACATGCACACACATGCACACACACACACACTCACACACTCACACACACACACACACACACACTATATATATATATTGTATATATATATATTGTATATATATAGTGTATATATATAGTGTATATATATAGTGTATATATATATATATATGCTTCTGGGAAGGAGATAATTAAAAACACCAGGGTTGCTCCTGGGAAGGAGAACCAGGGACTGAGTATCAGGTATTAGAGGAGGACTTATTTTACCCTCAATACTCTTTCATAGTACTTGAATTATATTTATTTATTCATTCATTTATTTATTATTTGTGGTGGTAGGGATTGAACCCAGAGGCATTCTATCTCCGATCTACACCCCCAGTCCTATTTTGTATTTTATTTGGAAACAGGGTCTTGCTAAATTGCTGAGAGCCTCACTACGTTGCTGAGGCTGGCTTCACACCTGGGGATCTTACTGTCTTAGCCTCCCAAACACTAGGATCACAGGCGTGTGCCACCATGCCCAGCTGCGTTACTTGGATTTCAAACTTACACATGTATAAAACTTAAAAAGCCAATAAATACAGTACGAGTCTAACAGGAATGATAGGTCTTTAAAATAAAAAACAAAAGATGAAATAGCATCCTTCTCCCAGAAAAAGACAAAATCAGAAATCACGAGTCTAGTTATGTTGTTTCCTCCAAGAACGTTCGGTAACTTGAATAAACAACCCCTCTGAGATAGGAAGGATGGCCAGAGAGTGGATGTGTCAACTCGGATGGGGGAGAATGGTGGTGGTGGGGTCATTACGCTGAAGGTCTCAACAGGGTTGAAGTATTTTTTGCAGTGGTGACAGAAGATGTGATCTGGAAGTATGTTTTAGACCTATAACCAGGGAGAAAAGAATGACCCTAGACAGGATCTGGAGTGGCAGGTGATTTTGGGTAGAGTATAAAGTAGTATGATTTTGATATTTTAATACAAAATTTATAAGATCTGGTTTAGCTCTATATCTCATTATGCTAATAATATTCTTTTTTGTGGTAGTGGGGATGGAACTCAGGGGCATTTTACCTTCGAGCAACACCCCCAGCCCTATTTATTTTTATTCTTTACTTTGAAATGGACTCTCACTGAGTTGCAAAGAGCCTCACTAAGTAGCTGAGGCTGTCCTTGAACGGCAATCCTTCTGTTTCAGCCTCTCAAATGCTGGGATTACAAGCATATACCACACGGCCGGCTTTAATAATATTCTGAGTGATTGCAAAATACATGCCATATTTCATAACACAAGCAGTGATGATGAAAGAAATCTTAATCGTTTTGCCTCCCAGAGATTTTGTGCAGGAATTTCTGATTTTTCTATAAGTTTTATCTGCAAAGTATGGTATGAAATAGTGCTAATCAATAGTGACCAAGCCGGATATCGGCAGGACAGCTATGACAAACGAGGACAGCAGTTTCATAATACAGATGAATAATGGAAAAGATAAAAGATAACCTTGACAGATAACTCAGTTAAGAAGGAAATTGGAAAGTCTTTTAAGGTCCTGATCTGTACCGATAGGCTATTCTAGGATTACATCTAAAATAATAAACAATATTTATATAGATGATTTCCTGGAGCCACTGAATTATTTTATCGGTACTAGAAGATGATGGCATTTTGGAAAATAGATGAAGGGTTTTATAAATAAGAAATAATAGAACCATTCTTAATAACATTAGCTATTGTGGTGGGAGAAGTTACCTGAAGCAGTTATTTAGCACCTCCTGTATGCCTTGACAATGAGCTAGGTGACTTTTTAAGCACCATGTGGCTACTGACTTTAAGGTACTTTGGGTTCATCTGGAGAGAAGTAGAATGATGAAATGTTTCTCACAAGAAGAATGGGAATAAAACAAGATGGTAATCATTGATGAACTGCAGGATAAAAAAACAAAACAAAACAAGAGTGGTACAGAAATCCAGAGAAAGGTGAGCCTATCAGAGTTAAAACATATGGTGGTGGCTCAGTGGAAGCCACTGTCAACAGGATTTGGAGCAAGAAGATCTAGAGTAGAATCCTGTGCTGTGATTTACTAGTTTTGTGACCTTGAACAAAGTTATTTAACTTGCTTTCATTTCCTCATTTTTCAAGTAAGGGTAATGGTGCCTTCCTTGCAGTGTTGTTGTGAAGGGAATACAGTCCTGGTCCTGTTTACCCTAGATCCATTTCTCGCCCTCTCTGTTTCACAATGGAGTGAGGCAATGAGCAGATGCATTTCCTAGTGAGACTGTGTTCTCCCCAGTGGCATACGTGCTCATAGGCTGTACCCCTGACTCCCAGGGCAATTGTATCTGGAAATAGGGTCTTTGGGGGGTAATTCAGGGAAAATAAAGTAATAAAGGTGAGGTGGCAATCTCTGGAGGGAAATGAGGTCATAATGGTCAAGCCCCAATTTGATAGATATGCCTCTCCCCTCTCCCCTCTCCCCTCTGTCTTCCCTTCCCTTCCCTTCCCTTCCCTTCCCTTCCCTTCCCTTCCCTTCCCTTCCCTTCCCTTCCTCTCCCTCTCCCTCCCCCTCTCCCTCTCCCTCTCTCTCCAACATATAAGGATACAGAAAGCTAGGAGGATCCTCTATGAGAAGACAACCATTTTGGCAAGATCTTGGACCTTACAGCTTCCAGAACTGTGAGAAACACCTGCAGTTTAAGCCACCCAGTCCATGGCATTTTGTTATAGCCGCACAAGCATACCAAGACACTGAGTTCCTGTATTAGGCCAATGGCAGGTACAGAAGGAGGCTGGGAGTGGAATGAAGGGTAAGGCCAGAGCATCCCTCCCTTCTCTCTGCCTCAGCAGCATCTCCAGAGCAGTTATCTGCCTTTTAATACTTTTATTGGTGCACTGTAATCATGCATCATAGTGAGACTCAAAGTGATACAAACATACACGCACACCCTGCACGGTGGATTTCCTTCTGTGTCCCTCTCCCTCTTCAGTTATGCCTCTTTTATGATGTCAATTCCTTCTGCATAGGTGACTGTGGTTCTGGTTTCTGCTGGGTAAGTCTAGCCGTGAGTTCTAGCAACACCACCTCTTCCTTTAGTCCTCAAGCCCAGGGGCGCCAATAGCATCCTGTTCATACTTGTCTCCAGGTTTTCTCCTACAGCACTTTCAGCTCTCCCATCACCTGTGCTGACAGTTTCCTCTATTGAAGTCCCTCCACTGCAAAAAAGTACTTATGATTTCTGGTGGAATTTTGACTAAGACAAAGAAGGGTTATAGTGTAATATTATGTTATACACACACACACACACACACACACACACACACACACACACACACACATATATATATATATATATATATATATATTTTTTTTTTTTTTAGGTGGTACTGGGGGTGGAACCCAGAGGCTTTCTACCTCCGGGCTATACTCCCAGACCTTTTTTATATTTTATTTGGAAACAGGGTCTCACTAAGTTGCTGAGAGCCTCACTAAGTATCTGAGGCTGGCTTCGAACCCGTGTGATCCTCCTGTCTCAGCCTCCCAAGCGCGGGGATTACAAACGTGCGCCACCATGCCCGGCAAATATTATGTTATATTAAGAAGTGTCACCAGGTGTGGTGGCACATGCTTGCAATCCTGGTACTTGGGAGGCTGAGACAGGAGGATGGCAGGAGGCTCTCTGCAACTTAGTGAGATCCTGTTTCAAAGTAAAAAATAAAACATGGGGCTGGGGGTGTAGCTTGGAGGTAGAATGCCCCTGTATTCAATCCCCAGTACCACAAAAAAAGAGAAGCGACTAAATGTAATATTATGAATCTATATTATTCCATACAAGTAATAACTACCCACCCACATGTAATACTACATAACCATGTTTGTGATCTTTTTTCTCTGATCTAATTGATTGTCCCAGAGGACCCAAAAGGGACCATTATATGTCACATCACTGGCCCAATCACACTCTTTCTTTCAGAAATTTGAACTAAGAGCTGGACATGGTGGTGCACATTTGTAATCCCAGTACTTGGGAGATTAAGACAGGACGATCCCAGGTTTTCAGACAGCCACAGCAAATGGTGAGATGCTCATCAACCTAACGAAACCCTGTTTCAAAATAAAAATTAAAAAATAGAGCTGGTGTGTAGCTCAGAGGTAGAATGTCCCTGGTGCTCTCTCCTTCTCTCTCGCCCTCCCTTCCTCCCTCTCTCTCTCTGTCTCTGTCTCTCTGTCTCTCTGTCACACACACACACACACACACACACACACACACACACACACACACGAAATTTGTCCTAAGAAACACAAAGTGCCATTTCAGCTGGTAGTGTTCACTAGAGCTCAGAAGCCATGCTATGAAATCACAGCTGATGATTATGTCTCATGTTCTGATACACAGAAAACTCAGTTAAGAGAAAGATCAAGAGTCAATCACCAGGCTGCTGAGAAGAGACCTTGGTTCCTGATAGCTCTATACTCCTCAGTACCAATTTTAAACAAGACATGCTATTCCTACCTTCGTACCGCATGAAAATCTTTACGTGCTAGCTATGAATGTTCCTGGCCATCTGTGTTTATGAGTCCTGACTAGAGTACTATTTGTGTACACACACACACACACACACACACACACACACACACCCCTTCTGACTTTGAGCTGTCCTTAAAAATATTTAGCTTATGATTAGACAAAGCAAGTCTGTGGAGTTGCCCCCAAGATGAACAACCCGAGCAAATGTCCAAGGGTAAGAGAGATGAGGCTTCAGAGTATCTTTGACTGCCCTGCTTGTTTTAACTAACCTAGGGCTTATCAAGAGGCATTAAAGATGTAGGTAAATTTGTTTTCAAGATAAGCGTAGTTGGAATATTATAGCCTTTACTATTTATTTATTTATTTATTTATTTATTTATTTATTTATTTATTTATTGGTGGTACTGGGGTTCCTGGAAGCCCTTCTACCTCCGGGCTACACTTCCAGACCTATTTTTACATTTTTATTTGGAAACAGGGTCTCCTAAGCCAGCGCGTGCGGCTGGCTTCGAACCTGCGCGATCCTCCTGTCTCCGCCTCCCAAGCGCGGGGATTATAAGCCTGCGCCACCACTCCCGGCCTAGCCTTTACTCTTTACAATTAGCTAATAATATTGGTATTTCTGCAAAACCTTCTTTAAAATAACATAATTATAACATTCAAACAGAGCAGCAGTGATCATTAAAATGTATTTAAAAATGAGGTTTACAAGGGGTATGTTTCCTCTGTTTCTCTGAAGGTCAAGCTACCACATTTTCACAAAATCAGGTCAGGAAGAAAATATAGTAAATAAGGGCTCTCTCTAGAAACTAACTTTGTTTGCAATTTTCTGAAGATAAACTTTTGAAACTCAGTGGACCTAATGGATCATAATTACCACATACATACAGTTTCTTGTGTTCCCATTTGTTCTATTAGGTATTTTGCAGCCATTTATTCTCTGTCCAGAAGACTCTTGCTACTGAGATAACACCACTCCTGTGCTGATTAGCTAGCTATATTCGACCACAGGCTGAATTCCATTTTCTGATTTCAATGTGAAATATAACAGAGAAGACTTGGATGGCAATGTGAAATGTTGCAGGCAGAGGACGGTCCCAAAGGTCTCAAAGTTTTAAAATATATTGGCCAGTTTCACCCATACCTGGAATTTGTCCTGAAGTTGTTTTTTTTAGGAAAAATAAGGCCAGGAATGGTGATGCATACTTATAATCCCAGCTACTTTGGAGGCTGGGGCAGGAGGATGGAAAGTTCAAAGCCATCTCAGGCAATATAGTGAGACCCTATCTCAAAATCAAAAGATATGGGGATGTAGCTCATTGGTAAAGAGTTTGCCTGGCATTATGAAGCCCTGGGTTCAATCCTCAGCACTACAAAGATAAATAAGTAATGAAAAAAAGAAATATTTTTCGACACATATTTGTGCATTATGGTGGGATTTAGCTGATTACACAAATCTATTTGTTGTGCAATGACAACATGTATCTTAATAATTAGATACAGCTATGTATTTTTAACATCTGGTACTATATAATTTAAGCTAGCATTGACCTTAGAGAACATATAGCCCATGTGAAAAAGCATGTTTCTCTCTTCTCTAAATAGTAGATGATATTAGAGATATGTAATTATTTTATGTTATGATTATTTGGTTGCTTTTGTGAAATAGTTGACTATTCAAATGAGGTATAGAATGTTATCAGAAACAATTAGTGGTCATTATTAGAGAAGAGGCTCAATTCAGGTTTCTAGAACTGTTTATCTTTTTTCCTGATCATACTTTTCTAAAAGATTATATATATGTATTTTTTATTTTATTTTGAAGTAGGGTCTTGCTAGGTTGATGAGAGTCTCGCTACCAGCCAAGGCTGTCCTTGAGCCTATCATCCTCCTGTCTCAACCTCCCAAATAACTAGGAACACAGGCATGCACCACCACGTCTGGCTTATAAAAGCAACTTGTATGAAAACTGATTTTGATAATTTATTAATAATTTAGCTTTCTATTGAACATTTAAGTAACATATTTAAAAATTAATGCCAGAAGGGTGTTCTAGAAACACAGGCATTTTGTGTATTTTATAGTCAAATGTTTTAAAATAAGACAAGATAACTTTGAAGGCTGTTCCTCTTGGACTCTGTCTCCGTAACAGGAGCTGTGCTAAGTATGATTTGTTGCTCTGCGTGGGTTGTCATCAGGGTCTATTCCGCCTGTCACCCTGGCATGGTTACTTTCATTGCGTCGGGTCCCCTGAGCAGTCTGTATTTTGGGAGCTGGCTCTTCTTTCAACCAGAGGTATGTGAGCCTTTGTAGCAGCTGCCGGACGCCGAGGAGCTCCGTGTCAACCGAGCTTTATTTCTCTGTGCCGGCTGCCTGGCATCTCTGGCCTGCCTTGACCCGCTGCTCCCATGCCTCTCCCAGTTCCTGTCAAACTGCACTGCATACTGCGTTGCAAGCCCAGGCCTCCCTAACTCGGTGGAGACCAAGCCAGCGAGGCGGTCTGCTTCTTCCACCCCTGTCCTGGCCTGCCATTTCCTTGTGCGTGGTGTCTGGCTCAGACTCCAGTTCTTTGCATCTCTGGGACCCATTTCTATCCTTTAGCCCTCAGCATTTTAATTCCTTCTTTTCCCATTTTTCCCATAGCAATTTGGCTCACATCCAGCTTGTGTCTTTTGAATATCTGTCAATGAGCATGAGTTTTGGACAAATCTCAAATTGTTTCTTTCATAAACAATGAACTAGTGTGTGGGTTGTAGTTTCTCCTCCTAACTCTGGGGCTAACTTTGTCTCCAGGGTAAAGCCTTTCTTGACTTGTAGAATTCCCTCTCCCTTTTTCGGGAGGAGGAAGAAACTGGGGATTAAACCCAGGGTCTGGACTACACTCCCAGCACTATTTTTTTTTTTTTGGTGGTACTGGGGTTCCTGGAAGCCCTTCTACCTCCGGGCTACACTCCCAGACCTATTTTTACATTTTCATTTTTGGAAACAGGGTCTCCTAAGCCAGCGCGCCCGGCTGGCTTCGAACCTGCGCGATCCTCCTGTCTCTGCCTCCCAAGCGCGGGGATTACAAGCGTGCGCCACCACGCCCGGCTGTCCCAGCACTATTTTATCTTTCATTCTGAAACAGGTTTTTGCTAAGTTGCAGAGAGCCTGGCTAAATTGTTGAGGCTGGCCTTGAACCTGCGATCCTCCTATATCAGCTTCCCAAGTACTGAGATTACGGATGTGCACCACCATGCCTGGCTTCCCTTTCTTAATTTACTCTCCACTATTCTTCAATTGGGAGCATGGTTTGCCCAGGATTCCTTGGTGTCTTTGCCAATCAGGGTTGCCTCCTGGCCCTTGTTCCTTGCCAGCTACTCTTTGAGCCTCTCAAATACCAAAAATAACAACAGGAGGCTAGCAGTTCTTAACTCCATTTGCTGAACTGCAGCTCTCTCAAAATCTTTGGGTTCCATCATGCACTTGTGCCTAAAGTTCTAGCATGACAGACTATGCTAAATGGTCCAAAGTTGGAAAAAAATGCCATCAGCGTTCATTTAGGTCTTCAGTAGTAAGTACAAAGAAACATTGCCTCTGCACATTAATTCCCAAGTTATTTTTTAAGAACTCAACAACCATGTTTCAGGAAGCCAGCAACAAAAAGTCTAAATTAATCAGCAGTGTGTTTTATCTTAAACCTTACATAAGTATAACATGCAAAAATTATCTGCTTCTGTGAAAATCTTTTTTCTAAGACTACTTTTATACTTTTAACATTTAAAACTCAAAGGAAAACTAGAAATTTTAAAGGATTAGTTTTTCAAATTTGTGGTTAGTAAAGATCACATCTATAAATGATCCCCCTGCAGCACATGTCTGGCATATAGCAGCAGTCTTGTTCTGGGGTGACTCCATGGATGTTGCTCTAAGAGGTCCTGGTAGCCATGACTTAAACTCCCAGAAGAGACTTCCAGGAAGATGGTGATGGAGAAAAGCGGGGCTTACAAGCCCTGCTAACAACCAGTCTCTATTACTACAAAATCAGCACCTTTCATAGTCAGAAAACACCATCAGCAGAAAAAAAAAAAATGAAATTACAAGGGACAGAGAAAAAGAGGGCTGGAAAAATGAGACACCAGAAAGAAACTAGACTGCAGTACTGTGGCTGGAGCCGCGGCGCGGAGCGGCGGGCACCATCTTTCTTTGCAGCACCAAGCCCCAGAGAGGAGGGGGACTCAGAAAGGAGCTCAGAGCCACAGAGGAGACACGCCGGCCTCACGCCTGAGGACGCGGCAGCAGCGCCTTACTGCCGGCAGCAGTGACGAGTTCACCGGACAGCACCAGACCAACGCACTCAACAGCCCACCAGGCTCCAGAGAGGAGTGGCGGACAGCGAGCCGAGGTGAGCCACTGTGGAACAGCCGGGAGGGAATCAGCAGATTTTTCGGCACAGGGAGCATCTAAAGCTCCCAGTGGCTGGGCTCAGCACACCCTGCAGGGACTCAGAGTGGAACGCAAAACCAGAGAAGAAATACGCCAGCCTCACGGTCGAGGGCGTGGCAGCGACACCATATTGCCACCAGCGGCAACAGCAGGGAATTCACCGAGTCTACTACAGCTCCATCTGCACACTCATGACCAGTAAGTCAAATTGCAGCCCCTAGAGGAGAAATCCCAGTACAGTACTCCCAGGGACTTGACCCGGTGGGGGAATGGCAGTGGCAGAGATATCACACCATGGGAGAACACCCAACCTGGCACCCCCCATGGTCTAAATCAGCCTCATTTGACTCCCTGGGTCTGAGACTCTGAGATACAACCTAATAAAGGAGTAGTGGGGACTGAGATCCAGAGCACCTTAAGTGAAGTCTTAGTGACCCAAAGGAAGAACCCAGAGAAGGCACAAACTTCCGAAATCATAGGAAAGAGGAATAACAATGGAGCAATGAATGCCCACAACCCCACAACATCAGAACCTGATAAAACAGAAATCCAGAGATTTCTAGAAGATCAAATCAGAAAAATAACTGTAGAAATAATAGAGGTGTTTCAAATTCAGAGAGAGCCAAAAAGAGATAAAGGATGCAATTAATGAAGTAAAGTCCTCATTTCAAAGTACAAACAACCAATTAGACCACATAAAGAATAGAATCTTGCTCTTAGAAGATGACCATTCCAAAAATGAACGCATAGTTTCTAATCTAGAAAAAAAAGTCCAACAGCAGGAATCTGACATTGAAGAAATATGGGCCCATTTTAAGAGAGCTAACCTAAGAATAATTGGAATAGAGGAGGAAAAAGAAAGTGAAACCAAATGGATCAACAATATCTTCAAGGAAGTAATAGCAGAAAATTTTCCAAACATAGAGCAAGAGGTCGATACACAGGTCCAGGAAACTTATAGAACTCCCTTTAGACAGGATCGGAGAAGAGGATCCCCACACCACATAATTGTCAAAATGACCAATGTGGAAGCCAAGCAGAGAATCTTAAAGGCAACAAAAACAAAAGACCAAGTGACATTCAGAGGCAAACCAATTAGAATCACTCCAGACTTCCCAAACCAAGTCATGAGAGCCAGAAGGGCTTGGAGTAACATATTCCAAACTCTGAAAGAAAACAACTTCCAGCCAAAAATTTCTTACCCAGCAAAACTTTCTATCAAATTAGATGGGGAAATAAAAAGCTTCCATGACAAACAGAAACTGAAGAAATTTATGTCTTCAAAACCAGTGCTAGAGAAAATACTCAGAGAGATTAACTACAAAGAAGAAATAGGTAACACACACCAGAACCAGAGAAACAAAATTTTCCATCCAACAGACAACTAAGATTGGTTATCTGTGGAGATTCATTATTTATGTTAGTCTTTTACCTATCTCTAAATTGTATTGTTTGCTTTTATTGTTGCTAATTTTTAGGATTTTTAGTTGGAATATTAATATACCTTCAGATATAGCATTTGGAAATATTTACCCCATTCTATCAATAACTTTTAACTCTGTTTACATTGTCTTTGGATATACAATATTTTTTTATTTTTTAGGGAGTTTGTTTACCCTTCTGTTGCCTGTGCCATTGAAATCATATCCAAGAAATCACTACCAATTTCAATGTTGTGAGGTTTTATGACCCAGATTTTCTTCTAAAAGTTTATAGTCTTAAGATTTATATTTAGGTCTTTTATCTATTTTGAGCTAATATTTGTATATGGTGTTAGGTAAGGGTCCAATTTTATTATTTTTCAACAATATTTAGTCAAAAGATTATTTCCTCCACCAAATGTTCGTGGAAACCTTGTCAAAAATAACTTGACAATATAGGGAAGAATTTAGCTCTAGGCTTTTATTTAACTCCAATGGTTTATATATCTGCCTTTAGAACAGTACTACACTGTTTCAATTATTGTAGCTTTATATGGTTTGAAATCAGAAAATATACACCTTCTAGCTTTGTTCTTTTTTGAGATTGTTTTGGGTATCTAGAGTCCATATTCCACATTAGGATAGATTTTTTTTTCTGAAAAATAAATAAATAAATGTATGATAGTTTCACCAAAAAAAAAAAAGAAAGAAAATGAAAAAAATATTCTCTGGTAAGAAAGAAAGTAAAAAGAAATATTGAAATGTTATCTTTAAGTTATCAAAAGCTTGGTATCAGACAAATGAAACTGTTCTGTGAGATTATCATTGTTAATTTTTGGATAAATTGCTATAATACTAAGCCAAGCATGGGAAGGAGGGATGGGGAGGGAACGGGGTGGGGATCGGGTAGGGGCTAATTGGGCGATGTGTGCATGTATGTCTACAAAAGATTTTTTATCCCACTATGATGTATGAATACAGTGCACCAATAAAAAAAAAAGTAAAAAAAAAAACAAAACAAAAACTCCCAGAAGACAGGCGATTGGGGGCTGCTGTAGCTTGTAGACTAATTCAGGTCAGTAAAATGCAGTGAGGCTTAATGTTCAAGTGACTTAGGAGACCACCCTGTTGGGACTGTCCAGCGGGGTATGTTGGATGTGGTCAATTAAGTACATTCTTGATTCCTACTGTGATTTCTGGTGCTGCGGATGGTGAAAAGTTAAAAATCTCATTTTAAAAACTCATCTGCATCTGAAGTTTTTAATATTTATTAAGAGTTGTAATGAGTTACATTTGTGTGGATTCTGGAAGGAAAGCATGTAGAGAGGTTGCTCTCTATTGGTTTAGGACTTCTTATGCTGGCAGAAATGGTTCTGCAGGTTTTCTGCAGCAGCGTTTCAGCATCCACTCTCAGTTCTGTGGGTGTTTGGAGGCAATTTCATGGTGAGCAGCGACAGCCACATGTTCCAATGTCTTGTCACTTGCTTGAGAGCATCGAGCGGCAGTGGCAGGAGCTTCAGGATCCTCTTCTCTCACCTCCCTGGACTCTTGCCCTTTGGCATGCCACCAAACAAGAGGAAAATTGCCAAAAGTAGAGGTGCGAGTGTTGGTGGCCATTTGTGAGCTTACACCTTAAGAGACCTTGTGCGCTTCTATTCACCTTCTGACATTATTATAAGATAAATATACCCTAGGATGCTTGCGGGTTCTAGGAGATGGACGAGAGAGAGAGAGAGAGAGAGAGAGAGAGAGAGAGAGAGAGAGAGCAAGCGAGCATAGTTGCCTCAGTCCAG
Organism: Muscardinus avellanarius; assembly: GCF_963383645.1. Classification (NCBI taxonomy): domain Eukaryota; kingdom Metazoa; phylum Chordata; class Mammalia; order Rodentia; family Gliridae; genus Muscardinus; species Muscardinus avellanarius. The sequence goes on along the minus strand of NC_137786.1, from coordinate 32,350,075 downwards.
CTGGCTCTGAAAAACCCAGCCTAGACCTGCCAACCACAAGCTCACGAGCTAGAATGAACACCTCTTGTAGGCTAATAAAGTTTTGTGTTGGGTTTTAAGCATCACTGTTATAGCCATGGCTGATACAGCAGTTTATTGTTGAACTCAGTGGTTCCAACAGTAGTTTCTTTCTTCCTTTCCTTCTTTCTTTCTTTCTTTCTTTCTTTCTTTCTCTCTCTCTTTCTTTCTTTCTTTTCTTTCTCTCCCTTTCTCTCTCTCACTCTCTTTCTCTCTTTCCTCCCTCCCTTCCATCCTTCCTTCCTTCTGCTGGAGTTAGCCAGTCTTTTGATTTCCCTCACTGGTGGTTGTGACAAATGTCATCGCTACAGCAGATAAGTTTAGTGTGCTGGAAATCATCCTAGAAGTCTAGTCTGGAGTTTGCTGCTCTTGGGCTTAAAAAAATTTTTTTTATATACAGGGGATTGGACTCAAGGATATTCTACCTCTGAGTTATACCCAGTCCTACTTTTTTATGTTTTATTTTTTGAAGCAAGGTCTCACTAGGTTAGTGAGAGTCTCACTACTTGCTGAGGCTGTCCTCAAACCTGCAATCCTCCTATCTTAGTCTCTGAGTTACACCCAGCCCTACTTTTTTTTTTTTTGGTGGTACTGGGCTTCCTGGAAATCCTTCTACCTTTGGGCTACACTCCCAGACCTATTTTTTATACTTTTTTATTTGGAAACAGGGTCTCCTAAGCCAGTGCGCGCGGCTGGCTTCAAACCTGCACGATCCTCCTGTCTCCGCCTCCCAAGCGTGGGGATGACAAGCGTGCACCACCACGCCCGGCTCACCCAGCCCTACTTTTTAAAAAATTTTTGGACAAGGTCTCACTAGGTTAATGAGAGTCTCACTACTTGCTGAGGCTGTCCTCAAACCTGTGATCCTCTATTTCAATCTCCCAAGTATTGGGATTACAAGTGTGTGCCACCATGCCTGACTCAAACAATTTTTAAGTATTTAATTCATTTCCTGCCTAAAATAACTAGAACCATACTCATTGGGATGACTACTATAAAAAAAAAGAAACCTAGAAAATAAATGTTGGAGATGATATGGAGAAATTTGAAACCTTGTATACTATTAGTTCAGCTGCTATGGATAGTGGTATGGCAGTTTCTCCTCCAAAAATTAAAAAAAATATACTACATGATCCAGGAGTTCTATTAGTTTTTATACCCAAAGGAATTACAAGAAAGAATTTGAAGAGCTATCTGTACATCCATGTTTGTAGCAGCATTATTCATAATAGCCAGGAGGGGGAAGCAACCCAAGTGTCTATCAACAGATAGTGGATGAACAAAGTGTTATATACACATACAATGGAATGTTATTCGGCTTTAAGAGAAAGGAAATTCTGATACAGGCTATAACATGAGTGAAACTTGAGAACCTTATTTTAAGTGAAAATAAAAAAAAAGTCACAGTTACTGTATGATACTGTGTAATCCCGCTTACATGAGGGACCTAGAATAGTCAAATTCATAGAGACAGAACTCAGAGTGGTGGTTTCCAGGGTGTGGGGGCAGGGAAGACGAGGAATTATGATTTAATGGGAACAGAGTTTGTTTTCAAAATGAAAATGTTCTGGAGATGATGGTGTATAACAATATATACTTGATACTATTGAATTGCAACTTAAAAGTAGTGAAGATAGCTGGGCGTGGTGGCGCACGCTTGTAATCCCCGCGCTTGGGAGGTAGAGACAGGAGGATCGCGCAGGTTCGAAGCCAGCCGCGCGCACTGGCTTAGGAGACCCTGTTTCCAAATATAAAATGTAAAAATAGGTCTGGGAGTGTAGCCCAGAGGTAGAAGGGCTTCCAGAAACCCCAGTACCACCAAAAAATAATAATAATAAAATAAAAATAAATAAAATAAAAAAGTAGTGAAGATAAATTTTATGTATATTTTACCAACAAAGATATTTTGTGGTGTTTAGGGTTAAATCCAAGGGCATTCCATCTCTGAGCTATACCTCCAGCCTTATTGTTGTTGTTGTTGTTGTTATTATTATTATTATTATTATTATTATTATTATTATTATTTTGTGGTACTAGGGTTGGAACACAGGGGCATTCTGCCTCTGAGCTACACCTCCAGCCCTATTTTTTAGTCTTTTTAGTTTTGAAACAGAGTCTCACTGAGTTGTAAGGGCCTCGCTGAGTAGCTGAGGCTGCCTGCCTACCGCAATCCTCTAATCTCCAGCTCCGAATATTTTTTTAAATTTTGAAACAGGGTGTCACTATGTTGCAGAGGGCCTCACTAAGTTGCTGAAGCTGGCTTGAAGCCTGCAATCCTCCTGTCTCAGCCTACTAAGCATTGGGATTATAGGCATGTGCCACAATGCCTTACTTAAAAATGATTTTTTTTTTTTTAATGGAGAGTTTGTTTTCTTCACTGAATCCTGTGTGACTCATCCGATGAGAACAAGGACCAGTGGGAAGGACGGTGCCCATCATTCAGAGTCCCCTGTCTTTTTTTTTTTTTTGCCATTCTTTTTTTTTTTTTTAAATTGGTGCACTGTATTCATACATCATAGTAGGATACAAACTTTTGTAGACATACATGCACACATCGCCCAATTAGCCCCTACCCGATCCCCACCCCTTTCTCTCCCCATCCCTCCTTCCCATGCTTGGCTTAGTGGTTGACATCTAGTATTATAGCAATTTATCCATAATTAAAAATGATAATTTCACATAACAGTTTCATTTGTCTGATACCAAGCTTTTGATGACTTAAAGATAACATTTCATTATTTCTTTTTGCTTTCTTTCTTACCAGAGAATATTTTATTTTATTTTTTTTAGGTGAAACTATCATATATTTATATATTTATTTTTCAGGAAAAAAAACTATCCTAATATGGAATATGGACTCTAGATACCCAAAACGATCTTGAAAAAGAACAAAGCTAGAAGATATATATTTTCTGATTTCAAACCATATAAAGCTACAATAATTGAAACAGTGTAGTACTGTTGTAAAGGCAGATATATAAACCATTGGAGTTAAATAAAAGCCTAGAGATAAATTCTTCCGTATATTGTCAAGTTATTTTTGACAAGGTTTCCACGAACATTTGGTGGTGGAAATAATAATCTTTTAACTAAATATTGTTGAAAATAATAATTACATGGAAAAGAATAAAATTGGACCCTAACCTAATCCCATATACAAATATTAACTCAAAATAGATAAAAGACCTAAATATAAATCTTAAGACTATAAACTTTTAGAAGAAAATCTGGGTCATAAAACCTCACAACATTGAGATTGGCAGTGATTTCTTGGATATGATTTCAATGGCACAGGCAACAGAAGAGTATACAAACTCCCTAAAAAATAAAAAAAATATTGTATATCCAAAGACAATGTAAACAGAGTTAAAAGTTACTAATAGAATGGGATAAAATATTTCCAAATGCTATATCTGAAGGTATATTAATATTCCAACTAAAAATCCTAAAAATTAACAACAATAAAGGCAAACAATACCCTTTAGAGATAGGTAAAAGGCTAACATAAATAATGAATCTCCACAGATAACCAATCTTAGTTGTCTGTTGGATGGAAACTCTTGTTTCTCTGGTTCTGGTGTGTGTTACCTATTTCTTCTTTGTAGTTAATCTCTTTGAGTATTTTCTCTAGCGCTGGTTTTGAAGACATAAATTCCTTCAGTTTCTGTTTGTCATGGAAGCTTCTTATTTCTCCATCTAATTTGATAGAAAGTTTTGCTGGGTAGGAAATTTTTGGCTGGAAGTTGTTTTCTTTCAGAGTTTGGAATATGTTACTCCAAGCCCTTCTGGCTCTCATGACTTGGTTTGGGAAGTCTGGAGTGATTCTAATTGGTTTGCCTCTGAAAGTCACTTGGCCCTTTGTTTTTGTTGCCTTTAAGATTCTCTGCTTGGCTTCCACATTGGTCATTTTGACAATTACGTGGCATGGGGATCCTCTTCTCCGATCCTGTCTAAAGGGAGTTCTATAAGTTTCCTGGACCTGTGTATCAACCTCTTGCTCTATGTTCGGAAAATTTTCTGCTATTACTTCCTTGAAGAGATTGTTGATCCCTTTGGTTTCACCTTCTTTTCCCTCCTCTATTCCAATTATTCTTAGGTTAGCTCTCTTAAAATGGGCCCATATTTCTTCAATATCAGATTCCTGCTGTCGGATATTTTTTTCTGGTTTAGAAACTATGTGTTCATTTTTGGAATGGTCATCTTCTAAGAGTGAGATTCTGTTCTCCATGTGGACTAATCGGTTGTTTGTGCTTTGAATTGAGGCCTTTACTTCATTAATTGCATCCTTTATCTCTTTTTGGCTTTCTCTGAATTCTTTTCGAAGCACCTCTATTATTTCCACAGTTATTTTCCTGATTTGATCTTCTAGAAATCTCTGATTTTCTGTTTTATCGGGTTCTGATGCTGTGGGGTTGTGGGCATTCATTGCTCCATTGTTATTCCTCTTTCCCATGATTTTGGAAGTTTGTGCCTTCTCTGGGTTCTTCTCAAGGTCACTATGACTTCACTTACGGTGCTCTGGATCTTGAGTCTGTAGTATTTCTGACCCCACTAGTCCTTTACTAGGTTGTATCACAGAGTCTCCGACCCAGAGAGTTGATAGAGGCTGCTTTAGACTATGGGGGGTGCCAGGTTGCACGTTCTCTTATGGTGTGATATCTCTGCCACCGCCACTCCCCCACTGGGTCAAGTCCCAGGGAGTACAGTACTGGGATTTCTCCTCTGTGGCTCACAATTTGACTCATTGTTCTTGAGTACGCAGATGTAGCTGTACTGGACTCGGTGAATTCGCTGCTGCTGCCGCCGGTGGCAATATGGCGCCGCTGCTACGCCCTCGGCCGTGAGGCTGGCGTATTTCTTCTTGGTTTTGAGTTCCACTCTGAGTCCATGCAGCGTGTGCTGAGCTCAGCCACTGGGAGCTTTAGATGCTCCCTGCGCCGAAAGATCCCGCCCTGCTCTTCCGCAGTGGCTCACCTCGGCTCGCTGTAGCCGTCCGGTGAACTCGCCAGTGCCGCCGGCAGTATGGCGCTGCTGCCGCGTCCTCGGGCGTGAGGCCGGTGTATCTCCTCTGTGGCTCTGAGCTCTGTTCTCAGTCCGCTTTCTCTCTGGAGCCTGGTGATTTTTTTGTTTCTCTGGTGATGGTGTTTTCTGGCTATGAAAGGCGCTGATTTTGTGGTCGAGTCCCCTGTCTTGACCTCTCCTGGCCTCAGGAATAACATTCTGCCCCCCCACCCCGCCCTTCCAGTAGAGCTGCCTCATGGGGCTCAGGCTTCTCTTTGGGGTCTTGAAGGATCATGTCCCTGACATAAGTGACGAATGGACACGATTGTTCAGTCTTACAGTCTCTCTCATCCTCAGGGTTGCTTTCCTCGGTTGGTCCTCCATGGCTGACACTTACTCATGACCCCACCTGGTAACCCACAGGGAGGACCGGTGTCCTCTCCGCCTCTCCTGTTTTCCCCCTGTGGTGCCTCTGTGGTGAGTCAGAAAAGAGGGATAAATTACTCTTCTCAGAATTCCCCTCCTATGATGGTGCTAGATAGGGTGGGTCACAGGAAAAATTCTCTTCTGGGAGTTGAAGGAAAAAGGAAGCAGCAACTGTTCAGCAGCACACTCAGACCTTCTCCCAGTCACTCAGTCAAACACTACTCTGCGTGCTGCCGTGAAGGCTTTTGGGAATGTTACAAAAGTACTGAATCATTTTTTTGTGTGTGTTTGTGTGTGTGGTACTGGGGATGGAACCCAGGGGCTTTCTACCTCCGGCCTATACTCCCAGACCTATTTTATATTTTTTTTTGGAAACAGGGTCTCACTAAGTTGCTGAGAGCCTCACTAAGTAGCTGAGGCTGGCTTCGAACCTGTGTGATCCTCCAGTCTCAGCCTCCCAAGCGCTGGGATTACAAGCGTGCGCCACCATACCCGACTAAGTCCCTAATCATTTAGCTGGAAGACTTTAAAAGAGGGAATGGGGCTTTTGGGGGAAGAGAAGGAGAAGGAGGAAGGTAGAGAGACAGATAAGCTGCCATGAGTTCTGGGTCTGCTTATCAGCTACCCTTCTTGACCACCTGTGAACAAACTTCTGTCCATGTCCTTGGCATTCCAGCCTGTTTGTGATCTTCCCTTCCCAGCTGCTTGCCCTACAGACTGTGGATTTGCTTGGCCAGAGCCCTCACCCCCCAACATACACACAGGTGATAAACATATCCCCCACCAGTCCTGCGAACTCTGACTGATACACCTTGCGAGATGGTCAGGAAATAGTTAACAGCCCTTTCCTGCTGTTAACCGCCTTGCTGGTCTCTCCCAGATGGACACAGGCTGTGTGACAGAAAGGCACTGTCCCAGAATAGGATGGTGTGGGAGACTGGGGGCTGGGACTCTCAAACTTTCCTTTCCCTTAGCATTGCAATCTTGGGCCTTCAGAAAGACGGAGGCTCCTCCCTGCCCAGCCCTCCTCCATTCTCACTCTTTCTTCTTCCTCAGATCCTGGGTTCCTGTGTTCATCAGTTTTAATCACTGCGACAAAGACCTGAGAGAAACATTTTGAAGGGATTTATTTTGGTTCTCAGTTTCAGAGGTTTCCGTCCATGGTCATTTGGCCGGGTTGCTTTGTATACCATGGCGGTGGGAGCCTATGGCGGAGGAAGAATGTCCAGCAGCCAGGGTCCTGGTAGTCCCTTGAAGGGTGTGTGCTCAGTGGCCTGAATTCCTTCCACTAGGCGCCTCCCACTGAACGTCCCACCATCTCCTAATAGCGCCACCGGCTGGCCACCAATCCTCTGGAGGTACACTTCAGATCCAAACCATAGCCGTCTTCTTTTCACACGTGCTCTTCCCTCTGCTCGCCCTCAGTCCTGGAGCTGGTGTTCACTGTTCCTCCCCAGGGGAGAGAGCTGTTCAGGTCCTCCCAGCGCTTACCCCATGCCAGAGACTCTAGGCTTGGCGCCGATGGATGCTCTGCTCTCTCCTCCGGCCTCCACTGGGAGGAGGAAACAGAAGGTCTTTGATTTCACTTAGGGGCCCTCGCCAGCGAGGACAGTGGGAGGTTGATGCATTAGCTGCTTGAGGAGCAAATAGACCTCCATGAGAAAGCACACGGCACACAGGCTGGGCTCGCACGAGCACCACGTGTTTCTTAGTCATAGGCTCTTTGGACCCTGTTTACATTAGAAAGCCCGTTCTAATGAGTGGCTCTGGGATTCTGAGAAGGTTGGCACACATTTCAGTTAGACTTCTTTCTGATGCTTGGTTCACTCTCCAAGGTGCAAAGTGGGTGGGAATCTCAGTTCATCCCACCCCATCGCCTCTACCTGGATCAATAAATACCCGTTTGGACCAGATCCTAGCTGAGGAAGTTCCACGGGCCCCTGGCATTTGTTATTTATGTGAGTTTGTAGGTAGGCTCTGACTATCTTCCACCCTTTGATTTATTTTGGGATCAGGATAATAGGGCAAAGGGCCAACTCTGTTGTTTTTTTTTCCATTATGATTTGTGTAATAGCTTGGGGAAAGCACTAGCACAAAATAGCTCTGTCTTCCTCCATGCAGAAGAAGAAGAAGAAGAAGAAGAAGAAGAAGAAGAAGAAGAAGAAGAAGAAGAAGAAGAGGAGGAAGAATGAGGAGGAGGAGAGAAGGAGGAGGAGGAGGAGAAGGAGGAGGAAGAAAGATATTGGTTGTATTAGTTTGGCCTACAGAAAATGCACACTCTAATTCCAATTCCCACTTCTTATCCACACCCCTCCCCCCTTCCCCAGGCTTGCCTCAGAAACAGCCAACCTAAGGACTTAGGCCAGACCATCAAGCTGTGCCAGGGAACAGGTGGGTAACGTGGAGTGCAGGCTGGTAGCCCCACCCTTGTCCTTGGGGTTCAAGTCTGTAGACTTCCAGTTGCCAGCGTCTGCATCTCTTCCCAAGGGCTTTCTTCCTTCTACCTCCCACTACTACGGAAAACCATATAGACCGATCATAGCAGCTAGAAGCGCAAAGAGTTCAGTTTGTGCCACCCTCACTCCAGTTGCTCACAACTGTTGGCTCTTGTATAGATGTATAAAACTTATCATTTTTCTTTCTAGTACTGGGGATAGAACTCAACGAGCCCTCTACAACTGAGCTGCACCCCCAGCTCTTTTTATTTATTTATTTTTCTGAAACAGGGTCTCGCTATGTTGCAGAGGCTGGCCTCCAACTTGCAATCTTCCGATCTCAGTCTCCCAAGTACTGGGATGCCAGGTGTGCATCACCACGCCCAGAAAATCGATACATTTTATGTATGCATACCCCAATTCTCTCACTTCACGGCTGGAGTACTTGAGACAGGCTTTGCACGATTTCCAAATAGATTCTACCTGGAAGGGCTGAGCTCCAGCTCTCACCGAGGGAGCTAAGCCAACAGGACTCCTACTGGCAGCTTGGCCTCGCCTTCCCTGGCGCACTCACTTCCTCGCCTCTTGTGTTATCTTCACCTCCCACATGAACCACGTTCACTCACATCCTTGTCTCCAGTCGGCTTGTGGGAGACCTCCAGCAGAGCCCAGTGGATGCTTTGCCCTCCAGCCTCCCATGCGTCCCAGGGGCTGCAGACCGAGGGTGTGGTGTGAAGCTCCTGAAGCCCTCCTGGCAGGGCTCCGTGTTGTACCCGAGGCCACCCATCCCTGCCTGTCCTCTTCTGAAGCAGAAGAGCAAGGCTGCCTCCTTCGCTTCCCTCCAAGTCCTTGGCATATGGAGTCTGGGTTTCAGAGTTGTATTTTGAAGTCTGAAAATGGACCTGGATGTTCTCCCAGTGAATCTCAGTAGAAAAAAAAAGATCAAAATCTAGTGTGATGAACTGAAATGTGTGGGGTAGGTGGTGAGAGCAAAGAACAAGTGTGCTCTTAACTTTGAAAACAAAGCATAAAGGGGGAGACCGTTGCTGGAAGGGGAGACACGAGATGTCGCTTTCGCTTTTTTATTTGGAGCGTGCACAGCTTACGTGTGTGTGCGCGGGGTCAGCCTGGGTTACAGCCATGGCTGGAGAGGACCCTTAAGTCACCTTGATTTTCTTACAAGAAAATTATCTCGCTATAGTTGGTGAGATTCACTTTGACCTGGAGCCTTTTTTTTCCTTCTCCCATATTAAAACTGAATACAGTGTTTAACTGTGGTATGTCATATATCTCATCCATTCAGTTTAATTTTTAAAAAATCCTCTTTTTTTTTTTGTACTGGGGATTGAACCCAGGGGCATTCTACCTCCAAACCAACTCCCCAGCCCTTTTTATTTTTTGTTTTGAAACAGGATGTTGCTAGGTTACTGAGAGTCTGGCTCGCTAAGTGGCTGAGGCTGGCCCTCGAGCCTGTGATCCTGTTGTCTCCGCCTCACCTGTATTACAGGTGAGTGCCACCACATCTGGCTGGTTATTAGAAAAGTCTAGTGAAGCCAGGTGTAGTGGTACACTCCTGTAACCCCAGTACCTGGCAGGCTGAGACAGAAGGAGCACCTGTTCAAGGGCCAGCCTCAGCAATTTTTTTTTTTTGGGGGGTGGTACAGGGAGTGGAACCCAGAGGCTTTCTACCCCCAGGCTATACTCCCAGACCGATTTTATATTTTATTTGGAAACAGAGTCTCACTAAGTTGCCGAGAGCCTCACTAAGTAGCTGAGGCTGGCTTTGAACCTGTGCGATCCTCCTGTCTCAGCCTTCCAGGAGCAGGGATTACAAGCCTGCACCACCACGCCCGGCCCAGCCTCAGCAATTTAGCAGGACTCCCAGCAACCTAGCAAGACCTTGTTTAAGAAAAAGAAAAAGTAGCGCCAGACGTGGTGGTGCACGCTTGTAATCCCTGTGCCTGGGAGGCAGAGACAGGAGGATCGCGCTGGTTAGGAGCCAGCCTCGCTGGTTCGGAGCCAGCCTCGCTGGCTTAAAGAGACCCTGTTTCCAAATAAAAAAAATATAAAATAGGTCTGGGAGTGTAGCCTGGAGGTAGAAGGGCTTCCAGGAACCCCAGTACCACCACCACCAAAAAAAGTACATATATATATATATATATATATATATATATATATATATATATATCTGGCAGTGTAGCTCAGAGGTAGAATGCCTCTGGGTCAATCCCCAGTACCATAAAAAACAAAAACAAAAAACGGGTGTGGTGATGCATACTTGTAATCCCAGTACTTGGGAGGCTGACAGGAGGATCATAGATTCACAGTCAGCCTCAGCACCTTAGTGAAGCCATCTACAACTTAGTGAGACCCTGTTTCAAAATAAAAGAATAAAATAGGGCTGGAGGTGTAGCTCAGAGGTAAAATGCCCCTGGGTTTAATCCCCAGATACACACACACACACACACACACACACACACACACACACTAAATAAATAAATAAATAAATAAATAAACCTCTAGTGAAAAAAAATCTCAGAATATACTAAAACATCGTTGTAGTTAAGTCTGGCATGAGGAGTCACCGGGGTCTACCCTTCACTCTCCCCCTCAGAGCTTGTTCTCCCTGACTTCTGTCTTTTGATTCTGTAGCCACATGGTCCTTGTATCTCTGAGAGAACTGAAAACTCTGGCCCTAACCTCCAGGAACTCATAATCTAACAGAGGAGTCAGCCATATGAAGAGATTCAAATGGTGGCTAAGAAGTGTTACGTAAAGACATAACCTAAGTGCCACGGAAACACAAAAGACAAAACAGGGAGTTTTTCCCGGGGTGTCGGGACGGGTGGACAAAATGGCTCTAGAGAGTGAACACGTGGCGTCCAAGCTGAGCCGGGCAGCGGGGATATTTGAGGCGGAAGGACCACCAGGTCTCCTTGAGCTGTGATCTAGGGATCCTCATTTTTAGGCAAGTTAATCTTGTGAGGCTGGCAGTAAACTTGACGACTTGAACTGATTCCTTGACAGCAGTTGGGGGAAATTTCTTATTTTGGAAAAAAAAAAAAAAGAATATTCTTAAAGTTAACTCATGTTTGAGGAACCACTGCTGAGGTGTAACTTCTAAACATTTGACATTTATTTCTCATAAATTATGAGCTTTAATAGATGAGCTATATGATTTGGACATAATACCAACAGGAAACATTAATGAGGGTCAGAGCACAAACACAAAGTATCTCGATGTGTCTATTGCTTTCTGAGTAAGGGAGAAGGAAGGCTGAGTTCAGATTTCAAAAGCACTTGCCAAACAAGTTTGGGCAAGGTATGAAAACAGGCCTGACTTCTCATATAAAAAGAACAAACTATTATACGTGACGTCCTTGCCTCTCTTAAAGCATCACTGATCAAATGTGAAGATTCTGGAGTTAGGAGTTGAGAGCGTTGAGATTACTTTTGCTAGAAGACAATGGATACTATATATAGATTGGTGGTTCATCCCTCCCTTCCTTCCTTCCATTTTTGTGCTATGGGAACTGAACCCGGCCTGTTCTACCTCTAAGGTACACTCCCAGCCCTTTTTTATTTTTGTTTTGAAACAGAATTTCAGGTGCTGAGAGTCTTGCTACATGCAGAGGCTGGTGTTGAACCCGTGATCCTCCTGTCTCAGCTTCTCAAGTACTTGGATTACAAGTCTGCACACACACTGGCCTGCAGAGTGTGTGTGGTATGGTGTGATTGAATCCAGGTCCTTGTGTATACAAGACAAGACTTCCTACCACTGCCTACAACCCTAGCTCTCTTAGACATTTTTTTTTTAAATCTTGAAATAGGGTCTCACTAAGTTGCCCATGCTGGCTCTGAACTTGCAATCCTCCTGCCTCAGCCTCCTGAGTGGCTTGTATTACAGGTGTGTACTACCACTCCTGGCTTCTTTTTCTTTTTTTCCATGGAATAGTTAAAAAAAATAGGGATACCTTTCATTGTACTTATTGTATGTACATACATATGTATATATGTATATATGTATGTATGTATGTATGTATGTGTTTACATATTTATTGTGGTACTTGGGATTGAATCCAAGTGCATTTTACCTTGGAGCTACACCCCAGCCCTTTTTAGTTTTCACTTGGAAACAGAATCTCGCTATGTTGCTAAGGCTGCCATCTAACCCGTGATCCTCAGGTCTCAGCCTCCCAAATACGGGATCACAGGTGCGTGACACACACCTGGCTCATTGTACTTATTGCTGACATGGAAAATGTTTTACTTGGACATTTGTATGTAGGTCAGATGCTGTGAGAGAAAATACTTAGTGAATGTGTGACTCTCCCCAGATGTACCCTTGATGAGGAGTCTACGGGTTTTGCCAAATTCTGGGTTATCGTAGTTGGCCAGGGCTAGGAACAGTAAGTCTTTTCCATGTTGTCTGGGGCCTGTCTTGTGAGCCTGACGTTATTAACACTCAGGGAGAAAATAGCCTCAGCCTCAGGTTCTGTACCTGCATGAGCCGTCGCCACGTGTTACTTATGTTGGAGGGGCTGTAGGCTTTCTGGTTATTATTGTGGGGGACTTAACAATTTTTTGTGCCAAGTACCCTTTTGTAGTCTGGTAAAGTCTATGGAATATTCTCAGGATAATAGGCTTGCTTTTTGTTTTGATTTTGGTACTGGAGGTGGAACCCAGAGGCGTTCTACCTTTGAATGATATTCTCATTCTGGGGATGGAACCTATGGAACCCAGGGGCATCTGACCTCCGAGCTACACCCCCTGACCAATTTTTTATTCTTTATTCTCAGCCTCCTGAATCCTGGGATTACAAGGTGCGCCACCATGCACGACTTCTCAGTCCTATATTTTTCTTATTTTGAAACAATGTCTCACTAAGTTGCTGAGGCTTGCCTTGAACCAGTGATTCTCCTGTCTCTGTAGTGGAATTACGGGAGTAGGCCACCATGCCCAGCTCAGGATAATTTTTAAAAGCTTAAATTAAAATGCATAGGATTACAAAAAGGAGCAATTACATATACTGAAAATCAAATTTCAATATATTTAAATATTTTGTGATATAGAAATATACATGCTTCCTTATTAGTGTGATAAGTAATGTGATCTAATGATGAGCTTAACAATTTCCATAACTCTGAAGTAGTAATGAACATTAATGACAGTTGGCATGTTTGCTTTAATTATCACATGAAGACCGTGTCTACTGGTGACAAAGTCACAGGTAGAGAAGTTTTACTTTATTGGGAGCAATAAGTAAAATACGGCTTATTGTGCATATTTATAGTTGAAGGAGAAATATTGAAAGTTGCATTTCTTACAGTAGGAGATCTGAGGGTTACATTTCCATGTTCTCTACATTAATTTTCTAATTAAGGGTTAGTAACTATTTGTCATTATTTTCCACCTCAGTTCCTCTCTGTATTAATTATTTTCTTTTACTTAATTTTTTAGCACTTAGGATTTAATCTAGGGGCATTCTATCTCTGAGCTACACCTCTAGTTCTTTTTATTATTATGTTGAAACAGGTTCTTGCTAAGTTGCTGAGTGTCTTAGTAAATTGCCAGAGGTTGGCCTTGAAACTGCACTCTCCTGTCTTAGCTGCCCAAGTACTGGAGTTACAAGTGTATGTTAATATTATTAATTTCTTTTTATCAATATCTATTGTGATTATCTCAGGTCTTTTTTCCTTGTTGGTAATTTAAATTTTTAGCAGTGACTATTCAATTTCTTATGTGTGTGTCTTCCTTTACTGCTATTATTTATTTGAGTCCTCATATTTTCCTGTGTGTGGTCCTGGGTATTGAACCCAGGGACATTCTACTTCTGCGCTACACCTCCAGCCAGATTGTTTATTCTTTATTTTATTTTATTTTTTGGTGGTACTGGAGTTCCTGGAATCCCTTCTACTTCTGAGCTATACTCCCAGACCTATTTTATACTTTTTTTTTTTAAACAGGGTCTCTTAAGCCGGCGTGGCTGGCTCCGAACCTGCTCGATCCTTATGTGAAACAGGGTCTCACTGAGTTGCAGAGAGTCTCACTAAATAGCTGAGGTTGGCCAAGAACCTGCAATCCTCCTGTCTCGGCCTCCCAAGTCCTGGGATTACAAGTGTGTGCCACCATGCCCAGCTCTCAATTTTTCCTTAGATGCACAAATGGTCTTTTAAAACTTTTTCCTGGTGCATTATGATTATATACAATAGTAGGATTTGTTGTTACATGCTTGTAACATAATTTGGTTAATTTTATTCTCTGGTACTCCTTTCCTCCTTCCTCCTTCTTTTTATTTCATTTGCTCTTTTGTTTGATTTTTTTTTTTGCTTTCTTTAATTTAAACTCTTATTTTACAGCGGTAAAAATTAGAGGAATTCCTTTCTATCCCTTGGATTAGGTTTTCTTTTGTTTTGAACTTTTTGTCTGATACTTCGATGTTTTCTTTCTCCCTCCCTTTCCCTCTTTGGGTTTTTATTCTCTCAATCTTCCTTTAAAAGATGTGCTGGGTTTTCCTGGTTGTTTATGCTATTCTTTCTCATGCCTGGCTCCATCCAAGCATACTTTCTACCACGATACAGTGTAAGTGATTTCTAGATTCCTTTTCTGCTATATCTGAGAACATTTTTTTCTTGAGTTGTAACATGGAAAAGGGGTTCTGTTTTCTATTTACTCTATTGAAAGTGTGTATGGGGAAGTGGTGTCATTATTATTATTATTATTATTATTATTATTATTATTATGTGGTTCTGGGGATGGAACCCAGGGGCATTTGACCTCCAAGCTACACCCCCATCCCTATTTTTTATTCTTTATTTTGAAACAGGGTCTCACTGAGTTGTGAAGGGCCTCATTAGGTCGCCGAGGCTGTCCCGGAACTGTGATCCTCCTGTCTCAGCTTCCCAAATGCTGGAATTACACATGTGTGCCACCATGCCTGCTAAGAAGTGGGGTCTTCTTGGTTTGTTAAATACCAGGTTTCACTCTGCTTCTGAAGGGCCTGTACACCATTCTAATGAAACATACCATGAAGAGCATTGAAGGTTTCACTTTCTGTTAAAGAAAAAGGAACTTGCTATTTATGCTTCTTGTTTTTATTTTGTTTTATTATTTTTGTTCTGTTTTTTTTTTTTTTTTGGCTTGGTTGTTTTTTGGTACTGAGGATCGAACTCAGGGGCATTCTACTTCCAAGCTAAACCTCCAGCCCTTTTAATGTTTTGTTTGGAAACAGGGTCTCAGTAGGTTTATAAGAGTGTAGCAGAATTGCTGAGGCTGGCCTTGAACCTGCAATCCTTCTCTCTCAGTCTCCCAAGTACTGGGATTATAGGTGTGTGCTACCATACCTGGCTATATTCCTTATTTTATACTTTTCTTTTCCAGTTTCCATTACTCCTTAGTATAAAGAAGGGTAGACGCCAGGCGTGGTGGTACATTTTTGTAATCCCAGCATTTGGGAGGCTGAGACCAGAAGACTGCAGTTTGCGGACAGCCTCAGCTACTTAGTGAGGCTCTTTGCAACCCAGTGAGACCCTGTTTCAAAATGAATAATAATAATAATATAACAATAGGGCTAGGCATGTATGTAGTTCAGAGGAAGAATGCCCCTGGGTTCCATCCCCAGTACCGCAAAAATAAATAATTAAATAAATAAATAAATAAATAGGGACAGACATAGAAGAAGATAAGAAGAATTAAAAAGAGGAGGAGATGGAAGAGGGGGAGGAGAAAGAGGACAAAAAGAAGAGAAAGAAGATTGATAACCACCGAGACAGTGCCGATGATGACGAGGATGGTTGCTCGGCTTACTTTACTACAGACTTAAATTAGTGAGAGTTTTCAGAGTTTATTACAACATCTGGATGGTGAAGGTGGTGTTAGGGAGCTGAGCTGGTTGGTCCTCTTTTCAGCTCCAGAATCTTCTGTTTCTTTGCATACTATTTTTGATGTTTGTAGCATTAAATACCGTGTCTTATTTAGTGGCTGCTTGTAAATTTTTTTTGATTGTTTGTAAGATGAAGTATGCTAAAATTCTTTGGAGTTTAATTTCATCTTCTCCCAGAAGTATGACCCTCAGTTTTTATATAGAAAAATAGACCCAAGTATACCTAACTCGAAGAGTTGTTAAAACGATTAAACAGATTGTGGTTTGTGAAGTACGTAGCACAGTATTTGGTGCAAAGTACTGATGGAATGCATTTACTTTAAATATCAGCCAGGTGGCCAGACACGGTGGCACATGCTTATAATCCCAGAAGTTGGGAGGCTGAGACAGCCTCAGCTACTCAGTGAGGCACTTTGCAACTCAGTGAGACTCTGTTTCAAAATAAAGCATAAAAAATAGGGATGCCGGTATAGCTTGGAGGTAGAATGCCCCTGGGTTCCATCCCCAGTATGGCAAAATGAATGAATGAATGAATGAATGAATAAATGCCAGGTGTGGTGACACACATCTGTAATCCCAGTAGTTGGGAGGCTGAGACAAGAGGATTGCAGGGTTTGTGGCCAGTCTCAGCTACTTAGTGAGACCTTTTTTCAAAATAAACAATAAAAAAGAGGGGATGGGGGTGTAACTCAGAGGTAGAATGCCTCTGGATTCAATCCCCATTTCTGCAATAAATAAATAAATAAATAAATAAAGTGAATACAGTAGCATCTTTATACACACTATAAGATATTAAAAATACATAATTTTCTACCTTCTCCCTCAAGCTATGTCCATATTTCTAAGACAGTATTTAAAAAATTAATACTTAGCTGGGTGTGGTGGTGCATGCCTGTAATCCTAGCACTTGGGAGGTGGAGAAAGGAGGATCACAGGTTCATGGCCTGACTCAGCAAATTAGAGGCCCTCTGCAACTTAGAGAGAACTTTTTTTTTTTTTTTTTTTTTTTTGGTGGTACTTGGGGTGGAACCCAGAGGCTTTCTACTTCTGGGCTATACTCCTAGCCCTATTATATATATATATGTGTGTGTGTGTGTGTGTGTGTGTGTGTGTGTGTGTGTGTGTATTTAAACAGGGTCTCACTAAGTTGCTGAGAGCCTCACTAAGCAGCTGAGGCTAGGTTCGAACCTGCATGATCCTCCTTGTCTCAGCCTCTCAAGCGTGGGGATTACAAGCATGAGCCACCACGCCCAGCCTAGAGAACCTTTTTCAAAATAAAAAGTAAAAAAAAATACAGCTGGAAGTGTAGCTCAGAGGTAGAATGGGTTTAATCCGCAGAACCCCCCTACACACGTCCATGTACAAACACACACACACATTAATACTTTTATTGCTAATCAAAGATACATGATCATGCCGGGTGTGGTGGCACAAACTTGTAATCCCCGCTCTTGGGAGACTGAGACTGAGACAAGAGGATCGTATAGGTTCAAAGCCAGCTTCAGCTACTTAGTGAGGCTCTCAGCAACTTAGTGAGACCCTGTTTCCAAATATAGTATAAAAAAATAGTTCTGGGAGTATAGCCCAGAAGAAGAAAAAGCCCCTGGGTTCTACCCTTAATATCACAAAAGAAAAAAAAAAAAAGATACATCCAAAGCAAATATTGTGCTGAGGCCATTAATTTAAGATTGACACCTAGTTTTGTGGGCTTCTTTCTTTTCTTTTCTTTTCTTTTTTGGTGGTACTGGGGTTCCTGCAAACCCTTCTACCTCTGGGCTACCTTTCCAGACCTATTTTTATACTTTTTAATTTGGAAACAGGGTCTCTTAAGCCAGTGCGGCTGGCTTCGAACCTTCACAATCCTCCTGTCTCTGTCTCCCAAGTGCGGGGATTACAAGCGTGCGCCACCACGCCTGGCGTGGGCTTTTTTCTAAATAATGATCTTTTTAGATGAGTTGGGAGAATTAAGAGAAATCATAGCCATCTGTAACAAACTTGTCAATACATTATAGCTAATTCTTAGTCACCCACATTGAGATTTTTGATCACCAGTGCCTTCTAGATGATGTCCAGAAACAAACAGAAAACCAAAGAAGGATTCTATGTTTGGTATTGTCCACTTTAGTGGATTCCCCCCCTCCCCATTAATGAAACTTAGACCACATGGTGATTCCCAATCAAATGCTCCCATTTGGAGATTCCATAAATAGACCCTCTCTTTCCATACCCACCTCATGTCAGAAATCTGCGCTGCCTCTTTCATGACCCTTCTGGAAGAACGACACATTTGCCTTTGTTCGTTAGTTTTTATTTTTGCGGTACTGAGGACTGAACCCGGGTGCATTCTACCTCCAAGCTACATCCCCAGGTGTAGCTGAGTGAAACAGAGTCTCACTAAGTAGCTGAGGCTGTCAACCCGTGATCTTCCTTGTCTCAGCCTCCCAAGTACTGGGATTACAAGCGTGTGCTGTCACGCCTGGCTCACATTGGCCTTTATTAAGTGGAAAGTGGACTAGGGCAAGCCCAGTAGATTTATTTGTTCAAATAATCAAATATATGTGTTTGTGTAGGTTTGATCAAAGTAGAAATATAATTAAAGTGAGGAGAAACCAGACCCAGTAAGACGCTGGGTTCTGGGCGGGGGTCGCGGGCTGGGCACGCCAGATGGGGCCCGGGTCGCGGGACTCTGGGCCCCAGACCGAACTGCGCATAGCACGCCAGACCCCTGGAGAAACCAGGCCAAGTAAGACGCTGGGTTCTGGGCAGGGGTCGCGCGCGGCGCACAAAAGCCGGGGCCTGGGTCGCGGGACCCTGGGCCCCGGGCAGAACTGCGCGTAGCACGCCAGACCCCTGGAGAAACCAGGCCCAGTAAGACGCTGGGTTCTGGGCGGGGGTCGCGGGCGGGGCACGCCTAATGGGGCCCGGGTCGCAGTACTCTGGGCCCCTGCCGAACTGCGCGTAGCACGCCAGACCCCTGGAGAAACCAGACCCAGTAAGACGCTGGGTTCTGGGCAGGGGTCGCGGGCTGGGCACGCCAGATGGGGCCCGGGTCGCGGGACTCTGGGCCCCAGGCCGAACTGCGAGTAGCACGCCAGATCCCTGGAGAAACCAGGCCAAGTAAGACGCTGGGTTCTGGGCTGGGGTCGCGGGCTGGGCACGCCAGATGGGGCCGGTGCTGGGGCCAACGAGGCCGGCAGCGGAGCCTGCCGTGAGGCATGACCAGTGCTGGGGCCTCCGAGGCCGGGATCGGAGCATGCCGAGGGGTTAGGCCGGTGCTGGGGCCAGCGAGGCCGGCATCGGAGCCTGCCATGAGGCAAGGCCGGTACTGGGGCCTCCGAGGCCAGGATAAGAGCTTGCCGAGGGGTTAGGCTGGTGCTGGGGCCAACGAGGCCGGCAGCGGAGCCTGCCGTGAGGCATGACCAGTGCTGGGGCCTCCGAGGCCGGGATCGGAGCATGCCGAGGGGTTAGGCCGGTGCTGGGGCCAGCGAGGCCGGCATCGGAGCCTGCCGTGAGGCAAGGCCAGTACTGGGGCCTCCGAGGCCAGGATAAGAGCCTGCCAAGGGGTTAGGCCGGTGCTGGGGCCAGCGAGGCCGGCATCGGAGCCTGCCATGAGGCAAGGCCGGTACTGGGGCCTCCGAGGCCAGGATAAGAGCTTGCCGAGGGGTTAGGCCGGTGCTGGGGCCAACGAGGCCGGCAGCGGAGCCTGCCGTGAGGCATGACCAGTGCTGGGGCCTCCGAGGCCGGGATCGGAGCATGCCGAGGGGTTAGGCCGCTGCTGGGGCCAGAGAGGCCGGCATCGGAGCCTGCCATGAGGCAAGGCCAGTACTGGGGCCTCCGAGGCCAGGATAAGAGCCTGCCAAGGGGTTAGGCCGGTGCTGGGGCCAGCGAGGCCGGCATCGGAGCCTGCCTTGAGGCATGACCAGTGCTGGGGCCTCCGAGGCCGGGATCGGATCCTGCCGAGGGGTTAGGCCGGTGCTGGGGCCAGCGAGGCCGGCATCGGAGCCTGCCGTGAGGCAAGGCCGGTACTGGGGCCTCCGAGGCCAGGATAAGAGCTTGCCGAGGGGTTAGGCTGGTGCTGGGGCCAACGAGGCCGGCAGCGGAGCCTGCCGTGAGGCATGACCAGTGCTGGGGCCTCCGAGGCCGGGATCGGAGCATGCCGAGGGGTTAGGCCGGTGCTGGGGCCAGCGAGGTCGGCATCGGAGCCTGCCGTGAGGCAAGGCCAGTACTGGGGCCTCCGAGGCCAGGATAAGAGCCTGCCAAGGGGTTAGGCCGTTGCTGGGGCCAGCGAGGCCGGCATCGGAGCCTGCCTTGAGGCATGACCAGTGCTGGGGCCTCCGAGGCCGGGATCGGAGCCTGCCGAGGGGTTAGGCCGCTGCTGGGGCCAGCGAGGCCGGCATCGGAGCCTGCCGTGAGGCAAGGCCGGTACTGGGGCCTCCGAGGCCAGGATAAGAGCCTGCTGAGGGGTTAGGCCGGTGCTGGGGTCAGCGAGGCCGGCATCGGAGCCTGCCTTGAGGCATGACCAGTGCTGGGGCCTCCGAGGCCGGGATCGGAGCCTGCCGAGGGGTTAGGCCGCTGCTGGGGCCAGCGAGGCCGGCATCGGAGCCTGCCGTGAGGCAAGACCAGTGCTGGGGCCTCCGAGGCCAGGATAAGAGCCTGCTGAGGGGTTAGGCCGGTGCTGGGGCCAGCGAGGCCGGCATCGGAGCCTGCCTTGAGGCATGACCAGTGCTGGGGCCTCCGAGGCCGGGATCGGAGCCTGCCGAGGGGTTAGGCCGCTGCTGGGGCCAGCGAGGCTGGCATCGGAGCCTGCCGTGAGGCAAGGCCGGTACTGGGGCCTCCGAGGCCAGGATAAGAGCCTGCTGAGGGGTTAGGCCAGTGCTGGGGCCAGCGAGGCCGGCATCGGAGCCTGCCTTGAGGCAAGGCCGGTACTGGGGCCTCGAGGCCAGGATAAGAGCCTGCCGAGGGGTTAGGCCGGTGCTGGGGCCAGCGAGGCCGGCATCGGAGCCTGCCGTGAGGCAAGGCCGGTACTGGGGCCTCCGAGGCCAGGATAAGAGCTTGCCGAGGGGTTAGGCTGGTGCTGGGGCCAACGAGGCCGGCAGCGGAGCCTGCCGTGAGGCATGACCAGTGCTGGGGCCCCCGAGGCCGGGATCGGAGCATGCCGAGGGGTTAGGCCGGTGCTGGGGCCAGCGAGGCTGGCATCGGAGCCTGCCGTGAGGCAAGGCCGGTACTGGGGCCTCCGAGGCCAGGATAAGAGCCTGCCAAGGGGCTAGGCCGGTGCTGGGGCCAGCGAGGCCGGCATCGGAGCCTGCCTTGAGGCATGACCAGTGCTGGGGCCTCCGAGGCTGGGATCGGAGCCTGCCGAGGGGTTAGGCCGCTGCTGGGGCCAGCGAGGCCGGCATCGGAGCCTGCCGTGAGGCAAGGCCGGTACTGGGGCCCCCGAGGCCAGGATAAGAGCCTGCCGAGGGGTTAGGCCAGTGCTGGGGCCAGTGAGGCCGGCATCGGAGCCTGCCTTGAGGCAAGGCCGGTACTGGGGCCTCTAGGCCAGGATAAGAGCCTGCCGAGGGGTTAGGCCGGTGCTGGGGCCAGCGAGGCCGGCATCGGAGCCTGCCTTGAGGCAAGGCCGGTACTGGGGCCTCGAGGCCAGGATAAGAGCCTGCCGAGGGGTTAGCCCGGTGCTGGGGCCAGTGAGGCCGGCATCGGAGCCTGCCGTGAGGCAAGGCCGGTACTGGGGCCTCCGAGGCCAGGATAAGAGCTTGCCGAGAGGTAGGCCGGTGCTGGGGCCAACGAGGCCGGCAGCGGAGCCTGCCGTGAGGCAAGACCAGTGCTGGGGCCTCCGAGGCCGGGATCGGAGCATGCCGAGGGGTTAGGCCGGTGCTGGGGCCAGCGAGGCCGGCATCGGAGGCTGCCTTGAGGCATGACCGGTGCTGGGGCCTCCGAGGCCGGGATCGGAGCCTGCCGAGGGGTTAGGCCGCTGCTGGGGCCAGCGAGGCCGGCATCGGAGCCTGCCGTGAGGCAAGGCCGGTACTGGGGCCTCCGAGGCCAGGATAAGATGCTGCCGAGGGGTTAGGCCGGTGCTGGTGCCAGCGAGGCCGGCATCGGAGCCTGCCGTGAGGCAAGACCGGTACTGGGGCCTCTGAGGCCAGGATAAGAGCCTGTCAAGGGGTTAGGCCGGTGCTGGGGCCAGTGAGGCCGGCATCGGAGCCTGCCGTGAGGCATTACCAGTGTTGGGGCCTCCGAGGCCGGGATTGGAATCCTGCCAAGGGGTTAGACCGGTGCAGGGGCCAATGGCCAGCATCGGAGCCTGGCGTGAGGCAAGTTCACTCCTGCGGCCTCCAAGGTCGGGACCAAAGCCAGCTTAGGGGTTTGACCGGTTCAGGGGCCAGCGAGACCAGAACTGGGTCCTCCCATGAGGCAAGGCCGCTGCGTGAGCCAGCGAGGTCTGGATCAGTCCACTGAGTAGCCAGGCCACTACTGGGACCATCAAGAGTGGGATTGGTACTTGCAACGCAGCATGCACAGAGAAATATCGCAGAAAATATAAATCAGACGCTTCTCTTAATCAGCAATAACTAGGAGGAAAAGGGCAACAGGAAGAGGTTGAGCTATAGAAAGGGCCCTATAGTGAAGCAACTAATGTGATCAATCAGAGGGTATGTAATACTGGAGGACGGAGCCTCTTTAAAATGCAGGAGGTACATAAACAAATGTATCAAAGTAAATCACCAAAGAAGTGTGGGATGGAGGGAGGGGGAGGGAATGGGACGGGGGCTGGAGGAGGGCTAATTGGATGATGTGTGCTTGTATATCCTCTCAAGTCTTGTACTCCAATGTGATTGATATATGACTACAATGCACCAATTTAAAAAATAAATTAATTAAAAAAAAAAAGAAATATAATTCAAGTGAGACAGGATAATGTGAACTCTCTGCCCGGTGCTTTCTTCCTTCTTTGCTTTTCCTTCCTGTGTACAGGTGTAAATTCCCTTGGAGGGAGGAATTCCATCTTACTCTCCTTTTTACCCCATCCCTATCACAGTCATTGGTACATAGTTAGTATGTAAATATTTTTTGAGGAAATGACATGTGTGGTTAATGAGTGAGCTGAATAAACACTCCAGACTGCTTTATAGCCATCATTTATCGAACTTGTCAGCTCTAAAATAATATTTTTAACTTTCATTATACTACGCGTGTAATTAAAAGACTTGGCGAGTCATTAATGCTACCACAAAAGCTTGTCACAACTGTTTTTGGAAACAAGACTGTTTCCAAATTTCTTTATAGTTAGGATCAAACGTATCATTTGGCTACATACTACTGGGTAGACTAGATTCTTTAATCCTTTTGAGGAAAATATTGTGGGTATAGGTGACATTTTTTTTTCTCCAGGTATTAATAGTCTACATAACATGATTATTAGAGATTTCTCAGTTATTTACACTATGTCCTGACAATTGCCTTTTGTCACAAAAGCAAATGACCCCTCCCCTTTTTAATGTGTGCGTGTGCGTGTGTGTGTGTGTGTGTGTGTGTGTGTGTGTGTGTGTGTAAGAACATACTTAACCAATAACATTACAGCTAAATAGTCCAGGGAAAAGTCAGGATTCATATTCTCTTGGGTGTTCACCTATTTTGGCTGACAGGTAGCTTGTGTGAGTCAAGGCAATTGAAATCCTCAAAGTTCCAGGCGTGGTGCCCCTCCGTATTGTGTGTTGATGTAACCTTTCCCATTTGGCAGCATTATTTACTTAGCATCACATAACCACTAGTAAGAAGCGTCTAGGTGCTGAAAATGCTTTGCACGCTCCAGTCTCCCGCCTTTCTTAAGGTCGTTCTCTAGCGGATGCACCTTCTGCTCCCAGGTACCTGCTGAGGTCATTTCTGTCCTTTAGAGCTCACGCCAAATACATCCATTTCTTAGACAATGCTTTTCATTAGAGCACCATTTTATCTCAGGTAAGTTTTTAAATGAAAAAAATGCATAAATGTATTTGAGGTAAAGAAGAGTTGCAATGGGTGGATAGGCAGCCAACCTGATACAGGGAGAGAACATGTCCTTCAAAAGACCAAGCAATTACGAGAAGCCTGAGGACACTGCACTGGGACCGAATCTGTAGAACTCAGCATCTCTACTTTGTTTGCTATGACCTTTCCATGTTCCCGTATTTTATATTTATGAGGCAGGTGGGGATGGGGATATGGGCTGTATTTTGTAGTATCTTGAATATTAGTCCTGAAAGTTATTATGGGGTCACACACTTCCAGAACACAAAAGAAAACCGGGCAGGTCAAGCAAAATGAGTTAGAAGATTTCTAATGAATTTTGAAATGATTACCAGCCAGGCTGATGCTACAACTTCTTCTGGTGATCACCTCTCACTCTTGTGAATTAGTCTATTAGTTAACACAAGGGATTTTAGTGGGTATGTACTGAACACCAAAAACTACGCTAGTAGCTAGCGACTGTGCTAATGTGCTAGATCACTTTCACTGAAACGAGGACCTGTGATGGGGGGGGTTATGGAAAGTAAAGAGCACTTACGATTTTTAAATTATGTTTTGGGATATTAAAACAAATATGAACAGTTAATGCAAATTGCATTTTTGTAACAGAGCTCCTGTTTCATCAGGAGCTCTTTTTGCACTGTCGAAATGGCTCTGAAGCATCTTGAATTGTATGAAATATTTTGGTAAAGAGTCTGATATAAGGGTGGCCACCATTTTTGGTGGGAAACTTTAAAAATAATTTTAGTGGTTCTTTTTAAAAATGTAATGAGTTGAAGTTATTCTTAAGTGTTCTGATTAACTTCTTCAACTAATTCAGTAAGAGAATTCAAGCCCTTGTATTTCCTTATCTGGAATATATATATTTGGTATTTGGTGGTACTGGGGTTTCTGGAAGCCCTTCTACCTCCGGGCTACACTCCCAGACCTATTTTTATATTTTTGAAACAGGGTCTCTTACGCCAGCGCGGCTGGCTTCGAACCTGCGCGATCCTCCTGTCTCCACCTCCCAAGCGCGGGGATTACAAGCGTGCGCCACCACGCCCGGCTGGACTACCTATATTTTACTCACTCTTGGGGGCCTCTGCTATGAAACGATTGTAGAATTTCATTTTTTACTCATAGAAAATATTCGTCTGTGGTTATTGCTAATTGTTCAGTATGAAAAATTATGGCATTCATAGTGAATATGGGAACAAATTTCATCTTTATATTAGGTAGAGTAAGGAGACGCAAATCAACTTTCACTGAACTGACTTTGAAGAAGAATTAGGGTGATAGATGAAAGATTGAAGAAATGTGATCAGTTTCCAAGAGAGAACAGATAAACTGATTTGAGAATTTGGGGTTATTTTTAACATGGAGAGGTATTTAGATATTATATCCAAACTGCATAGAAACTATACCAAGGTTATATACTTCCATAGGAGTGGAGAATTTGTGGTATGTTAAAATATGTCAACCTGAGCCGGATGTGGTGGCACACGCTCGTAATCCCAGTACTTGGGAAGCGGAGACAGGAGAATCAGAGGTTCACTGTCAGCCTCAGCTACTTAGTGAGGCCCTCCACAACTTAATGCGACTTGTTAATTCAGTGAGACCCTGTTTCAAAATAAAGAATAAAAAATTGGGCAGGGGATATAGCTGGGAGGTCAAATGCCCCTGGGTTCCATCCTCAGACCCCCCCACACAAAAATAAAAAAATAAAAAAATAAAACAGGTATAATATAAGGAGTTGGAGGGTCTTGAAGAAAGGAATTTAGGCCATATTGGCAGAATACGACTACTGTATCCAACAAATTGGGGAGCTGCTACCACTACTTTTTTTTTTTTTTTTTTTTTTGCAGTACTAGGGATTGAACCGAGGGACATTCCACCTCCGAGGTATACCCTCAGTCCTATTTTTTATTCTTTATTTTGCAACAGGGTCTCACTGAGTTGCAGAGGGCCTCACTATGTAGCTGAGGCTGGCCGTGAACCTGTGATCCTCCTGTATCAGCCTCCCCAGTGCTGGGATTACACATGTGCGCCAACACACCTGACTACCTCTACCATTTTTAGGAAGATGAAAACCTGGGGAGGGGGCTTCTCCTGGAACTTCTTTTTTTTTTTTTTTTTAGTGGGTACCTCAGCAATTTATTTTTTTTTTATTTTTATTTTTTTATTTTTTATTTATTTATTTTTTTCATATTTATTTTTAATTGGTGCACTGTATTCATACATCATAGTGGGATACATACTTTTGTAGACATACATGCACACATTGCCCAGTCAGCCCCCACCCGATCCCCACCCCGTTCTCCCCCTATCCCCCCCTCTTATGCTTGGCTTAGTAGTTGACATCTAGTATTATAGCAATTTATCCAAAATTAAAAATGATAATCTCTCACAACAGTTTCATTTGTCTGATACCAAGCTTTTGATGACTTAAAGATAACATTTCAATATTTCTTTTTGCTTTCTTTCTTACCAGAGAATCTATTTTTTTTTCTATTTTTTAGGTGAAACTATCATATATTTATATATTTATTTTTCATAAAAAAAATCTATCCTAATATGGAATATGGACTCTAGGTACCCACATCGATCTTGAAAAAGAACAAAGTTAGAAGATATATATTTTCTGATTTCAAACCATATAAAGCTACAATAATTGAAACAGTGTAGTACTATTCTAAAGGCAGATATATAGACCATTGGAGTTAAATAAAAGCCTAGAGCTAAATTCTTCCCTATATTGTCAAGTTATTTTTGAAAAGGTTTCCACGAACATTTGGTGGTGGAAATAATAATCTTTTAACTAAATATTGTTGAAACATAATAATTACGTGGAAAAGAATAAAATTGGACCCTTACCTAATCCCATATACAAATATTAACTCAAAATAGATAAAAGACCTAAATATAAATCTTAAGACTATAAACTTTTAGGAGAAAATCTGGGTCATAAAACCTCACAATATTGAAATTGGCAGTGATTTCTTGGTTATGATTTCAATGGCACAGGCAACAGAAGAGTATACAAACTCCCTAAAAAATAAAAAACATATTGTATATCCAAAGACAATGTAAACAGAGTTAACAGTTACTAATAGAATGGGATAAAATATTTCCAAATGCTATATCTGAAGGTATATTAATATTCCAACTAGAAATCCTAAAAATTAACAACAATAAAGGCAAACAATACTCTTTAGAGATAGGTAACAGACTAACATAAATAATGAATCTCCACAGATAACCAATCTTAGTTGTCTGTTGGATGGAAACTCTTGTTTCTCTGGTTCTGGTGTGTGTTACCTATTTCTTCTTTGTAGTTAATCTCTTTGAGTATTTTCTCTAGTGATGGGTTTGAAGACATAAATTCCTTCAGTTTCTGTTTGTCATGGAAGCTTCTTATTTCTCCATCTAATTTGATAGAAAGTTTTGCTGGGTAGGAAATTTTTGGCTGGAAGTTATTTTCTTTCAAAATTGGGAATATGTTACTCCAAGCCCTTCTGGCTCTCATAACTTGGTTTGGGAAGTCTGGAGTGATTCTAATTGGTTTGCCTCTGAATGTCACTTGGCCCTTTGCTTTTGTTGCCTTTAAGATTCTCTGCTTGGCTTCCACAGTGGTCATTTTGACAATTATGTGGCGTGGGGATCCTCTTCTCCGATCCTGTCTAAAGGGAGTTCTATAAGTTTCCTGGACCTGCGTATCGACCTCTTGCTCTATGTCTGGAAAATTTTCTGCTATTACTTCCTTGAAGAGATTGTTGATCCCTTTAGTTTCACTTTCTTTTCCCTCCTCTATTCCAATTATTCTTAGGTTAGCTCTCTTAAAATGGGCCCATATTTCTTCAATATCAGATCCCTGCTGTTGGATATTTTTTCCTAGATTAGAAACTATGCGTTCATTTTTGGAATGATCATCTTCTAAGAGCGAGATTCTGTTCTCCATGTGTTCTAATCGGTTGTTTGTGCTTTGAATTGAGGCCTTTACTTCATTAATTGCATCCTTTATCTCTTTTTGGCTCTCTCTGAGTTCTTTTCGAAGCACCTCTATTATTTCTACAGTTATTTTCCTGATTTGATCTTCTAGAAATCTCTGATTTTCTGTTTTATCGGGTTCTGATGTTGTGGGGTTGTGAGCATTAATTGCTCCAGTATTATTCCTCTTTCCCATGATTTTGGAAGTTTGTGCCTTCTCTGGGTTCTTCCCTTGGGTCACTATGACTTCACTTAAGGTGCTCTGGATCTCGAGTCAGTAGTATCTCAGACCCCACTACTCCTTTACTGGGTTTTATCACAGAGTCTCTGACCCAGAGAGTCGATAGAGGCTGCTTTAGACCGTGGGGGGTGCCAGGTTACACGTTCTCCTATGGTGTGATATCACTGCCACCGCCCCTCTCCCACTGGGTCAAGTCCCAGTGAGTACAGTACTGGGATTTCTCCGCTGTGGCCCGCAATTTGACTCACTGTTCTTGAGTACGCAGATGTAGCTGTAGTGAGTTCCGTGCTGCTGCCGCTGGTGGCAATATGGCGCCGCTGCTACGCCCTCGGCTGTTGGGCTGGCGGTTTTTTTTTTTTTTTTTTTTTTCCTTGGTTTTGATTTCCACTCTGAATCCCTGCAGCGTGTGCTGACCTCAGACACTGGGAGCTTTAGATGTCCTCTGCGCCGAGAAATCCCGCCTGGCTGTTCCGCAGCGGCTCCCCTCGGCTTGCTGTGGCCGTCCCGTGAATTCGCTGGCAGTATGGCGCTGCTGCCGCGTCTGCCGTGTCCTTGGGCGTGAGGATATCCTCTGTGGCTCTGTTCTCAGTCCGCTTTCTCTCTGGAGCCTGGTGATTTTTTTTGTTTCTCTGGTGATGTTGTTTTCTGGCTTTGAAAGGCGCTGATTTTGTGGTAATGGATATTTGTTGTTAGCGGGGCTCTTAAGCCCCGCTTTTCTCGGTCGCCATCTTCCCGGAAGTCTCCTGGAACTTCTGATTTCAGTGAACTCAGATAAATGAATCAGGAAGTTTCTGCCCCTATTGCCACGGCTACAATGCTCCAAAGTTTCTACCTAGGTAATCTTTAGTATTAAAATAGAAAAAGTTCTTTTTTTCTGGATGTGTGGCACTGGGGATTGAACCAAGGGGTATTCTATCTCCAATTTATAGCACCAGCCTATTTTATTTTTTATTTGGAAACAGGGTCTTGCTAAGTGGTGGAGAGTCTCACTAAGTTTCTGAGGCTGGCCTCAAACCTGTAATCCTCTTGTATCTGCCTCCCAAGTACTGGGATTGCAGGCATGCGCCACCACGCCCAGCCTCCTTGGATTCTTTTCAGTGGTCTTTCTTTGTCCTGCCATGTTTTCCTCAGGCACATAGGATGCTAACTGCTTTGCTGAAGACATAAGGAGAATCCTCTGCAGAGCTCTGGAATTCTCTCCTCTCTCGTACACTTCCATGTGAATCCTGTCACTTTGGTCTCCCTGGACTCTCAGGTTCATCTCCTTAACTCAGGGAGTCCACCCTGGGTTCCCCCTCCCTGCACCACAGCCTGGAAACATTCTCAAGCCAGCAGGCCCCAGGGCAGCCACAGGGCCGACACATTTGCTTCCTGTTCTCAGGGTCCACTGTCCTTCATCGCCTGGCGCCTAGTGTCTTCAAATACTTGTTACAGCCGGGAGGATCAATCTGGTCCCTGTTACTCCATCTTGGCCCCTTATCAGGTTTTTGTTTGCTTGTTTCTATCTTCGTTTTAAATCACAACTCGTATCATCCTGTAGGGAAGCATTCAAACCTAACATGATGTTATTTCCCAGGTGACACCTTAAGTGAATTTTCAATAAGCCATTTTATAAGCTTTTATAAGGCTGACTGCTTCTGGATGATGGGATACATGGTAATGTCAGTGACTGCCACAGGCATCGATTCATCATATATTTATTTTTCTGTATGTTTAGTTCCGTGGTCAGTAGTTGCTTGAATAAGGCACTTAGTAAGTTTTTGATGCTGGCAGAAATATGACAGGGAAGATATTCTGGATCCCTATTCAGAATACATCTCCACTCCAGGAGGACAATCTGCCTCTTTTTGATGAATGCTACCAGGTACTAATTTATGGAATTATATAGTGGACTCATTGCTGGTTTCTGCTGTTGGCATATTGAACACTGAGCAGTAAGTAGCCAGAAGGAAAGTTCATCCCTCCCATGACAGCAAGCCATTCACGTGCCCACTGAGTAAATATGGGAGGGGCCTGGGGAAGACAGTCTGATTGACAGCCCCAGAACAGTTTGAGAGCCTTATCTGCAGTAGTTGACTTTTGCTTAGCATTTACAATGGAAAAAGAGAATTTTATTTTTACTTTTGTGGAACTTAGGATTGAAACCAGGGGCATTCTACCTCTGAGTTACACCCTAAGCCCTATTTTTTTATTCTTTATTTTGAAACAGGGTCTCACTAAGTTTCAGAGGGCTTCACTAAGTAGCTGAGGCTGGCCATGAACCTGTGATCCTCCTGTCTCCACCTCCTAAATACTGAAAGTGTGTGCCACTATGCCTGGCTTAATTTTTTTTTTTTTTTTTTTTTTGCAGTACTGGGGATGGAATCCAGGGGAATTCTACCTCTAAGGTACACCCTCAACCCTATTTTTTATTCTTTATTTTGAAACGAGGTCTCAATGAGTTGCAAAGGGCCTCACTAAGTAGTTGAGGCTGCCCTCAAACCGCAATCCTCCTGTCTCAGCCTCCCAAATGCTGGGATTACAAGCATGCACCAACACACCTGGCTCTGCCTGGCTTAATTTTATATTTTCAGAGTAAATATTCTCTCAATTCTGAGAGTTTATATGTCTATTATCTATTATGTAACAAATTATCCCCAAATTGAGTGCTTAAGATAAAATTTATTTTTTTCATGGATTTGCTATTAGTTGGGCCTCCCAGGGATGACACATCTCTGTTGTACTTAGTGCTGCTTGGGTTAGCTAAAATCTGGGGGCTGTATTATTCTGAAGGCTTCAAAAACATGTGTTCACTCAAATATCTGGAGACTGATGATGCTATATGCTAGATCTTCAGGTGGAATTAAGGCTGAACCATCTCATCTCAATGTGGCTTTTTCATGTAGCTGCTTGACTGCCTCACAGTGTGACCACCAGGTTTCCAAGGTGTGTATCCTAAGAGGAACAGAAGGCAGCTCGAGTGCGTTTCATGGCTTAGCCTTAGAAGTCACATGACATTATTTCTGCCATAGTCATAGACTTCCCCAGATGCAAGGAAAGGAAAACAGGCTTCACTTCTCAGTGGAGGACTGTCCATGCCACATGTAAGGAAGCATATGTTGGTGTGACCATTTTTGGAAAACAATCTGCCCCACTATCATCAGGTCTTCCCCAGATTCCCTCATCACTGATTTTTCATTGTTATTTTATTTTTTGCAAGACCCTGGTCAGTTGACCAAATTGGTAACCTTTGTCTATGACTTGATGTTTATCTACATTTTTAGACATTTCTATTTCCAAATAGAGAGGATAAGCATATGAACTACTCAATATTCTGCTTACTGAGAGTTTATCTGTTTCATTATCCTGTATTCCCATGTAAGTGGGCTCTATAATATTGAGGCAGTCCACTTACAGAAGATGCTTCCATATTATGCAGAACGATCTGAAAACCTTTCCTTGATTTTATTTATTCCCAAGGCAACTGTCACAGGTGATCCTTTGTGAGATGAGGTGACTGCAGTATTCAGGAGCAGGAGTACTTAGAGTGTAAGCCACATGTTTACGAGGAATGCTAGAATCTTCAGGGTTGGCTTGAGCCTTATCATTCAACTCCTCAGCCCATTATGGGAAGATCAGGTTGCACAGCCATTTGGAATCTGATGGTTAGATAGTATGGTAGGTTAAATAATGGCCTCTAAGAATGTACACATTCAAATCCCCAGAACCCATACATGTCACAAGGACTTTGTATGTGTGATAAAATTAACAATCGAGATATGGGAATTACCCTAGATTATTTGCTTTTATTTTTTTGTACTGACTAAGGATGGAATCCAGAATCATTCAACCTCCAAGCTACACTCCCAGCCTTATTTTTTTATTCTTTATTTTGAAACTGAGTTGCAGAGGGCTTCACTAAGTAGTAGCTGAGGCATCCGTGAACCATAATCCTCCTGTCTCAGCCTCCCGAATGCTGGGATTACAAACATGCACCACCACTCCCAGTTTACCCTATATTATTTGGATGGACCCAATGAAATAACATTCTTGAGAAGGCCACAAGGGGAGTGGGAGTCAGTAGAAAAAGTGATGTAATGACTGATACATTCTGAAGAAGGAAAAAGAGGCCAGAAGATAAGGGCCACAGGTAAAATTTTAAGAGTCAAGAGTGGATTCTCTCCTCAGAATTCCCAGAAGGAAATGGACCTCCGGTCAACACATTGACTTTAGCCCAGTGAAACAAATTTCAGACTTGAAAATTTCTGACCTTCAAAATAAAAAAGGAATAAATTTGCATTGTTTTAGGCAATGCATTCGTTTTCTGTGGCTGCTATAACAAAAGATCACAAGCTTGCTGGCTTAAAGCAACAGAAATGTATTCTGTCACTGTTTCTGGCACTGTTCCCATTGCCATGACCCTAAATACCTATGACAAGGTAGAAGATGGAAGGTTTATTTGGTGATGATCCTGAAGATTTCAGTCCATGTATACTCAAATCATTTTATGCTGGCTGCCAAGCAGGAGCTGGGCTACACATCCTTGAGGCATGATGGTGGGAAGCAGAGAAAAGAAGGAGGAAGCTTATTGCCAGATCAGGGAAGTAGGGGAGAGAGCAGAACCGGAAGCTGCCCCAGCTTGACCCGGAAACACTTTCCCGCACCACGCCCCCAGGTACTCTTTCCGGAAATCAAGTCCTGCCTCCAACATGGCTGCCTTGTCTACCACATGAAGTCTGGGGACCATTTTAAATCCAAATCATAACATTACTATTCCAGAAGTCAGAAGACTCAAGTCTCACTGGGCTAGAATCAGAAATATAGGCAAAGCTACACCCCCTCTAGGGGAGAATCCCTGCTTCATTTCTTTCAGCCTCAGGTGGCTGCTGCCATTCCTTAAGCTTGTGGGAATGTCCAATCACCACCTTCATCTTCACACTACCTTCTCTTTTTCTCTTCTCTTAGATCTGTATTTATCTTTCTTTCCTGAGGAAATCTCTGATTGTATCTAAGGTTCATCAGAAAATCTAGGCGAGTCAACTCATCTCAAGATCTTTAACATAATTAAATCTGCAGATACCCTTTTTTCTTATAAAGTAACATTCACAGCTTGATATTTACGACTAGGCCGTTATTTTTTTGGAGGCCATTATTCAACCTACTACAATCACGAAGTGTATGCTAAGTTGTTAACAGCATCAACTAATACCGGTAGGTAGATATTGAGTCTAGGGCATAGTAGCAAGCCAAAAGCTGTTTCACAGAAGATAAAATGGTCATGTGTGTGGCACTCGGGATTGAACCCAGGTGTGCTCTACGCCTGAGCTATACCCCCCCCCCCAGCCCTATTTTATTTTTTTATTTTGAACAAGTTCTCACTAAGTTGCTAAGGGCCTCACTAAGTTGATGAGGCTAGTCTTGAACCTGTGATCCTCCTGTCTCAGCCTCCCAAGTATTGGGATTACAGGTTTGTGTAACCATCCCTGGCCAAAAAACAGCTATTTTTTAAGGCAGGCATGGCTTTTCTGTGAAGCCTTAGGGCCTGGGCAGTGTTTCTTTGAGTGTAGTTTTTTTTTGGTCAGCCATAGATATTGCACTTTATCACACACATTGTCATAAGAGAACTTCATGACTGAGACCAGCTAGAGAGTGTCTCTTTCTCTTGGCTCCATTCAAAGCAGGCTGCCTCGAGGGCCACTTAGTAAATGGACAAGGAACTGCCTACTGAAATGTGTCATTCATTGTCTCTAAGTCCCAAGATGTCCATTAAGCATTGTACTTTTTTGTTGGTGGAAAGTGTGGCAGCTTTAGGGGAAGATATTTTAACTCCAGTCGATTGGACTCTTAGGAACTTCGCTCAAGTAGCAGGTCCCTGAATTTTTCTGCTCATTTGTGCCTCACTATGACATTCCAGTCTTATTAATAATTTGTTATATAGTCTTTCAAGCCCTTTATTTTCATTTGTATGTACACAGATGTTCTGCACTTATTTACTTCTTACCCAGCTGTTCTTCATCTTTTTTCTTGGGATAAAATATACAATGATGAATTAATCAATTCTGACATCTCCACTCTCAACTCCCACCCACAGAGTCCCCTGTGAATTGAAAGAAAGAGAGAGATTCTGCAGAGGGAATACACAACATGTCAATAACAGGCATCCTTTTTCAAGCTCAGTTAAACCAGATGCAAAAAGAATTTGTTATTAAATGTGATGGGTGTGGCTTGCCTTTCTTGTGTAGATTAGGGAATTTGCAGGTGGGCCTGACTACCAGAGTCTTCTGATTTTGAGCCAGATGTGTTCACAAATACAAGTGGCACATATCAACTAGGTGATATTTGCATAAATAAATTCCTCCTCATTAAAAGCCAAAGATTGGAATATTCAAAGCACTATCCTCTTTTTTCACTTCAAAAGTATGACTAGGTGATGTGGGTATTTATTCCTCAGTTATAATTTCTGGGAGAACTGAATATTTTCCAGCTATTCTGGTTTTATGATTTGTCTCCAAACCTAGTTATTTACAAACCTACCCCTATATGAATTTAGATCACTCTGAAACTAGTTCTTTGGAGACAATTGAAAAAAAAAACATTCAGAAAAGCATATTTCTTATAGGAAAATCTATCCAGTTTAGATAAAGTTAAAGGCACATGTCTGCTTATTTTCTTTTATTGAAGGAAAAAATCCTAGGACTCAATGGAGACTGTGTTCATCACCTTTCATCACTGTGACAAAATACCTGAGACAAGTGACTTATAAGGAGAGAGAGTTCATTCACAGTGTCAGTCCATGGTCTCTGAAACCTGCTGCTTTGGGCTAGTGCAGCACAGTTTATCATGGCAGGGACATGTGGAAGAGAAGGCCTATTCCCCTCACAAAAGCAGGTATGCAAAAGAGAGAGAAAGAGGCTGGGTTCTCTTCCTTCCTTCTATACATTCTTTCTTTTCTTTCTTTCTTCTGTACTGGGGGGTTGAACCCAGGGCCATTCTACCTCTGAGCTACATCCCAGCCCTATTTTATTTTTTATTTTGAAACAGGGTCTCACTAAATTGTAGAAGGCCTTATTAAGTTGCTGAGGCTGGCCTCGAACCTGCAATCCTCCTGTCTCAGCATCCCAAGTTTACAGGCATGTGTCACTACAATCTACTCCCTCATATCTCTTAAAGGGCATGCTTCCAAGACTTGACTTCCTCCCACTAGGCACATCTCAATAATGCTACAGACTAGGGAACATTTAACACATGGGCCTTTGGGGACATTTAAGATCTAAACTTAAGCAAAGATTCTTAGAAGCTGAGATTCAAGGATATAGAGAAAAACCATTTTGTTTTGTAAATAGCACAACTAAAGTCAATATGGACTCCATAGAACTGGGACTAGAATTTCAAGATGGTTTTCTTTGCTTCTCAATGGTATCAGAGAATTAGAAAAATTTTGATAGTAGTAAAATCTTAAAATCAAAGCCAGATTTGTACAATGGAATAGTATCTATCCAGCCATAAAAAGAACCAAAGGAGTGATTTATGTGACAACATAGGTGAACTTTGAAAACACCTTTGAAAGAATCTAAATACAAAGACTAAATAACATATGATTTCCATTTATGTGAGATATTCAAAATGGGCAAATCCCATGGAGACAGAAAGTAGATTAGTGGTTGCCAAGGCTAGAGGAGGAGAGTAAGGAGTAACTGCTAATGGGGATGTTTTTTTGGAGTGATGAAAATATTTTGGAATTGGTGCTAATGATGACACAACTTTGAAAATGCTAAAACCCACTAAACTCACACTTTAAAAAGGTAAATGGTAGCTGGGTGTGTGGTGCATGCTTGTAATCCTAGCATTTGGGAGAGTGAGACAGGAGGACCTCAGTTTGAGGATGGCCTTAGCTACTTGGTGAGGCCCTTTGCAACTCAGTGAGACCCTGTTTCAAAAATAAAGAATAAAAATAGGGCTAGGGGTGTAGTTCGGAGGTTGAATGCCCCTGGTTTCAACCCCCAGTACCACAAAAATAAATAAACAAAAAAGGTAAATGGTATAATATATGGGATATTTCAAAATCAAAGAATGAAAAAAGCTGTGCATATTGAAACATTTTGCAAACTTTTAGTAAGAGTTAGCGTTTTCCAAGCTTTTGAAAGACAGACATAGGTAGTTACACTACAGGTAGCTTCTTATGTTCATTTAATAGGATATGTAGTCTAACAAAAATTGAAGGAAAGATGTCATCAACAAAATCAAGGATTTGTCTATAATTCATTCAGTGATCAAGAGGGATAAAAATCTTCTGACACTAAGAAGTTGGGGAGAAAGAATTGACCCTGCTTAATTATAAGTTGAATTATAAAGGCCTCAGCAGCCAGACATAGTGGTGCACACCTGTAATCTCAAAACTTGAGCGGCTGAGACAGGGAGAGTGCAGGTTTGAAACCAGCTTCAGCAATTTAGCAAGACCCTCAGCAACCTAGAGGATTCTGTTTCAAAGTAAACAATTTTAAAAAGGCTCAGGGTGAAGCTTGGAAGTAGAATACCCCTAGGTTTAATTTCCAGTACCAAATTAAAAAAAAATAGCCTCAGCAAATATAAGGAATAGAAATCCTCAAGGAGGCAAATTCCCCTTTATTTGTGGTAATTGCTGCTATACTTTGAATATGGATAGAGTCTCCCAAATATCCATGTGTTAAAGGCTTGGTCAGGAGGTGGTAGTATTAGAAATTGTTGTGAACCTTTAAGAGGTGTGGCCTTATGGGAGGTTCTTAGGTCATTGGGAGTGTGTCCTCAAAGGGATTATAAGATCCTCCTTGGTGCCTACCCCCCCTCTCCCTCCCTCCCTCCTTCCTTCTCTGCCTTCCTCCCTCTCTCCCTCCCTCTCTGCTTAATGGCTTGTGATGTGAGCAGTTGTTCTGTTATTTACTCTCCACCATTACCAACTGGTACCTTCACCAGAGGACCTCAATTTTGGATTGGAACCTCCATTATCATGTGCTAAATATACCTTTTCTCTTCATAAGTTTTTTGCCTCAGATATTTCATTGTAATAACACAAAACGAATACAATTGCCATTCAGCACAGTGAACATCTGGTGTATTCCAGAGCATTCCTAATGTAGCTCTTGTCAACTGGGGGCACTTGTCAAATTAAACACCTTACACAAACAAACAGGCTCTTTGTTTTAGCTAGGTAGTCCTCAGCATGCTTGTAAATATCTAAACTGGGTTGGGCACAGTTTTCAATATTTGTTTGTTTAAAGAAAATCAAGTAGTACAGTAAGTGTGGTAGACATTATAGCATTTATTCTACATTGATTTTCTCTTTCTTACCACCAGATCTTGATTGTATTTGGAGGGGTTTTATGGTCATGTTCTTCTAAAATACATATTAGGGGTGGGTACATAACTCAGTGGCAGATTATTTGCCTAGTACACATGAGACCCTGGCTCAATCCTCAGCACTGAAAAAAACCATATATACATATAAAGAATCACATATAGAATGTGACTGTATTTGGAAATAGAGCCTTTAGAAAGGTAATTAATGTTAAATGAAGGCACTAGGGTGGCCCTAATTCATTATGACTGGTGTTCTTTTGAGAAAAGGAGTAGGTTTCAGAGTAGAACCATGAGATTTCTTTCCTTGTAAATTATCCCATATTGACAAGCTGGGTGCTTGGCCCCTGTAACTTGTTAGCTTGTGTGGCCCAGGGACCAGATAACAATCTTCAAACTATGTGTTACTGGTTAGTAAAGAGGTAGGAGAAGAAGAATGTATTCTAGAATGTAAATCAACACTATCACTAAGTATACTGTTTAGTCCAGCCTGCTTTTTTTCTTTTAATTTTTTTGGTGGCAGGACTTCTTCATGAAGGAAGCAGTGTGTTGATTTAAATTCTGAAGCAATGTCCTTAATTCATTGCAGATTGACACCTTCAGAAACACTAAGATGGACAACTTGATTAAATATAATCAGGTAGTCATTGTGGGAGAGCTGAGTGTCAATGTCTGCCCTCAGCAGCTTGTCAGACTGTGACTAGTTAAAATCATAGATATATACAATGAATGTCTATGGAGAAAGAATAAAAAATGATTTCTTTTTACTTTTGCTTAAAATGAAGAATGTAATACTACTCAGATAAACTTAGGTTCTGCAACCTAGTTTTAAATTTTGGTCTTGTTTTTAGCTATGTTTTTTTTTAAGTAGGTTATTTAGACCTTTGGATGATAGTTGAGCAAACTCTTAGGTTCTTGAACCTTCTTTTTGGTTTATCTGTGCACTTGCTTATAAAATCCAAGTTTATCAAGTCAGCCTAAGGGTTGCTAAGATCATTCTACTCTTGATAGCATTTGTATGTGTGTGTGTGTGTGTGTGTGTGTGTGTGTGTGTGTGTGTTTATGTGTGTGTGTGGCATTGGGGATTGCACCCAGGGGTATTCTACCTCTGAGCTACACCTCCAGCTGGATTTTATTTCTTATCTGGAAACAGGATCTCACCAAGTTGCTGAGTTGCCAAGGCTGGCTTTGAACCTGTGATCTTCCTGTCTCAGCCTTCCAAGTACTGGGATTTCAAGTGTGCACCACCATGCCCAGCTATCCCACCCTTGATATCTGATCGGGTTCCTCAGCCTCAGTCATTCCCTGGTGATGCCTCATCATCCTGGCCTGTCTGCAGCAAGAAGCCGGGTTTAGTTGGAATTATACCTTATCCCTGATCCTTCCTCTCGGTAGTTTTCTATTCACTGACTCCACTCTGCTCCCTGGCTATTGGTTCCCACTTGCCCATACCTTTGAATCCAACCTCACTCCTCCACTGCAAATCACACTGCGGTGTTCTGTACACCAGCTGCCATAGTTCTGAATAAAGTCTGACTTACCACAAAAAATCATAGTTATATTATGTCCAGATTGCAATGACTTTGAATGTCAACTCTCTGCACAAGAACTTGGCCATGCTTCTCAGAGTCCGGAGAAAAGTATCTTATATACATCTAGAAGAGCTGTGCGTGGTGGCACATGCCTGAAATCCCAGTACTTGGGAGTCACAGCCAGGCTCAGCAAGTAGTGAGACGCTCAGCAAGATAGGGAGACCTGGTTTCAAAATAAAAATAAAAATAGCACCGGGGGTGGTGGCGCACGCTTGTAATCCCCGCGCTTGGGAGGCGGAGACAGGAGGATCGCGCAGGTTCGAAGCCACCCGCGCTGGCGTAAGAGACCCTGTTTCAAAAATATAAAATAGGTCTGGGAGTGTAGCCCGGAGGAAGAAGGGCTTCCAGGAACCCCAGTACCACCAAAATAAATAAATAAATAAATAAAAATAAAAATATAGTTATGAGGTAGAATGCCTTTGGGTTCAAGCCCCAGTACCACAAATAAATACAGTAATATAAAGCTAAGTAAAAATAATAAAAAATAGGTCTGGGGGTATAGCTCAGAGGTAGAATGCCCCTAAGTTCAATCCCAGGTACCACACACATACATCTAGGGAAAAAAATCATTCCAGTTCTTTCACTTCAGACAGCTAGCTAAGTCATCCCAGCAGAGCCTCTGCGGCTGCTATTTTCCAGGATAAAAGTTAAGGGCTTTGTTTTCTTAGGATGCATCTGGCTGTAAATAACAGAACACCCACCTAGCAGTATCTTAAGCAATAAAGACTCAATTTTCTCATGTAACAGAAAGTCAGGAGAGAAGTTGTTGCATGTTTGAAACTGGCTCAACAGTTATCTGTAGGTCAGGCTCTTTGCCTCCTGGGGTAGCCAGTATCACTGGTTCTACTACACTGTGGTGGCTGGCCACATACAGTTTGCCACTCTTCCTATCAAGAAGCACGTGCTCTCTCCCCTCTCCTTTTGAACCTGAGCTCCCTCTATGACTTATTTTGACAAGTTGAGCCTGGTGGAGATGACACTATGAAACTACAGAGGCTGGCAGCTTGTAAGGCCGATGATGTAGCTTACGGGTAGAGTGCTTGCCAGGCATGTACGAGGCCCTGGGTTCCATCCCTAGCTTCACAAAATAAAGTGAAAGATAGGGTTGTGTGTGTGGGAGGGGTTCTGGGGACTAAATCCAGAGGTGTTCTACTTCTGAGCTACACCCCCAGCCCTTTCTATTTTATTTTTAAATGTTGAAACAGGTCTTACTCAATTACCACACTGGCCTCTAGTCTTCAATCCTTCTGTCTTGGCCTCTTAAGTACTAGGATTACAGGTGTGTGCCACTGCGCCTGGCTGCGATGCTTTCTCATGGAGCTCTACTTCCTTGCTGCGAGGAAGCCTAGACCAGGTATTGAGAACATAAGCCCCTGATAAATCACCACAGCTGAGCTGCCAGCCAGCAGCGCACTTCAATTGCTCGGTGACACCACTGATTGCTGGGACAGATAAAAACAAAAACAAAAACAAAAAACACCCACCCAGTCAATGCCCAGGCTCATGAGAAATAATTATTGTTTTAAGCCATTATGTGGTTTGTTATTCTGCAACAGATAACCAAAGCACTTGGAAAAAGATAATTGCCTATTCTTCCAATGTAAGTAACAATTTACAGAAGTCAAACCCCAAATAACTTTGATCTAATTTGTTTTGCTGAGCTATCCCTTCACAAAGATATCTTGGAAAGCAATTAAAACCATGTAAGCATTACTCATCGACATTTTATATTTCTGAAATATAAAAACATTTACATATATGTTTTTACATATTCACATGTACATATCTGTTGTAAACGTTAGTTCTCAATAATATCTTGGGTTTTGTGGTTCTCAAACTTTTCCCTTGGACCTATTGCACGAAGCTCACTCCAACAGTCCTAGACCCCTGCCGGGCAACCATGAGATGACTAGGTCTATAGTGGCAAAGCCAGAACTGGAGCCTATGGCTTCTGATTCTCAGCCTCACCCCACCACACCACTTCGCATCTCTCTGACAAGGCTGATGTTGTGGCGATCGCATTGGGCTTCTCAGGCCCCGTGCATCCAACCATCACTTTTCCTCTATCCAGTATCTACACACATGATTGTTCTCCCACCTAGCTGCTTCCGAAGCAACACATTCTGAAGTCAATCTATCAGAAGTTTTGCAAGATGTGTGTACCTTCACGTGGCTGTTCATGCCAATGGATGCAAATGACTCTAAAACCTGAACTTTTTGTAACTGGCATAACTGCCTGTGTCAGTGGGGAGGTTTTAGCACCTTCTCATCTCCATGCATGTATTCTGGATATAATCTTTCAAATACACTTTTATTTTATTCACTTAACACTAATCCTTAAGCATCTATTCCTTTTAAGGAGAAATTAAAAATGAGTTGGTTATTATATTTGTGAGAGTGAGTTTTCCAACTTTCTATTTTCTTTTTGAGAAAGTTTGATAATATGTACAGAGATGTAGGGTGAAACGTTGTCTCTGTCTTCTACTGGCTGGATCTAATCTCATTAGAAAGTTAGATAATTTGGGCCTGTGGCACATGCCTGTAATCCCAACACTTGGGGAGGCTGAGACAGGAAGATTAGTTTGAGGCCAGCCTTGGCAATATAGTGAGACTCTCAGTAGCTTAGTGAGATCCTTTCTTAAAAAGGGGGATGGGGCTGGGATTTAGCTTAGAGGTAGAATACCGCTGGGTTCAATCTCTAGTACCAAAAAAAAAAAAAAAAGTTAAAAAAATTTAGAAATTTCCTATGTTGGCCACACTAATTGTTCCTTAAATCATTTGAAAAACAAGTGAGAGTGGGGTGAGGGTGGAGGAATCACACAAATGGGATAGGATATATGGATCCTGAAACAGAGCTTGAGAAATCCTCCTTATTCACACAAGACCAAATGTGTATTTACTGAAAACAACACATGGAGGGGATGGGGAGCTAGAACTTGCTTTGTTAAGCTAAAGCTTGGAAAATATTGTAATTGAAGATCCACCTGGTGTGTTTCAAAGCAGATTATAAAAGCCTGTTGGGCAGCGACTAATTTTTTGTTTTTGGAGAGCAGTCTGTGACTAGGAACACAGCTGGACTGACTCAGTGGTAGCCAAATCAAGTCACACTTTGGTCTCACCCATAAAGTCTCATAGTGTCTCTATGTCTCTCTCTCTCACTAAAACACACACACACACACACACACACACACACACACACACATTGTTTTAATGGATATTTTTGTATGTTTAATAGTGACCCTAAATAAGTTCTTATTCTGATCTCAGAACCTTTGTATGCTACCTTACATGACAAAAGGCACTTTTCAAATGTGACTAAGTTACAAGCCTTGAGATGGAAAGATTATCCTGAGTTATTTTAGTGGGTCCTAAATATAATCACAAGTGTCCTCATAAGAGGCAGAGGGAGATTTCATACAGATGAAAGAAAAGACAGTGTGACCATAAAGACAGGGATAAGAGTGATGTAGACACAAGTCAAGGAACACCCAGGCTTACCAGAAACTGGAAGCGTCAAGGACCACATTCTTCTCTAACCCTTCCAGAGGGAGTACAGCCCCACCTTGGCTTCAATCCAGTATAACTGTGTTGGGACTTCTGGCCACCAGATCTGGGAAAGAATAAGTATTCCATTGTTTTAAGCTGCCAATTTGTGGTAATTTATTACAATAGCAATAGGAGACAAATATAGATAGATATGTTGGAAAGTGATATTTTATATATCAGAATTTAATGCAAAAACCACATATTACAATCCGTTATACACTGACCCCAGACAATCACTGAAGAATGCACCACATTGGAGGATAATTTGGCAGGCTCCCCTGCCCCCCTTACTGGGAGGCAGTGTTGTTTCTTCAGTTGAGATGCCAGAGGAAATGGTTGGCTTGTGTTTAGAGAGCATATTTTAGGGAAAATACTAGCATTAAACATTAGACTCCCCCACAGACACACCTGGGGGCCCATTTCCACTGAGGGACCCACAGAGACATCTCTCCCATCTCACACTCCCTTAGCTCACATGCCCAGTGGGTGAAATGATGGGAAAATTGCTCATATGACTCAGACTGTCCTCTCTCTCTCTTTTTTAAAAAACATCTCCTAAGTCAGTAAAGTTGAATTTCTGTACACTAAATACCAACAGCTGACTGGCATAGAGACACTATGTGACAGATGCTTTTCTAATCAACTCTGTTAACTCAGGGAATGCCTCATTGGCTGAAGTGCAGAGAGGTGGAGTGGCTTGAGGAAAACCAGAGTGGCAGAGCTGGCATCTGGATCCAGGCCAACTGCTATGGTTCAGCTACAGTTTAGTTGTGGCTTGGTACTCAGGGTGGTGGTTCTGGGAGATACTATGAAATCTTTAAGAGATGAGGTCTAGTCTGAGGTTCTTAGGTCACTGGGAATACTCTCCTAGAGGGTCATTCTTGTGTAGCTCCTTGAGTCCTCATGAGAGGTTTGCCTGGTCTCACTCAGCTCTCTCTGATTCCTGGATCAAGATGTGGTTCCAACACATGCTCCCACCATTGTCATCTGCTATGAGGTGACACAGCCAGGGAAGCACTCGCCAGGGTCTACTCTATATCGTCTGAACTTTGAGCCTCCAGAACCATGAGCTAAATAAACCTCTTTTCTTTATTAAGTTTGCTGCTTCAGATATTTTGTTGTAGTAATGCATAGCTGACTAATACACCAATTGAAAATAAAACCTTTGTTCTTAATCGCTACACTATACTTTCAGTAAGTTAGCTAAATATATGATAGTATTTTACCATGTGAAAAATTGTTAGCAGTGTTTCTTTGAATGTTGGAGTAGTTATTTTTTGCTTCAGAATATCTTTGCATTTTCTTTTTTTTTTCTTTGATTTAGTTTATCCCATTACTAAAACTTTAGCAAGAAGCATACATCACTTTTTAAATCTGAAAACAAAATCTAACAAAGTTAACATACTTTTACTTTGGAAAAAAGTAGGATCTAAAATTGTATTTATGTTAGATTATCTATCTATCTCTCATAATCTATTTATCATTCATCTATTTGCCTACCCAAGACAGACAGACAGACACACACACATACCACAGTCAAAATTTGAAGAGAATATTTAAGAGTTTCATTTATTGTATTGTTGAGTTTGGTAGTATTACAGAATAGGGGAAGGAGTTTCTAGAACATGGACAGATTATTGCAAGACACAGGTCAATACAAAGTCATGATTGCTGCTTTCCCACTCTTGTCCCATTGGGCTCTAGTATCAAAATATAGCAGCCTCCTGTGGCTCTGGCTTTTGTTACCAGTGTGAGAACCATAAACTTTCTTGATAACATCCTGTATTGTCCCCAAAGAAAAGGGGGCAGTCAAACTCCATGTCCCTAAAAGTCCTCTTTCTGTTCCCCTAGCCAAGTCAAGGGAACAGTGAGAACATTCCTAGGCTGGAATGTTTAGATTCTTCTTCTTATTGTTTTTGTGGCACTGGGGATTGAACCCAGGAGTGTTCTACCACTGAGTTATACCACTAGCCCTTTATATATCTTTTTAAATATTGAAACAGGGTTTTTCCAAGTTGCTGAACAGCTCACTAATTTGCTGAGGCTGGCTTTGAACCTGCGATCCTCCTGTCTTGGCCTCCCAAGTACCACGATTACAGGCGTGCACCACATATTATCTTGAAGGACACTGGCTTCCTCTTATGCACACTGGGAACTAGGGCAAGTTAGTGTTATCTGTAGAAAGTGACTTTCTTGCATACACGCCAGGAAAACTGCTTCTTGGGATGCCGGTCCTACAAGCAAAC
Source organism: Muscardinus avellanarius (assembly GCF_963383645.1). Lineage (NCBI taxonomy): Eukaryota > Metazoa > Chordata > Mammalia > Rodentia > Gliridae > Muscardinus > Muscardinus avellanarius. The sequence continues at coordinate 32,305,370 of NC_137786.1, read as the reverse complement.
TCAGGGAGCTACTGCTGGTGATGCTGCGGCTTCTGCAGCCTCACACCTCAGCCCCTCTCTGGGTGGGGGTGGGGGTGTAGCTGAGGGCACTGTGGAAAGGATATGTCACTCCTCCAGCTGGCCATCAATGGACAAAGCACTGTGAGGGACAGAGGTGTTGACTGTGAGCTGGTCACCACTGAGCTCCTTTTTCACCAATGAACCATGTCTCCTGCGTTGTCTCCATGCACTTTCCTGTGTGTGTGTGTGTGTGTGTGTGTGTGTGTGTGTGTGTGTGTTACCAGGGATGGAACCCAGGGGCATTTTACCTCCAAGCTACACTCCCACACTCCCAGCCCTATTTTTTATTCTTTATTTTAAAACAGGGTCTCACTGAGTTGCAGAGGGCCTCACTAAGTAGCTGAGGCTGTCTGTGAACCATGATCCTCCGGTCTCTGCCTCCAGAATGCTGGGATTACAAGCACACACCACCACGCCCGGCTTCCATGCACTTTCTTTGACCTGTCCGCAAACTTTGGGCTGTGCCTCTGCCCTAGCACAACCATGCTGTGAATGGGGTAATTAGCAAGCCAGTCAAGAAGCCAAAGATATCCCACAAGTGCAAGGACTATGGCAGTAAAGAAGAGTAAATATGTGGAGAGGGGTGGCAGCTATTCCCGATGCCTGGGTGCCCCCACATGAGCATGATACCCCTGAAATGCTCCAGGGACTAGGGAAATATGGCTGCTTGTGGAACAATATGGTCTAAAGAAAAGAAGAGCTATGGAGGAGAGCAGCAGCTGTGGGGAGGCCCCAGCTCATGGCGGGGTGAGCGGCGACAGAGGCAGAGCTGCAGCCCAATCCTGTGTTAAGCAATTGCAGGAGGAATTAAACCTGGAGCATGAGTGGTTAATTCAAGCAGGGACTGCTGAACAATTGCTTGCTTGCGTGAGAAGTGCTGATGAAAATTTGGAGCCGGGTGTGGTAGCGCACGCTTGTAATCCCAGCATTTGGGAGGCTGAGACAGGAGGATTGTGGTTCGCAGACAGCCTCAGCTACTTAGTGAGACTCTTCACAACTCAGTGAGACCCTGTTTGAAAATAAAGAATAAAAAAAATAGGGCTTGGGGTTTAGCTTGAAGGTAGAATAATTCTGGGTTCCATCCCCAGTAAAAAACAAAACAAAACAAACTTGGAAACTCAAGCCTGCTATTTCACTGAACTATCTGCTATGAGCTGGGGGTGGTGGCACACACTTGTAATCCCAGTATTTGGGAGGTTGAGACAGAAGGACCACAGGTTTGTGGCCAGCCTCAGCTACTTAGCAAGGTCCTCTGCAATTTAGTGAGACCCTGTTTTAAAATAAAGAATAAAAAATAGGGCTGGAGATGTAACTTGGAGGTAGAATGCCCCTGGGTTCAATCCCTAGTGCCAAAAAAAAAAAAAAATCTATGAACTAGAGCAAGGATGATATGATGGCAGTCATAACTCCAAAGGTAGAGACAGATCAGCAAAGGTCACTGGGAATAGATATTAGGAATCTGCTCCCTCCCGGCCAGCACATGTGTGTGTCTTCAGGAGAGAGTATATAGCTGCTGAACTGGTAGAACTGGAGAACAAGGGTAGGCAGAAAGCCAGGGGAGATCTAACAGAATGGCTGTTGTGGTTTTGGGGACACCAGTACTGTGGTCATGTTCTTATTGGGGAGTGAAATGAGGAAAGTCACCCCAGTCTCCACATATCCCACCCTGTGGCAATGTCAGTATTCCACTGCTACCTGAGAACTGTGCCATCTCCTTATTGCCCTGGCCTGTAAAAACGTGTGGCCCAATATGGGGAAGTTACCCATAGCATTCTCACAATGGCAGTCTACGGAAAAAATGCAAGATGTCCTAAGGAAGTTAGGGATGAAGCAGGTGGTTTATGCACAAGCTACTGCACTGGTCCTGACAATGAAACATTCACAGTAGGACTGAAGGGCGCCATTCTCCAAGAGTCTTTGGGATGATATTATGCAGCTATGGTATCAATCCTGAGCCCTTTAGCCGGCCTTTTGGTTCTCCAGTGGAACAGGCTGAAAAGATGAGAAGGCAAGGGATAAGGAGTGTGGATCATAAGATCAAAGGAGAGTGCAAAGAAAACATGACGAGTCCAGGAAGAAGAGCCAGGAACAGTTGGGTTTCACATGGGAAAGACAACACTGGACTTTTAGTACTCTTCCATAAGGATATTTACATAGCCCAACCATGTGTCATGGGATGGGGGTGGCAGTTCTGGCCTGGTGAACAATACCATACACCATATCAATATTTCATTATATTGATGATGTGGTGTTAAGTCTGGGTCTTTTCCCCACCTAGAAAAGGCAGCAGAAATGGTGGTGGCACATCTCCAAGGGAGTGTGGGCCGTGATCTCCTGAAAACTGCCAAGGACCTGGGCTGTTTGCCACATATGCAGGGGATTTTCGGGTTGGGCAACGCTGTTCTAGATAAAGTCCAAGTTTTATCTACTCCCAAACTGTCATAGACCTTCTTTGGATTGTTGAGATGTCATTTCTCCATTAATGTCAAAACTATTATGATTTAGTAAGAAGGAAAACCCGGGGGACTAGAAACTCGAGCACCTCAAGAGCTTTTCTTGAGCAAAAATAGTTGTAGAGCAATTACAAGCCTTGGGCATCTTGATCCAACAACAGCCCTATGAATTGAATGCTTTTAGTCTCCCTCCTGGGATTGAGCAGGTTCTGCGGCCATGGTGGGGCCATGGTGGGGCAATAAAGGAGCTCCCTTAGGACCTTGGTCAGAGCTCCGGGAGGAGAGAGAGATGTGGAAAGACATTTGAGAATGACTGCCACTCTTGGAATTGCATGTGTATCCAGTGGCGTCAAACAGCCATGCTCCCCGCCAGGCAATCAGGAAGCAGAAGACCTGGCTAAAAGTAGATGGTTGGAAGCTGTGCCAGCCAAAGATGTGGCTGCCTGTCCCATACCAAAAGAAAACTCTCTGGCCCATACCAAAGAAGTGCGGGCTACCACAAGATACTCAGACATGGCATCTGCCTGTTCCATGGCCAATGCCTTGTGTGATGGGTGGGTAGCTTGAGGGAGGCAACCTGCATGATCGCCACAGGTTGGCTTCATTGGGCTCTTGGACCCATCAGAAGGCTGCAAGTTTACCCTAAGGTGAAGACATGCACATTGGACGGATACTGGCATATGCTTGAGGAAGGTAACCATGCAAGGCCTTTGAATGCTTGGCACTGTGTATGGGACCCCTGTGGACACGGACAATGACAAGAAACACAACAAACTGGCTACATGATGCAAGAATAAGCAGAGAATTTGGATGAACTGTAGCATTTCCACTTACCTTATAATCCATCTGTTATATTTAGATATAAAATGTCCACTAAAGAGCTCATTTATTAATGTTTAGAGCTGATAAAATTGACTCATGAGGACTGAGATAAATCCATTACAATGTAATAAGTCCATTGTAATGGGTTTATCTGAGTGGTAGCCTGGGCTGGTAGGGTGTAGCTGGAGGGGTGGGTCCCTGGGGTGCTGTTTAGGGGATTTTATAAGGTCCCTCCTCTCCCTGAGCTCTCCTTTGCTTCTGGACTCCAAGATGTGAAGAGCAGAGCCCTTGTGCTTGTCTTCTTGCTGCCTTCTACTGCCAAGCCTTGAGATCCAACATCCTTGGCCTACATGGACTGAACCTGAAACTAAGAAAAAAATCTTCTTTCCTCTAAGTTATATGGTCAATATTTTAAGATTTTAGCTATAACAATGCTGACTGGAACACCATCTACTGCAGGATTAATTGCCTGAGTGATTGGCCTGCTAAACAGCAACTAAACATGGACACTGGGGCCTTGGAAGTGTGAAGCAAGTGCCCATTGATGGCCATCAGGATCATCAGTGAACATGACTGCAGTGCACACACCAGCACCTGCCCGATGTTGACACAGAACCTGAAGACGCCTTCTGGATTCACATGATGAGGCTTGAGAAGGACACCTGGGCTCCACAAATGGGAACATGGAGTAGTCTGCTGGTTTTGTTACCATATGACCTGCCACAGGGGACTCATAGACTATTGGCCAGGGGAATGTCACATAGGGCCTTCATGGTTGTAAGTTCCTAGGTCCATGGGCAAAGGGGTTAGAATAAGATATAGAAATATAAAAAGTTACTAACCCAGGACTTTTAATCTGTAAAGGAGAATGTGTCATTTCATTATTTTCTAAAACAACCCCACTGTTGTCATATATTTCTTTGTCAAGGCCACAGGTATGCCAGGTGTGGTCAAGCACGCAGTTTGAGAACAGCCTCAGCTACTTAGTGAGGCCCTTTGCAACTCAGTGAGACTCTGTTTCAAAATAAAAGAATAAAAAATAGGGCTAGGGTTGTAATTCAGAGGTAGAATGCCCCAGGTTTCGTCCCCAGTACTGCAAAAACTAAAAACAAAAAACACAGGGATGACTGGGATGAGAAATATGGTAGTGTAAACATGAGAATGAAGCACAGGCCGGTACTATTCGCACTCAGAATACTCAAGTTGCTTATGTGTTGTTGAAAAATCAAGACGTCTTTGTATTAACACCTGTTAAAACACTCAACATCTTTAGAGATAATCTAGTTGCAGAATAGACAAATACTGTTGTGAAGGTGCAAAATCAAACAGACTGCAGGGTCTGCGGTGAGGGGCCTCTGTCTTCCTCCACTGATCTTTGGTGACATCTATAATCAGCTGCCTTGTTGCAATAGAGGTGATGGCTGTTAGCCTGAAGCAAAACCCACCACTCACACATACAGGACAATGGCACTATGCCTTTGAATATAAATTTGCCTTCTGTTAAGAACACCAAAGATCATGTCTTGTGCTCAGTGCGGGAACAAATGGACACAGATAATTTTTTTTTTTTTTTGTATTGGGGCATTCTACTTCCAAGCTACACCCCTAACCATATTTTATTTTTTGTTTTGAAACAGAGTCTCACTAGGTTTCTGAGAACTTCACTAAAGTCTCCTTGAACGTGAGCTCCTCCTGTCTCAGCCTCCCAAGTACTGGGATTACAGGGGTGCACCACCATGCCCAGCCATGGCTAAGTCTTTACTGGGGTAAAGATAGCATGGGGTGGCTAAGTACAACACAGATGGAAATGAAAGGAACAATAACGGAAGTACCCTCTGTAAATATGGGATGGGCCCTGTCAATCAACATAATTTAACCATTGCACACAAAGACACTGATTACTCAGGATAGCAAGGTTGAACATATACAGGAGTATATCCCAGCACTTGGGGGCGGTTATGAGTATGTGGCTTTGTTTCTATAGTGGGTTCATGGGTGCAATTGATTTTTTCTTCATATCTTTAGCAGCATTATAACTACTAGTACATACTTTTAGTAGAATGTAGAGGACCCCTTTTGACTCTCCAAGAAGCACCATGTTGGTTGGCAAGAACAAGACTCACTAAAGGTGGCAAGAAGGGAGCCAAGAAGAAAGTGGTTGGTTCATTTTCTAAGCAAGACTGGGAAGACGGGAAAGCACAGGCAATGTTCAAAGAATTATTGGAAAAATACTAGTCTCAGACTCAAGGAACTAAAATTATTTCTGATGGCCTCAAGAGTGGTGTGTGAGCCTTGCTGATCTGCAGAAGGATGAAGTCGCATTTAGAAAATTTAAACTAATTACTGAGGATGTTCAGCAAAAATGCGTTTGACTAACTTCTATGGCATGGAGCTTAAATGCAACAAGATGTGTTTCGTGGTCAAAATGGCAGAACATGTTAATGTCAAGACTACTGATGGATATTTGCTGTGTCTCTTCTGTGTTGGTTTTACTTAAAAAGATGCCACAATCAGATACAGAAGACCTCTTGTGCTCAGAACCAATGGGTCCACCAAATCTAGAAGCAGAAAATGGAAATCATGACCTGGGAGGTGCAGACAGATGACTTAAAAGAAGAGGTCAATAAATTGATTCCAGGCAGTATTCCGAAAGGCACAGGAAAGCTTTCCAGTCTATTTATCCTCTTCATGATGTCTTTGTTGGAAAAGTAAAAATGCTGAAAATGCCCAAGTTGGAATTGAGAACACTCATGGAGCTTCATGGTAAAGGTAGAAGTCCTGGAAAAGCTACTGGGGTGGGATAGGTGCTAGAGTCAAACAAACCGATGGATCTCAACCATGAGTCCAAGAATCTGTTTAAAATTCAGATTTTAATAGGGACAAATAAGCCGGGCGTGGTGGCGCACGCTTGTAATCCCCGCGCTTGGGAGGCGGAGACAGGAGGATTGTGCAGGTTTGAAGCCAGCCGCGCTGACTTAAGAGACCCTGTTTCCAAATAAAAATATAAAAATAGGTCTGGGAGTGTAGCCCGGAGGTAGAAGGGCTTCCAGGAACCCCAGTACCCCCCCCCCCCCCCACACACACACACACACACACACACAAATAGGGACAAATAAAAAGTCCTATGTATGAAAAATGAATGTAAGGAGAAAAAAGTAAAACATATTTCCAGTACAAAATTATGGATTTTTTAAAAATTCCAACTTTTCAAGCCTTTTGTCCCATGGGGGAGGCACTTAATAAAAATGTGGGCCTCAATTTCAAAATCTGTCAATCTCTTAGGAGATATTTCCCTAAAAGAGAGTTTCTCCTTGTTTCATAAAGACTTTTTATGTACTTTTCATTCAGCTTAAAATAAAATGAAGTTCATGGAAAAACTTTCTCTTCCTTTCTTTTAACCTGAGAATATTTTGCCATTTTCTAAACATCGATTTTCATAATTCATTCTGATGGTGTTAAATTAATACATGCATTATTTCCAGATTTTTCTTCCAGCAACCTCTGTGGGCATCAAAGTCTAATCCATTTTGGTCTCCCTTATTTTTTTTTTTTAACTCCACTTCCTTAAATTGCCTATTTTAATTTGTCTTTCCTATAATGCATTTGAAATAATTTCTTTTCCCTTCCTGACCACAGAACATTTTCTTGGGTTCAGTAAAATTGCTGCAATTTTATACAATCTTCGATAACTCTCTCACTAGAAGAGCCATATAGTTAAGTTTTCGCCACAACTTCGAGCTGCCATAAAGCTTTGTCTGCACTGGTTAAACAGTCAGACCGTCGCACGCTGGCCGGTTTCTCCCGGCCTCCTGAATAACTGCGTACAGCTGCTGCGTAGGTGACAGCCACTCCATGACTCAGAGATCGAAAACAAGGACTGAATTGGCACCGGCAGCCAATTTGGTCGCAGGACACGCAGAGCATTTCAAGAATGATCTGTGGCTTTAAAATCACCTACATCATTGCCGTGCACCCCGTTTGTCTCATGATTGTTTAAAAAACAGAAACTTCTTTCCCTGCTTTTTATCCAGACAACCCAGCCTTTTATAGTGGTATCATCCCTGCTTCCACAGCATTTTTCCTTGGGGGTTTCGCCCATTCTTTTTTTTTTTTTTTTTTTGTGGTACTGAGGGTGGAACCCAGGGGCTTCCCTACCTCCGGGCTATACTCTCAGACCTATTTTCTATTTTATTTGGAAACAGGGTCTCACTAAGTTGCTGAGAGCCTCACTATGTAGCTGAGGCTGGCTTCGGATCTGCGCCATCCTCCTGTCTCAGCCTCCCAAGTGTGGGGATTACAAGCGTGCGCCACCACGCCCGGCTCCCCCATTCTTTTCTGTAATAAAACTCTGGCTCTCTGGTATTCCTAATACTCCCTAGTTTGGGCATATTAGAGAGAACATTACCAGAGGGACTCCAGATAATGGAGGGGAAACCTCAGCAAAGCTAGAATGGAAGGATAGGAGAGGAAGGAGGCTGAGGTTGATTAATGGAGGAGCTACATCCGAATGTGTATAAAAGTATGAATGTAGCGTGGTCAACCCGGCCACTCATCGTTGGGAGGGGGAAGGGGAAGCAGGGAGGGGTAAAGGGCACTAAGCACAGTTTGAATATGTTATATTTTTAATATGTTCCATATAAAAATAAAAGTTAATTAAAAAAAACAATGTCAGAAAAAAAAAACCACCCTGTGGCTCTCTCCTAATTAGACTGATTCCTCTGCAGCCCTCTCAGGTTTATTTTCCCACTTCTCGGGTTCCTTAGGTTTGTTGTTGTCGTTTTGATACTGGGGATTGAACCCAGGGGCACTCGACCTTCAGGCTACAGCCCTAGCCCTTTAGTTTTGAAACAGGTTAAGTTGCTGAGGCTGGCCTCAAGTCTTCGATCCTCCTGTCTCAACCTCCCAAGTACTGGGATTATAGGTGTGTGCCACTGCACTCAGCCATACCTCAGGTTTGAACAGGATGGGGTTATTATTGTAACATTGCTAACCTGCCCAGATTCCCTTCACCCTTCACTACTACATGGTCCCATCCCCCGCTGCCCTGTATCAGTCACTCACTACCCATAGTTCCCCATCTCCTTCTGAGAATTGCCCTACATGAGTGGATCTTAAAGTGTGGTCCCCAGACCAGCAGCAGGGCATCACCTGGGAGTTGCTATGAAGGCAAATTTCCAGGGCTCTCATTAGATCTTCTGAGCCAGACAGTTGAGTTTGGGGTCCAGCTGTATTATTTCTTTTTATTTATTTATTTATTTATTTATTTTTGGTGGTACTGGGGTGGAACCCTGAGGCTTTCTACTTCCGGGCTATACTCCCAGACCTATTTTTATATTTTATTTGGAAACAGGATCTCACTAAGTTGCTGAGAGCCTCACTAAGTAGCTGAGGCTGGCTTCGGATCTGTGCGATCCTCCTGTCTCAGCCTCCCAAGCGCGGGGATTACAAGCGTGCGCCACCACGCCCGGCTCCAGCTGTCTCTATTTCTGATGCACAAAGATGAACAACTATTGCCTTGTTATGAATGGGAATCCAACCCCCAAATGCCTGGGAAGTTGAAGTCTTAATCTCCACTAACTCAGGACGTCACCTTATTGGGAGATGGGGTTCTTGCAGATGTAATTAGTTGACAGAAGGTTGTATTGGAGTGGAATCTGACTGGTGTTCTTATAAGATGAGGACACCAGGACACACAGAGAGTGCCTTGTGAAGATGGAGATAGAGACTGGAGAGCTGCATCTACAAGTTACCGGGCACCAAGGATTGCCGGCGGACACTGGGAGCTAGCAGGGGGACAGGGGACAGGGGACAGAGTCTCCCTCTGTGCCCCCAGAAGGAACTGGTTCTGCAGACCCTTCCAATTCTCACTTCTGCCCTCCAGAAACCGTGAGAAAGTTCTCTTGTTTCAAGTCATCCAGTTTGCGGCGGCTATCACGGCAGCTCTGAAGAGAACTGAGGGAGGGAATCTCACCTGATCATGCTTCCTCGCTGACTCGCTGGCGCAAGAATCCCAGCTTCAGGCTCTGCTTCTAGGAAACCTGGCCCAGGAGAATAGGGCCTTTTCTCATTTCTCTCTGGGACTTCTGCCCTCTGGTAAACCTTGCTTTTCGACTCTCGTACCTTTCAGCGACACCATCTTCTCTCTGAACTGGTTACAGCTGTAACGACTCCGTTAGACTAGCTGAAGCACGTGAGAGGGCTCAGGACGCTCCTGATTGTTTCTCTACACCAACAGAATACTTGGCTGTGTGTGTCGGGGGTACATGTCCTGTGCATCGCAGGATATTTAGCAGTGTCCTTGAACTTCACCGCCCCCCCCCCGGGGTCAGTAGCGGGGCTCCACTCCCACCTTGGCTTCCAGCCTTACACAGCCCAAAGTGTCTCCAGCCTTTTCAAATATCCCTGGGGAGGGGCAGTTTCTTACTTGACTGGTGCTAATATCGTAGTCCATCAGGATCCACTTCAAAACACGTGTCATATCCTCTGCTGGTTGTTTCTCTGTGGGGAACTTCAGTGGGTTCTTAAGACATGCCCTCCACTCAACAGACCTCCTACTGCACATCCCTCGCCAGGGAGCCCCCCACCCCCACCACACGCACTGATGGACAACTCCAAACCTGTTTCACTGGGATTGCCTTTCCCCAGGAGACAGTTCTCTTGGGTTGAGTCCAGTTGAGAAGCCTCCTTCCTGGCTACTTTTGTAGGACAACTTGGTATGGACCCTCCTCACCCAGCCATCACAGATTAGTTCCAGTCCACTCTTTGCCTCCAGAGTTCTCCAGGTGAGAACCTGGCACAAGTGTTTGCCATTTCCCAATCCCGGCCTGAGTATTTCCTGAGAGGAGGGAACTACTGGGCTCTATTTTCCTTGCCTGTTGCTGTGTAACAAGTCCCCACAAGCTTTGTGGCCCCACAGTTTCTGTGGCCCCACAGTTTCTGTGGGTCAGGCGTCCAGTGGGAGCTGGCTGAGTCCTTGGCTATGGGCCTCACCTCGTTGGAATTAAGGCGTCAGCTGGGGCTGGGATTCTTACCTGAGACTTTGGGTCCTCTTTCGAACTCATTGCTTGTTGGCAGAATTCATTTTCTTGCAACTGTGTGACTGAAGTCGCCAGATGAGGTCCCCATTTTCTAGCTGTCCAGTGAGGACCATTTTCAGCTCTGAGAGGCCACTTGCACTTTGCTGCTGTGAGATCCCCATAGACAGTTCAGAACATGGCCACTTGCTTTCATCAGAGCAGCAGGAATGCTTCTCAGACCATTAGCCCCTGTTTTAAGAGCTCACCTGACTTGGTCAGGCCCACCCATAATCTTCTCTTTGACTGACCAGGAACTTTAGTCACATCCCCCAGATCCCTTTTCTCTTATGATGCAGTATGATTATGCGAATGATGTCCCATCATAGCTATGATGTCATGTGCACTCGGAGGAGATTCTACAAGGTCATTTGGAGGTCGTCTTTGGATTCTGACAGTGAGAGTTCTCATGAGGCAACTGGGCCAAGAGAGCCTCCCTCATAGCATTGGAGGGCACTGATCATCAATCTTCTTTCTACTGTGGAAACGTAAAGGGAAATAAATGTCAGGCTGCCTATCCCCGAATTACAATTTTTCTTAAAGAAATTTCCCTGAAAGAAATCTGGGCATGGTGGCACATGCTTGTAGTTCCAGTACTTGGGAGGCGGAGACAGGAGGATCAGAGGTTTGCAGCCAGCCTCAGTTACTTAGGCCCTCTGCAATTTACTGAGACCCTGTTTCAAATATAAAGAATTAAAAATAGGGCTGGGAGTTTAGCTCGGAGAATGCCCGGGTTCCACCCTGAGTACCACAAAAAAAAAAAAGAAAAAAAAAGAAAGAAATTTTCCCTGAAAGAAAAAAATGCGCCATCTTTTCTTTTGGTTGCCTAGAGACAGGCTAGGACCTACAAGATCGGGTTTTGCCTACCTCTTGGCAAGTTCTGAATATGAGTCTTGACTCTCCCACTCTTTCCAGTCTTCAAACAATTATAACCTGTTATCCATGGATTGAGGATTTGTCTGAAACTCTGAGAAAGTAGGAAATTAGTGAGACCCTGTTTAAAAAAATAAAGGGGGGGGCTGTGGTGTAGCTTGGAGGTAGAATGCCCCTGGTTTCAATCCTCAGTACCAAACAAAAACAAAACACAAACAAAAACCCCCTATGAGACTAGTCTCTTTCCTTAGGGATCTCACAGTCTACTGGGGATGAGGGACACATAAATGGATTATCACACAGCAGATGAAAGGGCAATGGCAGAGATCTATGCAGAGGTCACTATTAGAGCACAGAGGGCATAGCTAAGCCAGGTAGGGCAGAGAATTAGAAAAGACGCCCCAGTTCTTCCTAACGTGGTTTCAGAGCTGCCTTCCTAGGTGACAAGTATTGGGTTGGCTTATGTATATGATCAGTCTTTGAATTGATTTCAGGTTGGTGCGAGTATATACATTCCTATGCCACTCTAAATCCTGTGGGAGAGTTAGGTTGGTTCTTCCAGGAAGAATTGGTGATTTCCTAGGTATAGACAGCACTGAAGCTTTCATGTGAGTGGTTTATGACTTTTTGCACCATTTTGAAAGCCAATGTCATGAGACTATTCTTACAGACCACTTCAGATGCTCTCTCTCTACATGGACTCTGCTTGATTTTAAGTGTAAGATGACAGCCCCTTATGCTCTGCCCACGCATCCATCTCTCACCTCCAGCCTTGGGACTTCTTGTTGATTTCACAAAGAGACTGGACTCTGGGCTCATGTGCACCTAAGAGTAACCTAGAGGTGTGGAGGAGTTAATGCCCCAGGAGGCAAAATTGACCATCAGAGAGTAGGAGCCAGTGGATGAAGTCTGCCTCTTTTCTCCCATGAGGAAAAGCAATTGATACAACTTATTTAAAGGAATATTTATTTGGTACTGAGGATTGAACTCAAGAATATTCTACTGAGCTACAGCCCAGCCTATTTTATTTTTAGATGAGATCTAAGTGTCCAACGGTCTTGTTAAATTGCTGAGGCTGGCCTCAAAACTGTCTCAGCCTCCCAAGTACTGGGGTTATAGGCATGCACCACCACACCTGGCTTGCTATGAGTTATGGGGTACAAAGTCCTGTAGTCTGTACGATCAATAGCAGTCAGTAGTGCACCCTGTCTTGGTTCTCCGTACTGCCCTGACTTGCTCTCCTTTCCCTTCACCCCTTCTCTCTGGAATGGGACTTAGAAATAAAATAGCATTACTTAACCTTCCACCTTAGGCTTTGCTTTCCAAGGCACCCAGACTAAGGCAATGTGCATGCTTAAATGAGATATAGTTAAATGAATGGGCTCTGAGGTCCAAGAAATGAAGCTTCAATCCTACTAGGTTAGTTACTTAACCTCTTTATGCCTTCATTTTATGGTCTGTAAAAAGTGGGATAAAGTCTACTTCAGGGTGTTGTTATGCGTAATAAGATTTATACAGTAGTAGACAAGTTATTATTGCCAAGCTGGAGCAGGGTAAATGGTTCTGAGTGTTCAGAGAGTGATGGTGGTGCCTGACTCTAAGCAGCACTTTCTCCTTTTCCAAGTACCTCGTGTTACCACATTCAGTCTTCCCCAATGCTATGAACTAGATAGGTGGACCTGAACCCTTGATTTGGCGCCTCCTCCTGGAGGTCTTGGCTTGCAGAGCGCAGACAGTGTCACAAGAAGAAAAGTGAGGGTGAGGATATGAGCAGCTGGCTGCACAGGTAGCAGTTCTGCGGTGGAAAGAGAAGGACTTGGCTGCTGTGTGTTGATTTCTACTGCTCACCCTTCTGGGGGCGCGTGCCTTTTCTCAAGTTTTTTTTTTTTATGATTTCCCCTTGGTGCCCAATATACTGGTCTGCCACAGAAGATAAGCTGGTGAGAGCAGGGTGGTACTGCTTTCAGAATTCCCTCAAAGGAGGAACTTCCCAGTTACTCTGCTCAAAATTGGAGCAAGAAAGAAAAACACTTTCAAAAGAGATCATGAGATGATTTTAGCTCCAATTCTTAAGTGAAGACAAAAAGCAAGAACTCTTGAACGGTATTAAAAGGAAAGCCTCATAATATTGATCTGTTGGGTTTTGGCATGTCCTTGTTTTTGGAATTATCCCAATATAAGCCTTTAGGTTATTTTTGACTTGTAGAATTTGGTCACCAGTTTGGCTTTTGCAACTGGTGCTTTTCTTAGATAAAACAGTCAGTAATACATAACTAAAGAAAATAAGTGTTTGGCTAAAAATACTGCTATATGCTTATAATGAAATAAGTTTTAAAATATGAATGTAATGAAATAAATATTAAAATATAAGCAGATATTTATGCTAACAAAACATCATGTGCTCAATAGCAACTGAAGATATACTGAGTAGCATGAGCTCTTTTAGTTTAATGTTGAATAATTCTATGTACTTCAGGGCCAGATTTTCTTCCCTTAGCTTAATTGTCAGTAGATGAATGGAAAACAGCATGTTACTAATTCCAATTTATTTTCCTTTGATATAGTCAAAATTCATGCTGTTTGTGGGGGGTGGGAAGCAGGTCAGACTATGATCTAACAATTTTTTCTTTTTTATTATTTATGTTTTTCCTCTAATTGCTAACATTTAGCTAATGGTTTGACTAAATTACAAATAAAATACACAGTTGACATTTTTTCTCATGAAAGGAAAAAAAACGAAGTCTAGTGTAATTACAGAGAATAAAAAAACATATTTGCATGGTTAATTTTTGTATTTTCTCTTAAGAAATACCATATATGATGAAAACCTTTGTACGTTTAAGTTTATTCTGTTTTAGTCAAAACTTTCTTAAATCTGATTGCCTAATTTTGAATTACTCTTCTCAAAGACCCATCGGCTCACATTATTCTCAATGAGGTGGATTTCCCTAAAGTCCTCGGGGAATCTGGTGGTTTTGTTTGTTTGGTTTCATGTGTAACAAGTGCTGTTTTCCTGTACAAAATGGTTCTCATAGTTGTCGGAGGGGATTGGTGGTCCAGGGATCTGCTGTGGATAAAATAAGCTCAGAACTGGCCATGATTAGACACAGAAAGGGAAGGATCATAAGTTTTCTCTCATATGTGGGAGCTAGAGAGTAATCAGGATGTGAGAGGGGCTTTAAGTAATGGAAGAGAAACCCCAGTGGAGCAGTGGACAGGGTTTAGGGGAGAAGATGGTGGCGGAGAAGGAGAATTAATGAAGAAAAGACTTACATCGACATGGTGTACATATGTGAGATTATCAGTGCCAGTATCAATACCACGTGTGGGAAGGGCAGAGAACTGGGGGGAGCTCACCAAGTGATGTGTGTCCCTATCATTCTAGACCATGTGATGGTGTGAAACTACGATGCACCAATAAAAATGTATGTTTAAAAAAATAATTGTTCATGATTAGGATAAATTTTACAAAACTTATTCTATCATGGAAAAGATGTTTTGAAAACTCCCTTTTCTCCAAAGGGGACTTGTTCTAGGGAGTGGGTGTTGTCTGGGCAGCTTCAGTCTCGTTGGACGCTGAGCCCATAGTTGAGTTAGGACTTCCGTGCAGACAAAATGGCAACTGCCTCTTACGTGCAGTGCATATATGTGTGTGCATAAGCCTTATATATTTTTTCATCTGCAAAACAGAGGAAATACTACCCACTTTGTTGAGTTTTTGAGGGAGGGTTAAAATAAGACAATTTTATTTATTTTTTGGCATTACTGGGGATGGAACCCAGAGGCATTCTACCTCCGAGCTACACTCCCAGTCCTATTGTGCGCCGGCCATAAGACAATTTTTAAAAGGTGCTTTAACATATCTAAGGATGAAAGTATTAAGATGTGAGACTATAATATACCAACACAAGTATAAAAATAAATAAAAAAGATGAGAACAGTAGAAAGACAGGAAGTAATATGAAGATTATGTTAGTGGTCTCCACTCTCTGTACATATTTATTCACTTCCTTGCTTCTCTTTTTTTTTTTTTTTTGTGTGTGTGTGTGTGTGTGGTACTGGGGGTGGAACCCAGAGGCTTTCTACCCCCAGGCTACACTCCCAGACCCATTTTCTATTTTATTTGGAAACAGGGTCTCACTAAGTTGCCGAGAGCCTCACTAAGTAGCTGAGGCTGGCTTCGAACCTGCGAAATCCTCCTGTCTCATCCTCCCAAGCACGGGGATTACAAGTGTGCGCCACCACGCCCGGCCATGCCTTGCTTATCTTTAAAATGAGGATAAACATACCAACCTTCTTCACAAGGCTGATTAGGTCTAATTACTGTTGGTAAAATACTTTGAGAATATCAAGTACCATTTGTAAAAATGCTAAATAATAACTTCTCAGTGCTTTTAAAAGAATTAAGAAATATTTGCTTGGAATCTTGATCTCTTAATGAAAGTTGTTTCTCCTGCTGCTATTTTTGTTTTAACTATTAGTTTATTCTGTTATTTATTGGTTGATAAGTGTCACATTTGGATATTTTTTAACTGTTTCCAGACAGAATTCTGATTTTTTCCCCCCTGGAAGCATCTTATGGGATACATTTTGTAAAGGATTTTGTCCAATCGCATCCAAGTAAATCAACCTTTGCTTATCTCATGTTGTCCCTCAAAGCTTCCTGATGTTCTTGTTAAGTCCTTCTTATATATTATGCTTGCAATACTAGCCTTAAGCTTTCTCAGTGTCCATGAGAAACTTTTCATCACATTTTGTACCAATTAAAGAAAATGTCCTTCCTGGGGATGGTGGCACATGCTTGTAATCTCAGTACTTGAGAGGCTGAGACAGGAGGATCGCAGGTTCACAGCCAGCCTCAGCTACTTAGGCCCTCCACAACTTAGTGAGACCCTGTTTCCAAATAAGGAATAAATGCCGGGTGTGGTGGTGCAGGGCATTTATTCAGGAAGCCGAGACAGGAGGATTGTGGTTTATATACAGTCTCAGATACTTAGTGAGACCCTTTGCAACTCAGTGAGACACTGTTTCAAAATAAAAAATAAAAAATAGGGCTGGGAGTGCCTCTTGGAGGTAGAATACCCCTGGATTCCATCCCCAGTACCAAAAGAAAAAAAGAATAAAAAATAGGGCTGGGGGTGTAGCTTGGGGGGTAGAAAGCCCCTGGATTCAATTCCCAGTACCACACAAAAAGGAAAGGCAGGCAGCAGGCAGGCAGAAAGGAAGGAAGGAAATGTCTTGATTAAGAAGCTTTTGAGCTGGGCGTGGTGGCACACGCTCATAATCCCCGTGCTTGGGAGGCAGAGACAGGAGGATCGCGCAGGTTCGAAGCCAGCCGCGTGTGCTGGCTTAGGAGACCCTGTTTCCAAATAAAAATGTAAAAATAGGTCTGGGAGTGTAGCCCGGAGGTAGAAGGGCTTCCAGGAACCCCAGTACCACCAAAAAAAAAAAAAAAAAAAAAAAAAAAAAAAGAAGCTTTTGAGAAAAGAAGGATCTTCACTTTAAAACTTGTTGAAAGTTAGGGACTGCTTATAAATGAAAATTGTTACTTCTGTTTTCCAAACTTAAATTTGTAGATAATACAGGTGTGCTCTTCTGGTGTATGCTCCCCCCCCCCCCCAGTACTGGGGATGGAACCTAGGGGCATTCTACCTCTGAGCTACACCCCTAGCCCTATTTTTTAGTCTTTATTTTTTAAAATAAATTTTTATTGGTGCATTGTAGTCATACATCTTAATGGAATAAAAACCTACTTGTGGAGATACACGTGCACACATCACCCAATTTGCCCTTACCCAATCCCCCTCCCGCCCCCCACACCTTAGTCTTTATATTGAAATAGAGTTTTGCTGAGTTGCCATGGGAGGATCCAGCCGCAATTCAGGAGAATGCTGGGATTACAAGCGTGCGCCACCACGCAGGGCTTGCTCTTCTTAATTCTCTTGGTGCCTCTAGAGTATCCTTATCCCAAAGGGGATTTGGTCCAATAAAATTGCACTTTCATTTTATCATAAAGGATGTAATCGTTCCAAATTATTTTGCAGTTTCCAATGCATTGTGAGTAATGATTATGTTATTCAAAGAGACCAGGGCGATCTCAGAAGCTGAAGAGGCCACTGGTAGGCTAGTAGGCAGCTCACGACTCCGTGGGGAAGCTACGGCTGAGACCAGTGCCCAGCTCATGCTGCGAATGCCCGTTCTGCACTAGAGCGAAACGGTAGTTTTCACGACCGGTATTGCTGACACTGGTGCACCAGGCACCACCACCATGACTGTTGTCACTGCTGGCTCTGGAGAGCAGATGTTGCTGTGGCCGCCCCTCCCTCCCCCGCTTCCACAGCGCACCTGATGAAGAGCGAGCGCTGCAGTGTCTGTATCCAGCTCAGGAGGCTGGCAAACCCAGAGCCCAGCACTTTCAGCTTTATGGTGGGAAATAGGCTCCGCCTCCGCAGTGGCGATGGGGTAGGAATGTTGCTCTTTAAGCCTTGGAAAGAGGTTCTTATGCTGGGGTGGGGGTGGCAAACGGAACGACAAAGGTCCTCCATGACATTAATAGCAGAGTCTGTAAATGTGTGCACTTTTGATTCCTTATACTTTCTTCTGAAATGAATATCGTGTGTGTGTGTGTGTGTGTGTGTGTGTGTGTGTGTGTGTGTGTGTACTGGAGATTGAATCCAGGGGCTCTTGACCACTGAGCTACATCTTTAGCCCTTTGTTATTCTTCTATTTCGAGACCCGGTATCACTAAGTTGCCCAGGCTGGTCTGAAACTTGCCATCCTCCTGCCTCTGCCTCAAGAGTAGCTGGAATTACAGGTGTGTGTGCCATCATATTCAGAGTATAACACTAACATTTATTTTATTTTACTTTTTTGTGGTACTGGGTATTGAACCTAAGGGTATTCTACCTCTGAGCTATATCCTCAGCCCTATTTTATTTATTTTTTTATTTTGAAATGGGGTCTTGCTAAGTTTCTGAAGCTGGTTGCGAACCTGCAATCCTCCCATCTCATTCTCCCATGTTCTGGAATGTTTTTAATGTTAAAGGTGTATCTTCTTTACTTTTTCTGCTTGGAAAAATTAAATTCTGCTTATAATAAAATATAATTATTAATCTCAATTTTTGGGGGGGAGTTGAACCCCAGGGGCGTTCTACCTTGGAATCATAACTCCAGTCCGTTTTTTAAATTATTTTTTTTTGTGGGTCTGGGGATGGAACCCAGGGGCTTTCTACCTTCAAGCTACACCCCCAGCCCTATTTTTTATTCCTTATTATGAAACAGGGTCTCACTGAGTTATA
The DNA here is from genome assembly GCF_963383645.1 of Muscardinus avellanarius. Lineage (NCBI taxonomy): Eukaryota > Metazoa > Chordata > Mammalia > Rodentia > Gliridae > Muscardinus > Muscardinus avellanarius. Next base: position 32,286,791 of record NC_137786.1, on the reverse strand, counting down.
AAGGGCCTCATTAAGTAGTAACTGAGGCTGTCTGTGAACCGTGATCCTCCTGTCTCAGCCTCCCAAATGCTGGGATAACAAGTGTGCACCACCACGCCAGGCTAAAAAATAATTAATTTTGAGACATAGTCTCACAAAGTACTTGGGAGGCTGAGACAGGAAGATAGCAGGTTCAAGGACAGCTTCAGCAACTTAGGCCATCCACAACTTAGTGAGACCTTGTTTTCGAATAAAGAATAAAACAGGGCTGGGAGTGTAGCTCAGAGGTAGAATGGCCCTGGGTTCCATCTCCAGTGCCTCAAAAATAATAATCATAATCATAATAAAAAGTCCTTTTCATTGCCTATTTGGAAAATAATTATCAGAAAAGCCAGCAAGGAAGATCAGTGGCTATCATTATCTGTGGTCATTACTTTTGTTTTTTGTTTGTCTTCCTTCACTTTACATCAGCAGAAGATAGCAGTTGGTGCCCAGGCTCTGCCAGGATTTTAACCAGTTCCAGATTAGTTGATTGCACCACTGCGTTTTAACTGCCGCTGGTTTTTTCTCTCAATCTAATTATCGATTTTATGGTTCTCAACATCGTTGATGATGAAAGCTCTTCCTTTTCTTCTTTTTCTGGGTACAGTGTCTGACTCTACCAGAATCAGGACACTATGTTGGGGACTTTTGCAAACCAATCACGCTATTTTGTAAAGTTTACAACAATATTCTCCAGGGAATCTCATCAAATCTGAGTTTGAAATGACTTCTCATTTGAAACAGATTCTGAATTCTTTTAATGTCAAGATTCCCAATATTTTACAATAAATGTATTGGATAAAGTAGACATGCGAACTGCCATCAGAGATGAATTTCTCTCTTCCAGTTTGGACATTTGCCACTTAGCTCTCCTAGATGATTTCAGAAAAAAATTTTTTTGTTTTATTCTTAATCTGATGGTGGGGAGCAAAGAGAAAGTCCAGTGGCTTCCTAATAATTTTTCATAAGCTTTTGACAAATTCAGCTTTACCCAAAAATTTGTTAGATCATATATCCAGATCACCTCTGCTGAGCTCTCTTTATGAAATGAGTGTTGTGAAACTGAAAGCCTAATTTGGTTGGGGTATAAATATACTAGACTTTTTTTTCTAACTGCTCTTCTGACTGTTCTACTAGGTAGAATCTTCCTTTCCCTTTTTCTACCTCTTGCTTGAAGAGAACCCATAGTTTTACAGTCACTCTAGGTCAATTAAGAACACAACAATATAAAAACAATCTCTATTCCTTTTCAAAGCTTCTATTTCTCTCCTGTAATTGGCTCCAAAGGCTGTGAAGTTGCAGGAGTTGCACGTTGTGGTCTCTCGTTCTCTGCCCATTCTCTCTTGTCTCTTTCAGGTCTGGTGCTCCTGGCGCTGGGGATGGGGAGGGAGGGACAGGCACACGTGTGTGGAGCTGGGCATGTGACCGTGGTCCTCTGTCGGAAGCTGAAGATCAGTGTGCCCGGGATCCAGGGGCAGGTCCTCTCTGGGGGGAAAAAGGGTTCAGTGTGTTTTGTTAGCAGACCCCACAGAGGCCTCTGCACACTCCGTGACTCAGAATGTCCATTTCTGGTGCGATTTCACTTATCTTGGGTAGAGGAAGCTCCCATGGAAAGCGGAAGGAGAAGCCACAGAACTCCTGCTTGAGGATTTCAACCATTTCCTCCCCTTTCCCCCATTGCCTTCTAGTATGGGTTGGGGGAGAGGAGAGAAATGGGGTAGAGACTAGAGTGAGATGTTTGTGGAATGAATTCAGCCATCCCTTAGTAAACACCATGCTTGGTGTTTACTAAGCGATGTCTTACCTTAAGTTTTATTCAGCTCTCTTCAGCATACGGGACACTTAACGTCCTTATTTTCGGAACCTAGTTGTCAATTCTTTTTATTTTTTTTTCTTCAATACTGGGGATGGAACCCAGGGACATTCTACCTCCAAGCTACATCCCCAGCCCTATTTTTTTTTAAAGCTTTTTATTTTAAAACAGGGTCTCACTGAGTTGCAAAGGGTCTCGCTAAGTAGCTGAGGCTGTCCACAAACTGCGATCCTCCTGTCTCAGCCTCCCAAATGCTGGAATTCCAAGCCTGCACCACCAGGCCTAGCTTCCTAGTTGTCAATTCTGCAACAGGAGAAGCCCCACTCAATAGCTATACAGTTCAATTTGGGTTCCCCCAAAGTAGACCCTGAGACGAGGAGTTTATTTGTAAGGTACACAGCAGGTATATGAGGCAGGGAAGGGAAGAGAGCCAGTACTTGGGTATTAGGAAGGGCTTACCACCGTGGACAGTGGATGCCTCTGGGAGCTCATGGAAGATTGTAGAATGAACTTCAGACTCATCCAATTATAGCATCCCGAGGGGAGAAGAAAGCAGACTATTTATGTGCTGATCCCCATCCATCATGGACTCAGGACCTGGAGCATTTCTCCCCTGCCCCTCCTGTGTTGATGCTCCAGCAGAGGGTCTTATCACAGGTGGCCATCGGTGAGAACAGAAGTAACCACAGAAGCTGTGCATGAGCCCAGGGCACATGGAGGGAGCCTGGTACTAAGCTGACAACAGTCCAAAAGAGGGCGAAAGACACAAGGCGGCCTCCTCTGGTGGGTTGTTTTCTCTTTCATGTTCATATAACCCCAGCCCACTGGTTATAAGCACTGGAATTAAACTCTGTTTGAATCTTGACTCAGTGCCTATTAGCTCTGTGTGATTGAAGGAAAATGGCTGGGCCTCCTTTTGCCTCTGTTCCTCATCTGTGTAATGGGGCAGTATGAGTACTTCCCTCTCAGGGTTGGCGAAGGACCATGGCTGTGCCAGCTAGGACAGTGCCGGCTCCTGGTGAGCGCTCAGTAAGTATTAGCTGTTGTTGTTATCCAGGATGGGGAGGTGCTCATGAGCTGCAGCTTCTTGCCTTTCTGAAACTTTTCTTTTAGAAATGACACCTGATTTTCTCCATTTGCTTCTCAGCCTGGTTTCATACCCTCCTACTTCTCACATTCAAGTCACTTGTATGTGTGTGCATAGTGTGTGTGTGTGTGCATGCTCATGCGTGTGTGTGTGTGTGTGTGTGTGTGTGTGTGTGGTGTGCTGGGGATTAAATCCAAGGGCATTCCACCTCCAAGTTATATCCCCAGCCCTATTTTACTTTTTATTTGGAAACTAAGTTGCTGAGGCTGGCTGTGAACCTGTCTGTGATCATCCTGTCTCAGCTTCCAAATACTGGGATTACAGGCAAGCACCACCACACCCAAGCCACTCTACACCACACCTCTTACTCTGTGCTGGTGGATACATTTCTTTCCTGCCCCACCCCTCTTCCTCCACCACCATCGTTTCCCTCCCATTGTATTGACTTATCAGTGCTGATTTTAATTGTCTCCAGCAAGGATAAAGCAGGAGGGGACGCTTCATATTATTTTTTAAAGGTTTCCGAAAATGTGTAAGTGCCAGTATTAATACTAAGGCATGAAAGAGAATAATAATCTCTGCTTGGCCATAGACTCAAGCACCAACTCCATTCAGTTGGGTTCAAATCCAAATGTTTATTGAGCACCGGCTGTTTGCTAGGCTTTGTCCCGGGCACCTGGGATGGAGCAGAGTCACAAAACAGGGGCAAGGAGGAGTATCTGTGATGTTTTGTTGGCATTAGCCCCTTTGGATGAAAAAATAAAGGAATTTTAAAGTTATAATGATCCTCCTAGTCACCAAGTCCGAGGGCTGCTCCCCTCTTTTCTGGAGGACACACTCTGTACAAACGCATATGATTAAGTCCCCGCCAGGGAACTTGACAGAATAGATTGGAGCTATCACAGGCCATTGAGTGAAGCTTCTGTTTGAAAATGTTTGACTTGCAGATCAATAACTCATAAGAACAAAACAACTCTGAGAAAGTTACAATCCGTGGTACATGAGGGTACTGTGGCCTGGGAGACTGTAATACAGGCAGAGGGAACATGCAAAGTTATTCTGTCTGAGAGCACTTGGCAGGATTCCTAAAGTAGCTCTGTGGGACCCCTTTGAGCCCTGTAATTCATCATGTTCACGCCGGGGTCATGTACGTACCATGATGAATACATGCAGAACTAATGTTTTCACAGACACGGGAAAGAGACTGTTATATGGGTAATACGTTTTCATTTTGGAATAAATGCATGCTGGTTTGGTCTAAAACACAAAATTCTTTTCTTTCCAGATTATTTTATAACAGGATTGAACTATCGATTCAATAAATATTGCAACAGTATTGAACTACCGATTCAATAAATATTGGCACTTACATGAGTTTGTTTCCTATGTATGTATGTATATATACATATATATGTATATATATGAGTCTGTATATATATAGTGCAATTGGTGGTAGTTGTTTAGCACAGTAAATTTACTGAATACACACACTGTTTAAGCTGCTAATCTGATACCATCTCTGCCTTGGGTAAACTCTTGCATGATAATTTCATTGGGGAGGTACTGGGTATTGAGCCCCGGGGCGCTCTATCTCTGAACTAAGTCCCCAGCCCTTTTTTATTTTTTATTTCTTTGTTTTGAAACAGGGTCTCACCAGGTTGTTGAGACTTTCCCTAGATTGCTGGGGCTGGTCTCGAACCTGACATCCTCTTGTCTCAGCCTCCCCAGTACCCGGATGACAAGCGCGCCACCATGCCTGGCTAACTTAACTCTTGCCGCGTGGGTTTTGGCTCCCCGCCTAGCCTCTGAGCTTCCTGGACTCTGCTGCCTGACAGGCTCCACCCCGTCCCGGCTCCCGCGGTACCCCGGGCGGTCATTGGCTGAGAGTTCTGCTCAGCATCTCGGCGGCGCAGACTTTCCTCCCCAGGAGCAGGGTTACGTTTCTCTAACAGCCACTGCGGCTGCTGCACCATTTTGAAGGGAGTACGTGGACCCGGGGCGGGCGGCGGGGCCCCTGATGGAAAGGCTTTCGAGAGAGGGTTAATATGTCAGCGCTTCCTTAAGGTCAGCGTGCCTACGGGGGCCTGGGGGTCTGGGGCAGGGCCTGCGATTCCGAGCACCCCCGTGATGTCCGGGCTGCAGGGCAGGGGACCACACCCGGCAGGTGCAAGGTTGTACGTGTAATGGAAGCTTGGGCCATCAGACCCTTCAGACGTTACGCAGCCGGGACGCTGCCGCAGCCGGGCTCCTGCCTGGGGGGCTCGCCGCGGCCTGGGGGTCCCCGCGGCGGGGGCGCGCACCTGCGGGCGGGGCGGGGCGTCCGCGCCGGCGCACACCTGGGGGACCGGTTTTACCTGTCGGCGGGGGGGGGGGCGCCCCGTCTTCCCACCTGCCGCTCCCCAGGCGCAGAGCGAAGGACCCGGCGCCGCAGCTGGCGGATCCCGGCTCCGGAGGCGCGTGTGAAACTTCAGCTCCAAACAAACTGCCGCCACCGACACGTTTTCAGAGGCGCTCCCGCACAGGCCGAGCGAGGCGAGCGGGCGGCCCGTGCTGCCAGCGCCGTGGGCGTTTGTTGCTGTGTTAATTACAGTTCTTCCCGGAGTCGGAGGCGAGAACAGCCCTGGTGGAACCGTTTCAAGTGGATCGTTCCACCGGGAGGAAAACAACTGCCTGCCGCCCAGCTGGGGAGGGATTCCTCCAGGCCGCCTCGGCGGCGTCTGCCCAGCCGGCTCCCCCCGCGGCCGGGACCGAGGCCCCGGGAGCTCAGGACGGCGCCCGAGCCCGTGCAGCCGCCTGGCGCGGGAGGAAAGGCGCGCACGCTGCGGTTCCCCGCGCCCCTGGGACCTCCTGGAGCAGCGGGGAGGTGGCCTGTTTTGTCGTCGGACGGGCAGAATGAGGACTGGGACCGGTGGTTCTGGTTCTCAAGGAATCGGGGCCGACGCGAGTTGGAGCAGCAGGGTGGGAAGGGCCTCTAACAGGCCCTTTAACCTGGTGCCACACACTTGTCCCTGCCCCAATAGGTGACAAAGCTGTTCCTCTCTTCTGCGCTCCAGTACACATATGTGGTATTGACTCTGTTGCAGGGGTTTTTCTAAACGCAATTCAAACGACGCCCTTATAAAGAAAACAAAAACAAAAACAAAAACTTTAACCTTATTCCAAGTATTTGGGAGACTGAGACAGGAGGACTGCAGATTTGAGGCCAGTCTCAGCAATTTAGGCGTGGAGTGCGGGGTGGGGTGGAGGTGCAGCTCTGAGGTAGAATGCACTTGGGCTCACTCTCCTTACAAACAAGCAAACAGATCCAAATTGCCATTCCCCAGACAAGAGCTGGATTCTCCAGAGATGCGAAAGCATGTGCTGGAGATCACACAGCTGACCACTGATGGACCCGCGGTTATAAACAAGATGGCCCAGCTCCAAAGCCCATTGTGTGCCCATCATGTATGTGTCCAGTGCTTGGAAGAGAGCAGGTGTTATTGTTTTCATCGTGGCAGAGATTTAAACATCAGACTGCTAGCTACAAGGCAGTGTCCCTGTTAATGTGGAGGGCGAGCGGAGCTTTGGGGTCCAGGTGATTCCAAGCAATCCACCAGGGACAGCTGCGCAGCCAATGGACGTGGCTTCCAGTACCAACGCCCCCTTGCAAGGTGTGTGCACAGCCTGGGTGTGGTTGAAGACCTTAGCAAATTACTGAGAGGAAGCCACAGGGCCAGGGTGGCTCAGCAGACCAGCAGGGAGCGGCGGGTCTCCGTGAGCGCCTCCTGTCACCTGCTGCCTGCTCCATCTTGCTTCGTCACTACAGAAATACTCAACTGTTCATTTTCCTACCATTTCAAAAATACATTTTCTGCAGTGCTATTTGGGCCCCTTAAGAGTAAAACTCTTGGAGTTGACTCAAAAACTGCAATCCAAAAACCACGGTGTATGCTCGAAACTGCCATTTATGCACACTTAGGGCTGGCGCGGATGCCTGAGATAATATATGGGGAGTGCTTTGGAATGAAAGCACTAGGTAATGATATTTTAAAAGGATCCCGTGCCTGTTTGGGTTGTAATAACGATCTTCCTGAGTGAAACCTGTCTCTAACATGTGACTTTCAGAGTTCCTGTCCTTCTTAGTGAAGCTGTTTTCAGAAGAGTGCAGGGACAGGGTGGGAAAGGGCCAGCTCAGGAAGCCGGGAAGCCATCGTGGAGGTAGGAGGCAGATATTTGGGTGCCAGAGAGGACAGCTGACTTATTTTCCACGGGGGGGGGGGGCAACGCCCCTTCATCAGGATAATTTAGGGCTAGCTAGGAACCCCTGCGCTCTGAATTCCTTTTCTATGGCTGCTGACACAGATTAACCCATTCAGTGGCTTCATAGAACCAAATGATCACTTTACACTTGCATAGGTTAGAAATGGGATGCAAGTCTGCCTTAACTGGGAGGATGTCAGGGTCTCAGCCTCACTGTGCTCCCTGCCGGGTGCTCCAAGGGAAACCCATTTCCTTCCATTTTCCAGCTTCCAGAGACTGCCAGCTAGTGGCTCCTTCCTCTGTTTTCGAAGCCAGCAGTGACGGGTCACATTCTTCTGACTTGGCGTCACTGTTGATTCTCTCTTGGGCTTCCTCTTCCGCTTTGATGGAACCCTGTGATTACCCGGGGCCCACCCAGGTAGTTCTGGTTAGCCTCCTATTTTAAACTCATTTGACTTAACCATTTGCATTCTTAATTCCCCTTTGCAGTAGTGTGTAACACATTCACGAGCTCCTCAGATTAGGGTCTGCCGTCTTTGGGGGTCCTTGTTCTGTCTGCCATGCCCCCTACCTCCTCAGTTGCTTTGTTAGCAGGGCATATTCTTAGATCCTAAACAATTGCTCAGCACTTACTCTGCAGAAGGCATCATTAGCAGAGACTCAGGGCCACACAGGCCTCCCAGTTCCAGCTCTACCACTTACTAGTTATGCTAATTTGGACCAGTTATTTAACCTTTCTAATCCTCAATCTCCTCCTCTATAAAATGAAGATGATAATGCGCTTACCTTATAGGATTGCTATTTTAGTTAAATGAGATAATGCTGGAAAATACTTAGCATGATGCCTGGCACTTCAGTGAGTGATTTTGATTACTATAGTATTATTATGATGATGTGTCATGGGAGTGTATAGTGTCTGCCCTTGGAATATGACAACACACAGGAACAGTGGAAAAAAATATATATATATATATTGCAGTACTGGGGATGGAACCCACTGGCATTCTACCTCTAAGCTACACCCCCAGCCCTATTTTTTATTCTTTATTTTGAAACAGTGTCTCACTGAGTTGCAAAGGGCCTCACTAAGTAGCTGAGGCTGTCCTTGAACCACAATCCTCCTGTCTCAGCCTCCCAAATGCTAGTGTGTGCTACAAGTGTGCGCCACTACACCCGGCTTGTGAAAATATATTTTAAAAAATGCTATCACAGCCGGGCATGGTTGGCACACGCTTGTAATCCCAGCATTTGGGAGGCTGAGAGGAGAGGATCGTGGTTCACAGTCAGCCTACTTAGTGAGGCCCTTTGCAACTCAGTGAGATCCTGTTTCAAAATAAAGGATGAACAATAGGGCTGAGGGTGTAGCTCTGAGGTAGAATGCCAATGAGTTCCATCCCCAGTGCTGCAAAAATAAATAAATAAATAAATATTCTATCATACTTAAGTGCTGGCTGAATGGGTGAAGTGGGATACTTTCAGTCATTAGGGGAGTTTAGGAATGGAGGGGCAGTGTAGATGCAGGAACTAGAAGACAGGTTGGATCCGAGGGGTAGGGGAGGAAATGTTGGCACATGAATATACATGTGCCATGAACGAGGTGGCAGAAAGTCAGCGGAGCTGCTTACCATCTTACACGTGGAGGGCGTGTGCAGGGGTGTTCGCTGTTCCCTCATTCCCTCATTCCTGCTTTCAGCGCAGAATGTTTAGGGGAGGAACCAACACTTGGAAGGCCAGACCACGGGAAGCCTATGATGATGCTGGGCGGTATCATTAACATTTATTCCAGTGATAACAGGGAGCCAGGGAAGGGTGTGGAACAGAGGTGGTTTCATGATGAAAGCAGTGTTTAGAAAGATTAACCCCACAGTGGTGTGGAGATGGCTGGCTGGAAGGAGAGGCTGGGGAATTTTGCAGCTAAGCATGGCTGGAGTTGGTGTGATAGCAGCTGGCCTAAGAAATGGGGCTGGGTGCCGGAGACACAGGAATGGAGAACGAAGGGCCTTGGTGACTTTAGATTTAGGGGAAGAGGGACAGGATTATGAATTCCCGGAAGGTTGGGGCTGACAGTAATTGAAATCAGAGATGATTGGTGTGGTCCTAGTGACAGATGCTCAGCAGGTCACAGGGAAATGTGGGACCAGAGCTGCATCCTTCCCCTGCCCCCAACTTTTAGGATCAACCCCGCTTTAATGCTACACTGGCGCCCTCCTAGAGGCCTCCCCCTTCCTCATCTCTTGGCTCCCTGTCACTCATCCTGAGGCCTGGGCTGAGCTGTCTTCCTGATGCACCCACAGAGAACTTATTCCCCGCCTGCAGATGTCATTCAGGGTGGAGAGAAGACTAGAGTTAGCCCTCGTGTCTTTATAAGAAAGAGGGGATCAGGACAGGCTAACAATCAATGAAGACACAGAAAGAAGAGCGTTGTCTGTGAGCAGGGAGAGTTGACCCTGCTGCCACCTTTGTCTTGGACTTCCGCCTCCAGAATCATGAGATGGTGAGTTTTCGCAGTCTAAGCCACCCGACACGTGGTCATTCCAGCCCCCGACGAGCACTGCCCCCTCTGGGGCCTTAGCCCCCATCCCCCGTGAGCTGAGGGCGCCCTATGCCAACTTGCCTGCCTACTGATGCTTAAGGTCACTTCCCAGCCCCTCTGTATCTGGATGTGTTCCGGTGGTGGTCAGTAGCTTTCTAAATGTGGTTCCCTGTGAATGGGGAGACAGCCCCTCTCTAGAGGGTGACTCTAGAGTCCAGAGCTGGGCCTGTGGGAGATCAAGCTGGCCAAAGACGCTGTTTTGAGTGCCGCCCGCAGCTGTCGGAGGGCTGCTGTGACACCTGTTCTGCTAGCTGGTGCTGGCCATGGGTTTTTGCGTGTGTGTCTCCTGAACACGTGCTCAGAACAGAGAAATGTGTGCCTCCTCAGTGGCAAGACAGTAAAATGCATTCCACTGTGCTTATAATTCATGCTTTTTCTCTCTCTTATTTATGTATGATATATTTATGTTTTGGTACTGGGGGGTATTGAACCCAGGGCAGTCCACCTCTGAGATACACACCCAACCCTTCTTATTTTTATTTTTTGTGATACTGGGGATTGAACCCAGAGGTGTTCTACCTCTAGGTTACTCCCCCAGCTTTATTTTATTTATTTATTATTTATTTATTTATTGTACTGGGAATGGAACCCAGGAGCATTCTACCTCCGAGCTACACCGCCGGCCCCATTTTTTATTCTTTATTTTTTGAAACGGTCTCACTGAGTCGCAAAGGGCCCCATGAAGTAGTAGCTGAGGCTGTCCATGAACTGCCATCCTCCTGTCTCAGCCTCCCAAATGCTGGGATTGCAGGCGTGAGCCACCACGTCTGGCTCCTATTTTATTTTGAAACAGGATCTCGTTAAGTTGCTGAGATTCTTGCAACGTTGCTGAGGCTGGCTTTGAACCTGCCATCTCCTGACTCAGTCTCCTATGTACTGAGATTACAGGTCTGCATCACCATGCCCATCTTCTTCTTTTTGGATTAAATAATGACTTTGAATTTCAGTTACGACTTGCTTTTCAAGATATAAAATAAAGCATGATGAGAGCTGACCAGGTCAACACTCAACGTAGTCCTCACAGGAAGCAAACAGACTGATGTATGTATACAAGGGTAGGATAGTGAGTGCTCAGAAATCCCTCATTATCTGGGTGTGCTGGTGACCCCTGTAATCCCACGACTTGGGAGACTAGAACAGGAGGATTGCAGGTTCTAAGACACCCTCAGCAAACTTAGCAAGACCCTATTTCAAAATAAAAATAAAATACGGCTGGGTATGTGGCTAGAAGGTAGAACACCCCTAGGTTAATCCCTAGTAACATGTGTGCACGCACACACACACACACACACACACACACACACACACACACACACCTTTACTAGCTCAACTGGGCAGACTCTAAGTTCTGCCTTACAGACTTGTGACAGTGAGATATTCAGACAAGGGCCATGTCCTCGGTGACTTCTGTGTACATTACAGCTGACCTTTATGATGGACGGAGGCAGTGATTCCAAGGAGATGCGTTTGGACTGTTCTCTGTCTTCCCAGAGGACAGAGGGAGAGCAGCTGGAGAAGTCAAATTCAAGACAGCCAGCTGGAAAGGTCTTGTTCTCTCGCGCCCTCTTCCGGGAGGCTGTAGTACTACTCTGAAAAAAATTTTTTTGATCACTTACTATATTGTGAAATGATGGTATATGTGCTTGTTCTTACCAATATCCTGGGGTTCCCAAAGAACACGGCTCATGTCTTACATATCTTTATCTCTCTGCCCGAGCCCCTAGCTGGCACTGGGTGAGCCCTCTGAGGATGCCAAATTAGTGATTAGCTGACTCGGTTCCTTGAAAACTTTTTGGTGCCTTAGACTGTGTGTGTGTGTGTGTGTGTGTGTGTGTGTGTGTGTGTGTGTGTGTGTGTGTGTGTGAAAAAGAGAGAGAGAAGAGAGAGAAAAAAGTGAAGAAGACCCTGGATAAAGGACTCATAGAAGGAAATTATTTTGTTTTTTGAATATCAAAAAAGGATATGAATGGTATCTTTGAATAACTAGCATATGTGGATTATTAAGACATAATTATCTTTTTGGTGGTACTGAGGATGGAACCCAGGAACACTGTACCTCTGAGCTACACCTCAGATCCTATTTTTTAGTCCTTTTAGTTTTGAAACGGGGTCTCACTGAGTTAAATGATTGACTAATAAAGAGATGGGATACACATGATTTGCCAGAGGGAGGGTGTGGCTTCCTCTCGGAGATTCTTAAGGGAAGAGCCAGGCAGTCATGTTTCTGGAGTGGAGTGAGGGAACCTGCAGAGTGCATATTTTCTCTAAGACTGAAATGGTGATTGGAACCATGAATGCACACTGCATGGAGAGCATCGCCGCCATCGTTGACTTCTCTCTCTGTATAATAGTGTTTTGTAGTGTAATGCGATCGCATTTAATTTTCACGTGTGTATCCCCCCCCCACAACCGTGGTGCTAGGGATGACCCAGGGTACCTTAACACTAGCTACACCGCTGCCCTTGTTTTATTTCTTGATGGGGTCTTGCTAAGTTGTTAAGTTTGTACTTGAACTTAGGATCCTCCTTTCTCAGCGTCCCGAGTAGCTGGGATTATAGGAAATATTGTTTCCACCATTTCCCAAAAGGGGAAATTGAGATATAGACCAGCGTGTGTGTGCAGTATTCAGAAGTGCTTTCCCCTGTGAGTTGGGGAGTAGCGCTGCACTGTGTATTTATGAAGTCCATGCAGTGCCGAGGCGCTGTGCTAGGCTCTGGGGCTACAGCCGTGACAGGTAACAAACAGCCCTCGCCCTCATGGGATGTACAACCTAGCAGGAAGGAGAAACATACCGGTGGTAAGGGGAGAAAGGGACAACAGGGTGCTGCTGAAGTTTGAAGCAGGAAGGCGGCCTCTTTGCTCCAGGAGCTCACGGGACAATGACCCCCAAAGAAAAAGGAAGGACTGTGGGTGCTATGTGAGAGTTGGCACTGGGTGTTCTGGGAGCACATTAGGGACTCAGGGAGGCTTCTTGGAGGAAGTGACATCCCCTAAGGCCTGAAAGGCGAGTCGGAGGTGGCTAGGTGGGGCTAGGTCTGGTGGTGCACCCCTGGAATCCTAATACTTGGGAGGCTGAGACAGGAAGACTGCAGGCTTGAGGCTAGCTTCAGCAACTTAGTGAAACCTTCAGAAACTTAAGGAGACCCTGTTTCCAAATGAAAAATGAGTTGGGTGTGGTAATTACATGTGTAATCTTAATACTTGGGAGGCTGAGACAGGAGGGTTGCAGGTTTTCGACCAACCTCAACTACCTAAGTGAGGCCCTCTGCAAATGAGTGAGACCCTGTTAAAAAAAAAATAAAAGAATAAAGAAATGGGACTCAGGGGGTGTAGCTTGAAGGTAGAATGACCCTGGGTTCAATCCGTAGTAAATAAATAAATTAGTAAATAAGTAAAATAGGTCAGGGGTATAGTTCAGAGATAGAGTGCTTCTGGGTTCAACACCCAGTATAAATAAATAAACTCGCCCACAGTCCTGTTCCTGTGGGTGGGCTGGAGGTGCGTGTGCCAGGGCTTTGCATTGCTTACCGTCTGTACCCCCTCACTGAAGGGCTGCCTTCGCACCCCTGTTGGACTGGATCTGTACACCCTAGGAGGAACTCTAGATGAGAAAGGAAATCCCATAAGGCAGCAAACAAGACAACCTAAATGAGGGGATGGGAGGGGGGGAGAAGGAAATTCTCTAAAACACACAATGTACTTAAACATATCGAAGTCAACCACTAAGCCAAGCAAGGGAAGGAAGGACGGGGAGGGAATGGGGTGGGAATTGGGTAGGGGTTAAATCGGTGATGTTTACTTGTTTGTACACACAAGTTTTTTTTTTTACCCCAATATAATGTATGAATATAATGCACCAATAAAAATTTTTTAAAAATGCCTTTGTGGTTAACAAAGCACGTTCAGTGATTGCTGGAGAGAACTGGGGGAAGCGAGCGTGTTCCTCCCATCTTCGTACCCGCAGTGGAGGCTGACTTAGCTCATTTTTTCCTTCTCACCCAGTGTACTCTCCACACTAAGTTTAAGGCCATCCCTAATGCCTTCCAGCTGGGTCACGCTGGGCAGATCACTGAACATTTTTTTTTGTGTGTGTGGGTCTGGGGGTGAACCCAGGGGCATTTGACCTCCGAGCCACACCTCCTGCCCTATTTTTTATTCTTTATTTTGAAACCAGGTCTCACTGAGTTGCAGAGGGCCTCACGAAGTAGCTGAGGCTGTCCGCGAACCGCGATCCTCCAGGTTTCAGCCTCCCGAATGCTGGGATTACAAGCGTGCGCCACCACGCCCAGCATCACTGAACATTTTTGTGCCTCCATTTCCTTATCCGTGAGACAGAGAGGATAGTAGTATTGTCTATCTCATAGTGCGAGGGCTAAATGCATTCATATAGGGAATGCACTTAGAATGGGGATGACCGGCAGAGAGCAGGTGCTTCATGACTATCACGTTTCTGTACCATAAGTAATTTTTATGTCCATTTTTTGAGATTCTAGCTGTCAGCTCCAAAGAGATGTTTAGGGAAGGTTTGGAGAGATGAGTGGAGCTGCTGTTATCCCGAGCACTCCCTCCACGAAAAGTCTATCATCGTACAAAGAGCCGGGGATGGCACAGAGGCTCTCCCTGGGATCAAAAGAGGAGGGTGCTGCTCTGCTTTGAGAGAGTTTTGAGGGCACTCACAGCATTTGTGAAAGACAGAGTGTATTCCTGTGTGTCAGCACGCGACACATCACTCACCTCCTTTTGGGCAGCACCACAGCGCACAGCCCAGGGACAAATCACAGAACCACGTATGGCTCTCTTTAATGTAGGTCAACGTAAGTCATACGAGTGAGATCCCAGTTTCCCCCCCTAGTTACGGGGACCGCAGACCTTGGGCAAGTGCTTCTCCTGCTCTGTGGGTGACTTTCTTTTAAATCCAGGTGAACTGTTGTGTTCTGAAGTGTGTGTGTGTGTGTGTGTGTGTGTGTGTGTGTTTTCTTTTCACAGTCATTCCACCCTTTGGCTCTGAATAGGGAGGTGACTTTTACTTTCTTTGGAAATGGCTTCCACCGGGAGGCCTGCGTGCAGGTGGGAGGAGAAGGCTGCTTTGTGATTCTTCTAGACAGAGGCTGTCATAAGCAAGGTCTCAACAGCCTGGGAATGTGCAGGTGACTGTGGAGACAGCCGTGGAGGGACAAGCGTGGGCATATGGTCCTCATTGGCACGGCATAACAAAGTAATTAAAAATGTCTTAAAATGCAGAAACCCCCCAAACTGTAAAGTATATCATGGTAGATGTCAAATTAGCATTTTCTGCCTCTTTTTTAACAATGCCATAATCTCATTAATCTACAGAAGGAACTAAATGCATGGACTCCAACCAGTTGGCTGGACATATGTTACACATTGGACTGGCCATTTGGCTGGATCAGATTAAAGTGGAGAAATTGCATTTTTTTGGGTACTGCACACAAATCTGGGCCTGCTTATTACTTTCTGAGCTCCTTTTTTTAAAGCGATAGATTTGTAAGTGCCAAAAATTCAGTACCAACTTGAGTTAAAAAAAAAAAAGTGTGTGTGTTGGGGGGAGATTGTAAAGAAACTGCGTAGAGAAAAGGACAAAGGCCTAGAGACTGAGACTCCATAAAGGCCGCTTCAGACTCATGGACTGTTTAACAGCAGCATTCAATATACTCGTTCACACAGCAACTGTCAGATCTGCAGGTTCTGACTCACTTATGGGCAAGGTGGCTCAGCTGACTATTTTGTTTTGAATGATATCATATACTATTAAGACTTTCAGCACAGTGCTTTGTCTTAAAATCTTTATTAACAAGATTTTAAAAAACTTCCAAATTTTCTTGGAAGCTAAACAAAAGTACATTGGTTTGCCTGCATAGATATACCTACTGGTATTTCCTGAACATTTGGCACAGCCTCAGAGCATTGTCCTAAACACTGTAAGAATACCAATTCGATAACTGGGCATGGTGGCACATGTCTGTAATCGTAGTACTTGGAAGGCTGAGACTGGAGGATTGCGAGTTCAAGGTCAACCTTGGCAATTTGTCAAGACCCCTGGCAACTTAGTGATACCCTGTTTCAAAATAAAATAAATATGTATATGTATATATGTGTGTGTGTGTGTGTGTGTGTGTGTGTGTGTGTGTGTGTGTGTATAAGATGCTGGGGGTGTAGCTTAAAGGTAGAATGGTGCTGGCTTCAATCCCCAGTATCCCTTCCTCTGCTCCACCAAAGGAATACAAGTTTGAGTGTGATTCTGTAAGGTGTTTGTGGTTAGGGAAAATTCACAACTACTTCTACTACTGGGCAAAGGCGGCATCTTCAGGGATGTGCAAAGTGTAGTACGGAATCAGAGGAAGGTCAGTTCATATCTGGGCATATGTGTTAGGAAGAGTGAAGGTGTTGGAGCCAAGAAAGACCTCCAGGGAGGAGGGAGGACATGAAAAGATGGGAGCAGGATTCTAACAGGCGGCAATGGGAGCAAGAAGGTGATTTCCCATCTTGGAGCCACAGGTGGAAGGCAGGCAACTGCAGAGGGATACAGGGGAGTGCAGGAGGGTGAGTCTGGAAAAGCAGACGTGTGTCAGGATTCAAGAGCAGATCAAGGAGTGTGCGGGACACTGAGTCTCTCAGGCATGAACACTGGACCTGTTCTTTCAGACAAAAGAAACGGCAGCATGATATGTGCCGGGTGTGTCACTGAGCCAAAGGACGCAGGGTGGCTGCTGGGTAAGGCCACAGGGTCAGGGGACCTCAAAATGGTCACTTTCAATAATAATAATGGCCGGGCGTGGTGGCGCACACTTGTAATCCCCGCGCTTGGGAGGCTGAGACAGGATGGTCGCACAGGTCCGAAGCCAGCCTCAGCTACTTAGTGAGGCTCTCAGCAACTCAGTGAGACCTTGTTTCCAAATAAAATATAAAATAGGTCTGGGAGGATAGCCCGGAGGTAGAAAGCCTCTGGGTTCCACCCCCAGTACCACACACACACACACAGACACACACACACACACACACACACACACACACACACACACACACTTCGTACATTTGTAGGTAGGCCAGTCATTATAAAATGCTCGGTCAATAGAATACTCAGTAAACAAACCTCTGCTCTAAGATGCTTTTTCCAAACCCAAGACTCTCAGTCCCTCAGACTAAGGTAAACCTGCGATGGACCAGCTCGGCCGGAGCACTGGGGACCGCTGGGACAGGGTTCTTGGAAGATGGGCAAGGATTCGGCTTAGTTCTGCAGCACCTTTTTCTGCAGCGATTTCTCTCCCTTAATGAAATAAACTCCTTCAAGTCCCTGTTCACGACGCTAAATGTGGAGATTTGTCTCCGGGACATTGGGAGCAGGGTTGGGGTAGCAGAAGGGAACTACACCTCCAGGTTAGAAATTCTTGTGAGCTCCTTAGAATGATGAGGAAACCTAGCCAGGTGTGGTGGTGCATGCCTGTAATCCCAGTACTTGAGAGGCTGAGATGGGAGGGTTGTAGATTTGAAGCCAACCATAGCACCTTCATGATACCCTGGGAAACTTAGTGAGATCCTGTTTCAAGATAAAAAAAAAATAACAAAGGCTAATAAGGAATGTAGCTCAGAAGTAGAACCTGGGTTCAATCCCTAGTACCACTGCACCCCCCCCCAACACACACACACACACAGAAGGATGTGGAAGCCTGGCACGAGGACCAGAAATGGAAATTTTCCCCCAGATTTAGAAACCAGAAATTGGAATTATCCCCTAAATTGAAAAACAATGTCTCTATAATGAGCCTTAATGCTTTCCTGAGGTCCTGACATTCATTCATCTTTCCCATCAGTTTTATAAGAATCTCTGCCAAGGTGGTGGATGGGATGGAGAAATGTGTTCAGACAAGTTTCACGTGCTGAAGTTCCAAGAGCTCTGCTATAATATTTCTGTATATAATTCTAAAATTAAAGAATGATGCGGGCGTATGCCTGATGAAGGTGGCAGAGGAAGGGAGTTTCCCTGCAGACAGTGCGCACTTTTGACCTGGGCCCCAAACCCAGAGCTCAGGCACAAGCCCGCCGGTCTCAGTCTTAGGAAAGATGGTTGCCACTTAATTTCATTAATCCCTCTTTTGGTGGCAGCAGAATTTTCTGAACGGAAATGAGACCTCTGAGACTCTTGGCGTAGAAACGGTAAATTAGAAATCTATCCATGAAGACTTCCTTGCCTTTAATTAAATGACAACCTCCGGAGATTTTGTAGTATACGGAGTAATAAACCTATCGCACAGCTAAATATGCAGACCTTAGCCCATGTTCGTTACAATCACAACAAGGTTCTAGTGGCACGTGGAAACATTCAGAATTGATTGTTTCTGAAGAAATACTTGCTCACATTTTTTCTCGATCTTGCGACTCTGAGCTCACACGAGGCTGGCGAATCTACACAAAACTTTTGAGCTTTTTCTTGCTTTTGTGGGAGAGGCTGCTGAGGGGGAAGGTCCTTTGCTCTGGCGATGGGGACTTCTGGGACAACTTCTATACTGTGGTCCGCTACTCATGACTAATGGCTGTGCTGGAAGCATTCAGCAAAGCGGTGGGATTCGTTCCTAGTCCTACTGAATTTTTTAGGAATTTTCCTAGGAGTTCCCTGATGCTTTGGGGCAAAAAAAAAAAATAGCTTTTTAGAAGAAGAGTTACAGTGCATTGCATACATTTTGGAATTTAATTTCACACTATCCAGTCCACACAGATCTGCCCTTTTACTTGCAGGGAGGAATCTCCATTAATTATAGGGTAGTGAAATTGTGCATGCGTGTGTGTGTGTGTGTGTGTATGTGTGTGTGTGTGTGTGTGTAAGTTGCATATTTTCATGGTATGTGAGACATTTATATTTCATTTTTTCTGGGTTTACCTGATCACAACAAACACCAGAGATTTATCTTTTTGATATTGTGGCTGTTTCTTTAAAGGTGTCGCCTCCATCCTGTGACAGGAGTATTATGTATTTAGTGACAGCTTAGAAAACTTTGAAGCCTTCCACAGTTATTTTTTTTTTTAAAAAGAAATGCTGCCAGGCATGGTGGTGCATGCCCATTATCCCAGTACCTTAGAGGCAGAGACAGGAGAATTGCAGGTTTGAGGCTGGCTTTAGCAATTTCAGGAAGCTCCCAGCAACTTAGTGAAACCCTGTTTCAAATAATTATTTAATTAATTAATTAATAGGGCTGAGGGTAGAATGAAGGCAGCTCAGAGGCAGGCCTGGGTTCAATCTCTAGTAACACAGAATGGGGGGGCTCTAACATTCCATTCCTATTTTAGAAGAGAAGAAGTTATGAATTCATTTTGTAGCTGAAGAAAGCTAATTAAGCAAGGCATTAAATGAGCACACCCCCGGAGCTATCGGCGGCGGAAGGGTTCCAGCTCAGGGACTCTAGATGAGATCGAGGTCCAGGTGCTGGGGTCGCTCTCCTGCCAGAGGCGACTCAGGCAGGTAAGCCTCCTCTGAGCCCCAGATGCCTCGTATGGACCATGGGGATGTAACAGATGCGAGAAGGATGTGGAGGCCGGGATCAGTGTCTTGTAACTCATGGATGCTCAGGAAATCGCAACCATCATCAGCATCTTATTATTAATAACTGGTGCCTGTTCCAAGCTCCCATGCATGGATCAAATGTCCCTGTCAGGGCAGGGATGCTCGGCCGCTGATTTGGTGATGCGCTTTCACGTCTGGCCTCGGTCCTTCCCTTCTTCGACTTGGTGGGCTCCCCATCCTTTGAAAGCTCGCTTGCTTTGACTGCTCTTGGATCAAAGAGACCCAGGCAGATCTGCTCGGATCTCTAAGACCTACCTTAGTTGCCTCTTAGAGAAGAGCCCACGTGGAGAATTCAATGACCTTGAGCTGAAAAGCCGGGCAGGCTTCTAGCCCAGACAGGCTGCTTGAATCGTAGCGTCGCCCTTAGCATCTCCTGAAGTTCAGGGAGCGAGCAGAGACTAGTGGTTTCAGGTTGAAGTGCTGGGGCCAGACCATGTGTGTCAAACTCTTTAATCCTTAGCTCAATTATTTCTTCTCTTAGCCTCAGTTTCCTCATCTGAAAAATGGGGTTAATACTAACCTCTACCTCACAGGATTAGTGTGAAGACTAAATCGTATTGTATTACATGCTCACTAAAAATTATAGTAGCCCCCCCCACCCCCAATATTTGCTGCGGTTACAGATTGAGTAATTTCTAATCCAAATATTTGGGACCAGAAGTGTTTAGAATATTTGCATAAACAAAGTGAGGTGTCTTGAGGATGGGACCCAAGTCTAAATATTAATTTGCTTCATATAGACCTTGTACACATAGCCTGAAGGCAATTGCATACAATATTTTTAGTGCACCTGTGTTTTGACTTCGACCTGTCACCTGACTCAGGCGATGCGTTGAATCATAGTGATAATGATAATTATCTGCCTGTGGTGTTGTGTCAGGGCTCAAAACGTTTTTAACTTGGCTGCATCTTGGATTTTAGGTTCTTGGATTAAGGATGCTCCATCCGTATGACAGTTGTGTATGTGTGTGTGTGATACTGGGGATGGAACCCAGGGGCATTCATTCAACTTCTAACCTACACCCCCAGCCCTATTTTATTTTTTATTTGGAAACAGGGGCTTGATAAGTTCCCGAGACTGGCCTCAAATCTGTGATCCTCCTATCTCAGCCTCCCAAGTACCAAGATTACAGGCTTGCGCCACCACGTTCAGTTCTGTATCGCTATTATAATACAACCATGGCAAGTTATTTAACTTCTCAGAGACTTTTTTTTACCTATAAAATTAGAATGACTACATTTGTCTCATAGAGATGGGAGGAATAGTTATAATAAAGTGTATCAGGACAGGCTACACCATGGGTTTTTGGTGAAGGGAGCTGTCATTCCCACAAATCAGCCTCCGTGCTGGCGTGCCTTCCCGCGGCCAGCCTCTTGCCTTTCATTCCGTGCCCGCGTGGAACCGCATTCCCCGCAGAGCTGATGTTTTTCCAGAGTGGATTCCGTTCCAGGTATCTCCGTGCAACCCAAACCCTGCCCAGACTCAGGCCCGAGTAATTGCTCTGTACACAGACTTCGCTCCCAGGGCCCCAGCGGAGGCCTGGCCCACGAGACTGCTATATTTGATTTCTGTAGGTCAACAAACAAACATTTGAAATTAAATACGTCTGCTCGTCATGGCAGGTTCAGATTGCTGTAATTAGCTTCTGTCTGGCCTGCCATAGCAGAGGCAGCAGGCCCCGCGTCTCCTGCGGGTGTGGCAAGAAAACCCAGGTCCCAGCTCTCTACGGGCGCTGCTGTGGAGAGCCCGCGCCGCTGATGCTTGGGGACGGATGCTGGCAGAGACTCTTCCTGTGCTGGTGGCGGGGCTGCGGGGCCTTTTATGTTTCAGGCTGCAGAGAGCTACTGAGCAAGCTATTAGGCAGGCACAGGGGACACAAAGACAGGCGAGGCAGTCCCTGATTGCGAAGAACAGTGCCAGGGCAGGGGCACGGCTGCTATTCAGAGGGCCAGGAGGCAAACATTGATGACATCTTGCTGGCTTTAGGACTGAAGCGGCTCAAGTTCAGATTTTCTTTTCTCTCTCTTTCTTTCTTTCTTTCTTTCTTTCTTTCTTTCTTTCTTTCTTTCTTTCTTTCTTTCTTTCTTTCTTTTTTGGTACTGGGGATTGAACCCAGAGGTGTTCTAGCTCTGAGCTACACCCCTAGCCCTTTTTATTTTGAAACAGTCTAATTAAATGGCTGAAGTTGGCCTCAAACCTTTGATCCTCCTGTCTCAGCCTCCCAAGTACTGGGATTGCAGACAAGCTCAGACTCTTCACTGGGGCTTGCTGGGGAAGGGCGTTCCTCTTCAGAAATACCACTGTTAGCCGGGCGTGGCGTCGCGCGCTTGTAATCCCCGGGCTTGGGAGGCTGAGACAGGAGGATCGCATGGGTTCAAAGCCAGACTCAGCTACTTAGTGAGGCTCTCAGCAACTTAGTGAGACCCTGTTTCCAAATAAAATATAAAAAAGGTCTGGGAGTATAGCCTGGAGGTAGAAAGCCTCTGGGTTCCACCCCCAGTACCACCAAAAAAGAAGAAAAAAAAAAAAAAGAAATACCACGGTTAGCAGAATCTGCTTCCCGTGTGCCAGTACTCCTCGCTCGCTGCCCTTCTTCAGGTGTGGCTACCTGCTTGGTCCTGGACTTGCTCACCTGTGAACGTGTCCCCGAGCTCTCTGTTTTTTCTCCCTACCCCAGTCCAGCTGCTCTTCCCGCTCAGGAACTCTGAGCTACCCGGACTCCAGCTCGGCTCCCCTTTCCTTCTGTTTCCTGGAAGTTTATCACCTTCTAGACTGAATTACACTCTCTGTGTATCATTACCCTGCAATCTGCTGAGCCGGTGATGCGCTTAATCATAGTGATAACGATGATGATGATAATGATAACAATACCCTGCTTTGCTGAAGTCCTTTTGATCTTTCAGAGCGAATTGTATTTATCTTATTTTCCCCCAGAAACTACTACATTGCATATTCACCATCTCCGCCATGCACTTCTCGACAACCCACCATGTTTGCCGACCCCGGAGGTACGAAGAAGCCTAATATACACGTTCGTGGAAAGAAAAAATAATATGAGCTCTGTACTTCTCCCAGCTATTTGGTAGTTCTGTGAACTCTGACATATTATTTAACCTCAGTTTCTATGTCTGTAATACAGAAATCACAGTTCTTCTTTCTTAGATATACTTTGTGTACCTCTTTATGTACATGAATCCCACATGTAATTTCTATGTCTGTCACCACTGAATTACGTACCCGGAATGTGCTAGGGACTTATCAGTAGCATCTCCTAGACCTCAATGCATCTCTGAAAACTCTTACCGTTTCCATTTTTATAGGTGAGGAAACTGAGCCTGAGAGACTTTCTGGAGGTCACACAACTACTATGGAGAAAAGCTGGGATTCAAGTGCAGCTCTCATCCAGATTCCAGGTTTGTGGTATAACCTCACTGGAGCACCTCAGTGGCTAAACCAAGAGTCCTGAACACAGAACCAGAGAAGGCCGAGAAGTGAACCCAAGAGAGGACGGCACAGTTACTTCTGACCATATTCTTAGTTCTACTCTATTTAAAATTTCATGCTACTTTTAATAATATGGTTACATATATTAGTATACAAAAGACTGATTTTTTAGTTGGGATTGCAGTAGTCGGACATTTTGCTGCTTTCAGTCAATGCTGGTATGAGATATTTGTATTTAAAGTTTTGCTCAAGCTAGGCATGGTGGCGCACGCTTGTAATCCCAGCATATGGGAGGCTGAGACAGGAGGACAGGGCTTCGCGGCCAGCCTCAGCTACTTAGTGAGGCCCTTTGCAAACTTAGTGAGACCCTGTTTCAAAATAAAGAACAAAAAATAGGGCTGAGGGTGTAGCTCAGAGTAGAATGCCCTTGGGGTTCATCCCCAGGACTGCAAAGTAATACTAATAAAAATAAAAACATAAAGTTTTGCTCAAGTAAAAGGGGGCATCATTTAAGGAGCAGCGTTTGGGTGAGAGTAAGGTCTAACTCTGTGACTTTGTGACTCAGTTTTGCATTAGTGCCCTCTGGTGGTCGATCTTGGAATGACCATTCACTTCTTAATACTAACAGAACTAAAGAAGAAATAATCCTCAATCTACCCAAACTCTTATTGATATTTGTTTCTAAAACAGAAACCTAGTAAACCTCAGAATCCTTTTTATCCATGTAAATATATTTGTAAAAGTCCAAAAGTGTAAGAAAGAGATGACTTTTACACAAACATTGTTAACATTTGCCTTTAATGGTTTGGGGTGGAAAATATTTTGAAATCAACTATTTCAGGTTACGTGAATTAATGTCAAGGAAGACAGAAAAATCACCTAAAGGTTTTTTCCTTGCTTCCTTTCCACGGAGTCACTTTAGAGAACTGGATGTGGCAAAAACTTTTCATTTATTTTTATCTTTTCTTCTTCATAAAATACATTAAAGAAAGAAAAGTTGGATTTTGCTTGGGTTTGTCTGAAGTCATTTTACCAAAGTGCCTGGTTACTCTCTGAATATTCGACTGGCCTTTCGATGCTCAGGAATCCAAGGGTGGTATTCAAAGGAAATTGTATTTTTTTTTTTTTTTTTTGGTGGTACTGGGGTTCCTGGAAGCCCTTCTACCTCCGGGCTACACTCCCAGACCTATTTTTTACATTTTCATTTTGGAAACAGGGTCTCCTAAACCAGCGCGCGCGGCTGGCTTCGAACCTGCGCGATCCTCCTGTCTCTGCCTCCCAAGCGCGGGGATTACAAGCGTGCGCCACCACGCCCGGCAGGAAATTGTATTTTTGAGGCGAGTGTTTGCAATTTCTGTATTTTTCTCCAGTTTTGCAAATGTGGCATCTACGTTTGTCAGCCCTGGGATGTTCTGAAGGCTGTTTTTCTGAAAGGGTTTATATAAGCAGGTGCTGTGGGCCAGCCCTTACAGTAAGTCACATGGTATGTATTATATTTACATTTTATGGTAATTCTTTGAGGTATCATTTCAGCCACATTTTCTGCAAGAAAGGACTCTCACAACTTACCTGCCGATCAGTTATTAAGTAGCAGAACAAGAATTCCACCACAAATTTCTGACTTTTTTTTTTTTTTTTTGCAGTAGGGGGAATGAACCCAGGGGTGTTCTACCTCTAGGCTACACTCCCAGCCCTGTTTATTTATTCTTTATTTTGAAACAGGGCCTCACTAAGTAGATGAGGCTGGCTAAGAACCTGGGATCCCCCCGTCTCAGCCTCCCAAGTACTAGGATTACAGTGTGCACCACCAAGCCTGGCTCAAGTTCCTGACGCTGCTGTCACTAGCCTCGTCCTCTTCCTGTGGATGGTCCCAAGTGCTGGGTCATTTTCATGTTCAGCTCAAATCCCAAACAGAAATTCTGAATGTGGCCACATGTATGTCCCTTCAAGTGAAAGAAGCAGTGGGGCCAACATGCTTGCTGAAATAAAAAGGCCCCATAGGCACGAGGTGACATTGTCACAGCACTCAGAAAGCTCGGCTTGGCCCCTTACCAGTAAGTGACGACTGGAAATCCTAGTGACCTGGAGTCATGGCAGTGAGATTTCCAGAGCCACACCTGCCCAGCCTGGCACACCTCCTTTAAACAACAGCAGCTATCACCAGCACAGAAGCTAGGAATCCCCAGGAAGTGCTGCCCCCAGCCACTGGGCCCAACCTGAACCTGCAACTCACCTGGGATCCTGGGATCGCTCTTTGGCCCTGATTTAGGTACTTGCTTATCATGTGATATCTGGTCCCTGACACCTGATGCTACTGTTTATTTTTTTTTTTCATCTATTTTCTGGTACTGAGGATGAAATCCAGGGGCATTCTACCTTCGAGCTACACCCGCGGCCCTAATTTTTATTCTTTATTTTTTGAAACAGGGTCTCACTGAATTGCAAAGGGCCTCACTAAGTAGCTGAGACTGTCTGCAAACTGTGGTCCTCCTGTCTCAGCCACCCAAATGCTGGGAGTACAAGCGTGCGCCACCACGCCCAGCTGACTTGATGCACTTTGATTAATGATATTAGCTCCCAAAGGCAATTCTGCTTCCTTTAATTGGAAAAAGTACTTTGGAGGGAGATTAACAAAAGTACTCTCTTCACTCACTGATGTGTTGATAGGAGGCCAATTTCACAGTGGCTCCCTGGCAGTTCCGCTTCTTGGCACTTATTCATGCAGATGTTCAAAGATACATGTATAGAAATGTTCACTGCAGCATGGTTTGCAGTAGCACAAAAATGTGAAAAACCTCCTAACACTTGTCAGTTGGATACCGATTAAGCAAATTGGGGCTACTTTATTACATATGGGGTTTATACTACAGAATCAAGCAGCTCCTAAAAATTTGAGATGGTGTTATGGTTCATGTGTTGAAGGCTTGGACCTCCGAAGCAATAGTGTTCAGAAGTGGGGCTTCCGGAAGCCCCCCGACTCTCTATTCTGGATAGATCTGCCTTGGCTAATGCTTCTCGACTTTGCCTCAGCTGGACACGAACACCAAAGCTGAGCGGCCATCAGTACGGGCCAGCAGCCCTCTGTCTGCCACACTTACAGCCCTCTCCAACTCTTCCAAAGGCCTCAGGGGAATAAATTGGGAAGCAATGTAGAAAAAAGTCCAGTTTGGCAAGCCAGAAATAGCATCTAGAAGGTTCTTCAGACTTCAGGTGGGAGCCCCAGCCCCTAGAGAAAGGCTGGTCTCCATCAATGGACAGAGCACTGCAGTGTCTGAGACTGGCGAGGGGCATCGGGCAGCATGTGCCAAGCCAAGGGCTGAGGATGCCAAGGCCTGGTCTGAGTCCTGGGAGGGTCTGGGTACCAGGTCAGTAGCCAACATTCAGACACAGGAATAAAGTGACCCAGACCAGGCCACGTCTCCTCTTACATACTACAAAGTTTAAATTTTTTTTATTGCTTACCTCCTGTTTCACCCTCCTTCCTGCATCTCTGAATGTAGACTCTGTGCGAATGGTTTTTCTTCTTCTATTGTATTCACCGATATACTGTGCCTACAATAGGGCTGAACACAGGAGTGCTCATAAGCATTTGAGCCGGGTGTGGTGGCGCACGCTTGTAATCCCCGCGCTTGGGAGGCGGAGTCAGGAGAATTGCACAGGTTCGAAGCCAACCTCAGCTACTTAGTGAGGCTCTCGGCAACTTAGTGAGACCCTGTTTCCAAATAAAATATAAAATAGGTCTGGGAGTGTAGCCTGGAGGTAGAAGGGCTTCTAGGGACCCCAGTACCAAAAAAAAAAAAAAGAAAAAAGAAAAAAAAAAGAAAAGAATGACTGAGCGGATGCAGAGCAAGCAGGAAAGGACTTGGGAGCCTTTGGTCATTGGATGCTGCCCAGAGAGTAGGCACATTTTGAAGCATTCCAAAAGACTGCCAAGCCGGGCGTGGTGGCGCACGCTTGGGAGGCTGAGACAGGAGGATCGCACAGGTTCAAAGCCAGCCTCTGCTACTTAGGCTCTCAGCAACTTAGTGAGAGTATTAGTGAGAGTATGGCCCCGAGCGAAAGTCTCTAGGTTCCACCTCCAGTACCACCAAAAAAAAAAAAAAAAAAAAAAAAAAAGACCGCCTGTTTCTCCCCCTTACACCCTCAAATCCCTATGGATTAAGACTTGGCATTCGGCCCACAAGAAATGACTGCTGGCCAAAGTTGAGTGAAGTAGTTCACAGCTTGAATGAGACCCAGGTTCAAATCGACAACTTTCCACTGACCCACCCAGTGACTGTAGGGAAAAGATCTTCTCCAAGCCCGAGGCTGAAATGTGTGTGGGAATGCGGGAAGCCTGACACAGAGCGCCATTAATAGGTGGCAGCTCATATTTTCATTGGTGGAAAGGGAGGAAAGAACGGCAGCAGTGGATTTCAAAGAGGAACTTTCCCCCAGTGCTCATTTAAACTGTGTTAGGTGAGCCGGACGTGGCGGCGCACGCTTGTAATCCCTGCGCTTGGGAGGCTGAGCCAGGAGGATCACACAGGTTCAAAGCCAGCCTCGGCTACTTAGTGGGCTCTCAGCAACCTAGTGAGACCCTGTTTCTAAATAAAATATAAAATAGGTCTGGGAGTATAGCCCGGAAGTAGAAAACCTCTGGGTTCCACCCCTAGTACCACACCAAAAAAAAAAAAAAAAAAAGTGTTAGGTGAAAATACTCAAGAAATTGCTGGGTACAATGGCGCATGCCTGTAATCCCAGTACTTGGGAGATGGATCAGAGAGGTCCAAGGCCAGTCTTGGGAACTCAGCAAGACCTTTAGCAACTTAGCAAGACTCTGTTTCAAAATAAAAAATAAAGTGGGCTGGGGTGTAGCTCAGAGGTAAAATGCCCCTAAATTTCAATCCCCAGTACAACAATAAAGAAAAGTAAATTAAATAATAAAACCAGGGGTTCCATTCCCAGGACTGCAAAAAAGTCAAATAAAATACAAATGAATAAAAAAAAAACAAAACATTGAAGAAATCCTCCAAAATATCTAATTTTAAAAAATCAGGAGGTTTAAG
Source organism: Muscardinus avellanarius (assembly GCF_963383645.1). Lineage (NCBI taxonomy): Eukaryota > Metazoa > Chordata > Mammalia > Rodentia > Gliridae > Muscardinus > Muscardinus avellanarius. Next base: position 32,258,971 of record NC_137786.1, on the reverse strand, counting down.
TACACCTCGCTACTATTTCCCTCAGTGAGATGAGTTATTAAAAAGCAGCCCAAATGACATAGAGTTTGGAGCTGGGCAGTGCCTGGGGCCTTTGGTCTTGCTCCCGGGAGGGTAAACATCACCCCAGAGGCTGGGGCCAGGCTCGGCTTCTGTGGTCTCTGGGTACTGGAATTTCTGCGCGTGCTGACCCAACATCCGAAGCCAGGTTACCCACTGCAGATGGAAAATAGCAAAATGCAAATTCTTTGGGTTCAGCAGAGGGAAACCCAGGCAGAAGTTCACAAAAACAGGTGGAAAATGGGTCAGTGGGCGGCGGCGGCTTCTTATGGAGAGCCCTTAGCCTCTGGTAGACATGAGGAGACAGGAGAAGGGGCGGTGGGGCCACCCGGGCCAGCCAAACCCACCTCTTCAATAGCCCAGGAGGGGCCACTTGGGCTCCCGGAGACTCTCACCTGCTTTTCTGCTCGGCTTCTTCTCCATGTCGCTTCAGCCCTCCCTTACTGATTTAAACTGGAGCCTTTCCTACTAAAGCACGCACACCTGAATTGTGAGGCATCTTTTCGGGGGAAGAATCTGAACCCAGACAGAAGGCAGCTCACAGCTTCAGGAAGCTACAACTCAGGGAAAGCTTCTGATTGGCTAGCGCATGGCCACGTGCCCAGTCTGGCTTTTGATTGGTAGCTGGTGCCTCATTCCCACGCATACCTGGGCTTCTGAGTACCCAGCCCGCCTGTCCCCCGGCAGGTGCAGTACCAGGCACTGCGCAAGCCATGGTGGAACAGGCCCCACCATCGTGGGGAAGGGAAGAGAGCCATTTCACACAGGTATTTACAAACTGAGTAGTGCTATAAAGGAAAACGCAAGGCATTCAGTGTGAGGGGACCCAGCAGAGGAGCGCCATGCTCCCCCCGAAGTGGTGTGAAGACCAGGCTGGAAAGAGAGCGAGAGTGGGGGCCACAGCTGGACCTGGACGAAGATGAAGGTGGCCAGATTGGAATGGTGGCCCCGGAGTCGGAGAGAAGTGGAAACACTCCAGAGCCCTCGAGGGCTCAAGCCCGTTCCCACTCTAGAAGGCCCTCATCCTGGCCAGGTCCCCGTGAAGGCCTCGTGCTTAACAGTCCTCTCTCCACCAAACAAAACTGGCTGCAATTTCATTTCTGCATTTTAGGAAGCTTTAGAAAGAGCAAAAGAAAACTGAGGGATGCTCGCCGGCCAAAAGATTTGACCTGTCATTCACCAGCCTCCTGACTCCTCTTATTTTCAAGCAAGGCATCTATCTTCACCCACCCAGTTAAAACCTATGCTTATCCTAAACTTTCTTGAGTTTCTTTCTGGGCTTTTGAAAAATACTGCATAGAATAAATGTCTACTGTGGTGTTGCCCCTATTTCTACTATTTTTCCCCCCACTGGGAGTATATCTAAAAGAAAATCTGACCTGTGGACACTGTTTCTGCCTCTGTACGAGAGAGCAAAGCTGTGTTCATGTGTGTTTTTCATGAAGGTATTCACCTATGAGGAAAAGATAGCTCAAAAATAGAAGCTCCGCTCTCCGCAGTGTAGTGTGGTCCCAAGTGACTTTGCTAAAGAAAGTCACAGTAATTTGGGACAGTTACGTCATCACCCCTAAGCATCACCCCTCTTGTCACCCTGAAGGCCTTAGATGCTGCAAAGGCCTCCTCCATTGGTGCAGACAGAAAGCACAGGAGCGTCTGGGGGCTCTACCCTCTTTTGCTAACCTTCAGGCCAACAAACCCTGACCACATTTCCTCTGGACAGTGCCGTGGATTTGTCCTGTGCTGCTGAGCATACTGAACAAGCCCAGTTTCCAAGCAGCAGAAGGAAGGAGGCACTGGCGGAAGTCCCAGGCAACTGTAGCCTTTTGACACCTGCCGTGGCTGAAGAAGAGGACTCTCACGCTTCCAGAATCCAGGCTTCCAGAATCCAGCTGGCTGGTGCACATTGTTCCAAGTGGCCATTAGCACACTTCAACCAAGCTTACGGATGAACATTTAGGAATGACAGTGCTTAGACTACAAAGGGGTGTCCTTGTGTTCTTTTGAAATTTTTCTTATTTGTCTCATGCATTTAAGTCTTCAGGATCCACCCAGCACTCCGGCCTTTTGGCAGTTCTGGCCTTTGCCCTTAGACAGACATGTCTCTGCCCCCTCCAAGTACTCAGTTCCTTTTATTTCTACTCTTGGTTTTTATTTTTAAATCATCTTCTGCTACTCCTTCATTCCTATGCCACCTGAATTGTTGTTTTTCCTGTATTAGGCCGTTTCTTTGCCCTTTTTTTTTCTCCTCTCTCTCAATTTTCCTATTCTCTGGTTGCCTACCACAGTGTGTGCATCAGATTTGCCCTCCAAATACCATATGTGTGACCATCTATTCGGTGGCAAAGGCGGCTCCTGCTCTGGCTTGGAAGATGACAGCTCCCAGAGTATTCCCTGTAGCAGGCTGACCGGTCTGACCCAGATAACGTTACCAGTTAAAATAATCCTGGCTCAGGGCCCCAGAGACTCACCAATCATTATGCTGTATTGGAAAGTAAAACTGATTTGGCAGCCTCATTAGATTATAATCAGCTCAAATCTTCCCTTCTGGCTTCTCAGAGTATAACATGTGTCCCTGGGAGCAGCAGAGGGAAGAAAACCACCTCTCCTCCCCAACTTGCTTTATTTCTTTTAGGCCTTCGCTCAAATGAAATCTTCATTCTGTTAGGGCAGAGACGACTCATTGGTCATTATGCCTATCGCTTTAAGTAGGGGTCTGATTTGTTTCAGAAGCACAAGGGAGCCCCCAGGGCAGCATCTACGGCCCCCGGAGTACAGTTCAGGGGTGTCGACTGACTAGACCAATGGATGCTGGGTGGAGAAGTTTGGGCTACATTCAGTAGCAATAGTAATGATAATGTCCACTTACTAGATGCTTAGCAAATGCCACTCTGCTCTGGGTTAACCCATTTAACCCTCCCATAAGTCTTGTGGGGCACGTACTCTGTGAACCTGACTTAGGATGAGGATACCGAGGCACAGAAAATAACGGAGTTACCAAGTGTCAGGATCAGGTCGGAGTAGGAACCCCTGGCTCCAAGATCCGGGCTCTAGTACTTCCCAGACTGCAGGCTGCTGCTTCCCAGGACCTGCTGGAGGTTGATCAAAAAGGATGACATGAAGACAGTGATACTTAGGAGGGAGGAGGAATCATTTGGGAGCTGAGAGAGAGCCGCTGATGGGTCTGTCAAGGCACCCAGTAGCAGGGTCTCTTGTAATAGTCCTGGAATGTGAATATTAAAGTCTGAACGAGGGTGGAAAGAGTGAAATGGAACGCTGTAGATGTGAGAGAGGGTGAGAAGCACAGAGTTGAACTAAATTAGGGCCCTTGTGTTACACCTGAGAGAATAGGAAGGCCATGATCAGAAGCAGAGGTGCCCCTGCTACTTGGGAGGCTGAGACAGGAGCATCGTAGGTTTGAGGCTAGCATCGGCAACTTAACGAGGTTCTGTTTCAAAAGAAAAAATAAAATAGGGTTTGGGGTGTAGCTCCAGGGTAAAATGCCCCTGAGTTCAATCCCCAGTGCCATGCATACACAGAAAAAAATAAAAATAAAAAAAGCAAGGCGTGACAGAAGGTATCTCTGACTTGTGTGTGGCTCTGAGCTAACAGGCTGTAAAGGTTCAGAGATGCAAAGATACAGCCTCCTTGCCCCGATGCTCTGACTCCAGAAGCAGGGATGCCACTGTGGATTGGTCACACTCTGGGGCCAGTGTGCCAGAGGGCGGGGCTCCTCCTGGGGGTTGGGAAGAGAAGGGAAAGAGATCTACTCTACCTCCCTCATTGCCATCGCCCCAGGACTTTCTTTAGTATCTGCTCTCCCATGAGCTGGCGATGGAAAGTCTGGCCCAGGCCCTTGGGGCCTGAGAATCCCGACACCCTTGGAGTCCCGGGGTAGAGCCTGGCAAAAGAAGCAGGGAAAGAGGTGCTACTGTTATCATGCATCTGCATCCTTCCTCCCCTGCAGGGAAGTAGTAAAACATGCCCAGGAATGTGGTGGAGGCTGAAGAGAAAGGAGGGGAGCAACAGGAGACTACACTCCAGGCTTGGTGCGGAAGGGGACGAGCCTCAGCACTCACCTCCCCGCACGGCCAGGAGTTTGGGACTAAGGCTCCAGCCTGTGTTGAAGATAGTGCATTTTCCCTTGATCAGTGTTCTCTGTACCAGAGCAGAAGTCATCCATGGGGTTGGAGATAAGGATTCAGAATCTATTTTATTTATTTTAAATTTTTTTAATTTTTGGTGCTACTGGGGTTCCTGGAAACCCTTCTACCTTCGGGCTACACTCCCAGACCTATTTTTTATATTTTTATTTGGAAACAGAGTCTCTTAGGCCAGCGCGGCTGGCTTCGAACCTGCGCGATCCTCCTGTCTCCGCCTCCCAAGCGCGGGGATTACAAGCGTGCGCCGCCATTCCCGGCTCAGAATTCATTTTAATCAACCATGACCACAAAGTTTCTTGTGCTACCCAGAATTCAGTTCCTCTCTCTAGTTTGTTAGTGTTCTAATCTGCCTATGTTTTTCCATTTTAATACTCAGTATAGACAGTACTTGTAATCCTGGTACTTGGGAGGCTGAGACAGGAGAACTGCAGGTTAGAAGCCAGACTCAGCAACTTAGTTGAGATCCTGTTTCAAAATAAAAAGTAAAAGGGCTATGTAGCTCAAAGAGAGAATGCCCCTGAGTACAATTCCTGGTACCCCCATCCACACACAATACACATGCTCAGAGGTGATAAATAGCCTTGAAGAATTTGGCACAAAGCCAATAGGAGTTACAGAAATGAAGGCACCCTTCCCTACCCTCCACTTCAGTGCCTGATAAAATGATGGCATCCAGTGCCCTGATTATAAAAGTTCCCATTGCCAATACACAAAGAAGAACCAAGGGCTAGGTGAATGTTAATAGTTTGGAGATGTAGGTGGAGGTATTGATGTTCTTCAATAACATATGTTCACACTTCATCATCTTAATTAACAAAGTTTTTTTTTTCTTATAATTTCAGCAGGAGGTATCACAGAGTAAGAGAACAGGACCTGGATTTATGTGAACTGGATTTTTTTATTTCGTCACTGAATCCAAATAGCGTTTTCCTGGTGTGAAAACAGATGGTAGAGACCTTATTTGTGGTCAAAGGCATTATGTCTGAGAGTGAACCTTTCTTTGGCAGGCAGATTTGAATACATTCAGGAAGTGATTTAAGACATGGTATGTCTCCTAGAACCTAATCTATGGCAGGTACTTTTATTAACAAAATTTATACACTCAAACACAGTGACTCAGAGGAGCTAATTTTCATTCTGGCAAATCGTGATTTTTTTTCCCCCCTCTTTTTCTTGGCCAGCGTCTCCACTATATATGTAGAGAGCTGGATTGTTTTGGAAAACTCAGTTCGTGAGTCAGAGTTTGCATGTTTCTCGAATTACAACTGAAGAATGTCCTATATTTCTGGGCTTTGAGACTTCGGTGTATTTGAAAGAAATTATCTGGGGGGAGATAAGCAGACCCTGCTTGCTGTTTAACAAAAATTGTAATTTTACAATATTAGCATATCCACCAATGCAAAGTTTACGCAAGACAGTGTGCTTAAGAGATGTTTGAAACCAGAAATTACTTTGCAAAACGTAAGAAAGCGTTGTTATTCTTATAATACGTAGCCAAATTTCTCCTATATTCTCAGTGGAAATTAGACAATGAGATGCACTCTTCCATGCTTTCAAAGTGAAGATGCACAACTATAGTTTTGGAAGCAAATTGAGGGAAATTCCTAAGGTCCATAAACAGATATGGGAAATAGCTGAAGGCATGAAGTATTTACAGTGACTTAACACTGTGGTCTGCTTTGGGATCAGTTTTCTTCTCATAACTCATCAGTGAACTGGGATTGTAACTTTTAAATTGTCTTTCCTTCTTGGTTTCTTTTCACCTCCACCAATACATTGACTCAGTTAATAAAGGAGGATTAGGCGCCACTGAGCCAGGACTGGGCTGAGAGCTCTGAACAGGACGTGGCAAAGGTGAAGTATAACAGACAGCGACTGGCAGCTCTGCTGCTCGCGTAAGCTCACGCACATCTCTCCAGGGCTGAGGGGTCCCAAGCGTCAGTGGAAAGAGAAACTCCTGCTTAACAATCAACGGCTGTGTAAAAAATCATGCAGACACTAAAACCAGGTTCTGAACCAGAATTTTAGAATGGACTTCAAAAAATCTGTGTTCTCAGTCGGGCGTGGTGGCGCACGCTTGTAATCCCAGCATTTGGGAGGCTGAGACAGGAGGATCCTGCGTGAGGCCCTTTGCAACTCAGTGAGGCCCTGTTTCAAAATAAAGAATAAAATAGAGGGTTGGAGGTGTCATTTGGAGGCAGAATGCCCTTGTGTTCTGTCCCCAGTATTGCAAAAAAAAAAAAAAAATCTGTATTCTTATCGGGTCATTACAGGGGATCTTGGTGTAGCCAAACGACCACAGTTCAAGAACAATGCATGCAGAGAGATACCTCACTCTAAGGTCCCTTAGTGCTCAAGATGTTTGACTGCAGTTACTAAAGTAACTTCTTTGTGTCATTCTGTCTCAAGTACAAATGAAGGAATAAAGGTGGCATGAAAATTTAGTACTTTCCATTCCTATTTTTTGCAGTACTGAGGATGGAATGCAGGGGCATTCTACTTCTGAGCTACACCCACAGCCCTATTTTTTTCTTCTTCTTTATTTTGAAATTGAGTCTCATTAAGTTGCAGAGGGCCTCATTAAGTACCCGAGGCTGGCTGCGAACCAAAGTCCTCCTGTCTCAGCCTCCCAAATACTGGGATTACAAGCGTGCGTCACCCCGCCCGGCTTCCCATTCCTTCTTCCCCAAGGCTGCTGGATAGAAGGTGAGCGCAGATACTCTGAGATGTGACGTGGTCACAGTGACTAAAGAAAGTGGTGGGAGAAGGTGCATCCAAGTTGGCAACAGGCTGTGCTCGCGTCATTCTGCATGGTCTTGGAAATCAGTGAGAAACTAAAGCCAGCCAATTCAATAGCCACAGAATCAGGAGGAGGTCAGAGAACGCTGACAGAAAGCAGCGGGGAAGGTCGGTAAAGATGAAGACTGGCAGCTCCAGGAGCTCGAGTCCTAATGCTCTAGGAGCTACGTGAGCAGAGGGAACTCTCTCTCTTGAAATGCTATTGGGTGGCTTTACTAAGTGTATTATTTATCTTTTTTTTCTGCACTACTGAGGATGGAACTCAGGGGCATTCTACCTCCGAGCTACCACCCCCAGGCCTATTTTTTATTCTTTATTTTGAAACAGGGTCTCACAGGGCCCAAGTAGCTGAGGCTGGCCACAAACCACGATCCTCCTGTCTCAGCCTCCCAAATGCTGGGATCACAAGCGTGCGCCACCCCGCCCGGCTTCAATAAGTGTATTTAGATCCTTATTACTTGGGGAGTTGCATGTAAGAGGCACAAGCAGGGTACAGTATAAACAACATAGTGTTCCATAGCCTCCATGGTTTAAGTTTGGTGGGCACTTGAGGGAAAATGGAGCTGCGGCTCTCAGAGTTTCTAGGTAATTTGGCAAATGTGTCTCGTGCACCTACTATGTGCTCAGCATTGAGCTTAGGGGCTGACCAATGTTCTGGGTTGGCTTCCAGCCAGGCAGCTGCCTTGAATGTCTCAGAGCCATGCTGAGGGGTGGCTTTCAATTTCTGGGTATAGCATACAGATATATGCAGTTTTCGAGTGTTCTGAGCTCTGGTTTTAAAGGGGCCAACTTGACCTCTCAACTTGGAGAGGTTAAAATGCCAGTCAATGGTGGCAGATCACTGATTTCTACTTTGAAATATGAAGAAAAAAAAAGAATTTAATTGGCACACTCTGGGAGGCACCTAATCCCAGGAGTTAAACAGTGGGTGGGAGAGGACATCAGAGCAAGGTATGTCCTGATTCTGTCACTTCTTACATTCTTTGAGCCAGGTTTTTTGTTTGTTTGTTTGTTTTGGTGGTGCTGGGGGTGGAACCCAGATGCTTTTTCTACCTCCAGGCTATCCTCCCAGACCTATTTTATACTTTACTTGGAAACAGGGTCTCACTAAGTAGCTGAGAGCCTCACTAAGTAGCTGAGGCTGGCTTCAAACCTGTGCGATCCTCCTGTCTCAGCCTCCCAAGCGCGGGGATTACAAGCGTGCGCCACCACACATGGCAAGCCAAGTTTTCTTATCTCTAAAAAAAAAGGAATGAACTAAGGTGGTGGCATATGCCTGTAATCTTAATACTTGGGAGGCTGAGACAGGAGGATTATAAGTTCGAGACCAGCCTCAGCAACTCAGCAAGATTCTCAGCAACTTAGGGAGACGCTGTTTAAATATAAAACAATAAAAAAAGACTGGAGGAGTAGCTTAGAGGCAGAATGCCCCTGGGCTCAATTCCCAGTCCAGAAAAAAAAAAAAAAAAAAGAAAAAAGAATGATTCTAAATATCTCCTCGGGTTAATGTAACAATTAACAATTTGCAAACACATATAGCAGGGTGCTAGCCCATCACAGAAACTTAGGAACTATACAGTGCTCTCTCCTGCTTCTTGTCCTGGCTTCCCGGGACTTCATGAAAGATATTCTCATTGTTGGCAAGCTCTAGATCAAGCAGATAGTGATTTGGGGCTTGCACTTTCCCGAGATGGCAAATTGCTTGGGGAGAAGCTCTGTGTCAGAGCTTATTGCACATTTGAGAATATATATTTGCTTTTTTTTTTTTGAGACAGTATCTTGCTATGTTGCCTAGGTTGGCCTCAAACTTGGAGGGTCAAGTGGTCCTCTTTCTCAGCCTTCAAAGTATCTGGGACCACAGGTGTGCATCACCGTGCCTGGTGGCGCTGGGGGTGGAACCCAGCTCTCAAGCTCCGCTTTCTAGGAGTGTGTGTGAGTCTCTGAGTTTCTTCCAGAAAGCAGAGCCTGAGCCAAGGGTTTGTGTAGGAGTCGCTTATTTTAGGAAGTGATCTCAGAGGGCTGGAGTAGGGGTTGGGGAAGCCAATACCTACAAACTTGTTTTATCAAGTTTGATCACAGTTGTGGGAGATTGAGGCTTGGGCCTTCTGGTACCCTCTGAGAAATGTATGCACGCGCGCGCGCGCACACACACATGCACACACAATGTATCTTCTTATTTTTTGTGGCACTGGGGTTCCTAGAAACCCTTCTACCTCTGGGCTACACTCCCAGACACCTATATTTTATATTTTTTTAAATTTGGAAACAGGGTCTCTTAAGCCAGCGAGGCTGGCTTCGAACCTGTGCGATCCTCCTGCCTCCGCCTCCCAATTGCGGGGATTACAAGCGTGCGCCACCACGCCCGGCCACAATGTATCTTCTAATTGTGCACTCAAGGGTAGAACAAGGACAGACTGGCATCCACAAGCTCCTGTCCTCCCATAGTCAGGCATTACCCCGAGGTGGTAACTCTGGAACCCTGCCAAGTTTGCACCAGTGCCGGGTGGTTCCCACAGGTGTCTGAGAAGACTCTGGAGACATGCAGCAGAGCTGAGGTTTTACTTAGGAAAAAAGGAGCAAAATATTAGGTCCAGAAAATGTGAAGTGGACACAGGCCATGTCTAAGAGAAGCCACATGCGGCCAGCTGGGCGTGGGGGCACATGCCTGTAATCCCAGTACTTAGGAGGCTGAGACAGATGGATCACAAGGCTGGAGGCCAGCCTCAGCAACTTCGTGAGATCTTGTTTCAGAATAATAATAAATAAATAAAAAGGGGCTGGGATGTAGCTCAGAGATAGGGCTCCCTCTGGGGTAAATCCCCAGGAAGTGTATGTACGTACGCGCGCGCGCGCGCACACACACACACGCGCGCACACACACACACTGGCAGAAACAGGAGCAAATCTTTCATACCTTTTGTGAAAATAGTTACAGGGAATAATCTCGAGTACTTCTCTGGCGTGGGGTAGCTGCCCTCTGCTCTCCTGGGTTTCTGAACTCCACATGTGTAGTACAGCGCCTTAGCACTGATGCCGTACTCCTCCTTGTCTTTACAGTCTTGGCATGTCTTAATTGCACCGTGAGAGACACCAGGGTCCTTAAGCAGCTTGAGACGGAGTCTTCCAATTCCTTTTTGTCCTCTCAGCACCTAACTATGCTCAGCAGAAAACTGCTGTTGACTTCAGGTCACTTGGTAGATGATAAATCCTTTCTCTACAAGCACAGTTATGTTTTCAGGGGCCCGTGGGGTCTTTCTACTTTCTAACTATATTGAGACCCTCACCAATTAATGGAGCTTAGAAAGCACATTTTTAATGAGGGGCCTGGAGCCCCGAGCACCATGGCGGTGCCTCAGGGTGTTGTAAGGGTTTCGTCAGCAATGATTTCTAACTCTTTGTATCTGGTTTCCTTCTGATCACTTCACTGCCAGTGGCACTCAGAAGGGACATATATTCGTGCTAAATTTCCAGCCGTTTATTGAAGCTTTCTGTGTATAATGAAATGCAAATGTTCTGGTCCTTTTCTGCCTAGCCTTTTCCCTCTGGTGCAGGCCCTGTAGATATTCTTAAGGAATATGCAGTGTCTAGGATGTGCAGTGGGCCAAGGGAGTAGTATTTGGTGGATTCTTTCTTAGGTGGCAAGATATCTAAGTTACCTTCAGTATTTCTTAGTATGCACCTGGAGCTACTTGCAGGAGAATTACTCCTGGCTGCCCCGTTCAGCTGGGGAGCTTGAGCACTGCACAGCTCTAGGGAGGCATTCCTGTCATGGTGAATAGGAACAGAGCTCTGAAGGAGAGCAGTGAATAATGTGCGTGGCCACAAATAGCGGCCCCATCTGAGGGCTCACCCCCGGCCTACTGAATCAGCATCTCTAGTGAGGGAGCCCACAGTCTACATTTTAACATAGTTCACAGGTTCCTACTAATACCAAAGCTTGAAAAATCACTGTTTAGTGGGTAGGTTTTAAGGGAGCGGTCCAACAGAAGGAAAGAAATTGTCTCAGCATTTGTGCCTTTCCTGGATCTTCTCTTTTCCAAGTTTAACTCTATGGCTGCTTCGTGGGCCACTCAGTGAATTAATTGGTGTCTTCCAGAATCCATTGGCCCCACGAGTGATCCGCTCATCTTTCAATCTCCTTCCAAGCAGACCTCTCTTTCTTTTTTTCTGTGTGCTTTTACATTCAGATGTTCCAAGATAGAAGTTCCAATCAAGCTGGCTTGTCCTATCCAATGTGGAAACGTCCAGTTGCCTAGCATCGCTAGTAAGCTATCTCCCTGGCAACGCTCACGGTCAGCCTACCAACAAATGGCCACCTTTGTCCAGGTCTGTCATCCAGTGGCCATAGCTTATGACATCTTTTGTGTGTATGTGTGTGTGTGTTCATTTTCATTTTTGTCATATCTTACTGGAGCATTGTAGTTGTACACGATCATGAGATTCACAGCGATCATATTCATATATGCACATAGCAATATTTGGCCTGTCTCCTTCCCCATTCCCTCCCCTCCTCCCTCCCCTGGGTCCTCTTCATTTCTCTACTGATCTCTTTCCTAATTTTATGAGGTCCCTTTTCCCTCCCTTTCTTTTATCTCCGAATATGAGAGAAAACGTACAGCCCTGATTTTCTGAGGCTGGCTGATCTCACTCAACATGATGTTCTCCAGTTCCATCCATTTTCTTGCAAATGACATGATTTTGTTCTTCTTTGTGGCTGAGTAAGACTCCATTGTGTATATGTACCACATTTTCTTTACTCTTCGTCTACTGAAGGACACCTAGGCTGATTCCATAATTTAGCTATCGTGAATTGTTCTGCTATACACATGGGGTATACACACGTCCCTATCAGCTGTAGCATCTTAATAAAGCAGGCCCACCTAGGACCATTTCCCTCTGAAGGGAGCCTGGGCCTGGCCAAGGCTTAGTGCATTATTCTTTGTTAGGATAGGCAAAGAATGTAATTACTCAATCCACCACCCAGCTGTCGTGTCTCTTTAGTAATAAGAGCTAATAGGTACTCGATATCAACTTGTGCCAGATATTTTCTGTAAGTGCCTCATTAGTATTTGGACATTTAATCCTCAAAAACAACTATCTGTGGTAGGTGTTTTACCATCCTTATTTTACAGACTAAGGAACTGAGGCATAGAACTTGCCCAGCAGTTATTGTTTTGGTACCAGGCATTGAACCCAGGAGCATTTTACCTCTGAGGCACACCCTCAGCCATCACTGATTTTTTTTTTTAAACAAGGTCCCACTAAGTTGCTAAGGGTTGGCCTTGAACCTGTGATCCTCTTGTCACAGCCTTCCAAGTACTTGGATTGCAGGTATGTGTCCCTGCATCCAGCTCCAGCAGTTTATAAATGGCTCCACGACTCCAGCCCACATAACTTAGCTGCAAAGCGAATCTGTTGCTCTTTATGACTGTTGGGGTCATGGCAGAAGATCAGTGTGTGTGTGCATATGTGTGTGAACATGTGTGTGTGCATATGTGTGTGAACACGTGTGTGTGTGTGTGTGTGTGTGTGTTTGTGTGTGTTGGTATAGGGCAATAATAAGAGAGAGAGTGTAAGACACAAATTAGGTCAGGACAGCAAGAATGTGCAGAGACGTCCACTGATGTGTGTTGGGGAAGGAGTTGGAAGACAATGCCAGGTGCCATGAAAGCAGCAGGGCAGCAGGATTCTGGCAAGAAATCCTAAGAGTTTCTTTTATCCTTTCCTTGACTTTGTATAAAATACAAATGTCATGTAATTGTCCATGGTCCCTTTAAAAAAAACTGTGCTATATTTAACCACTGCTCTTTTTTTTTTTTTCAGGTCTGGGGATGGAACTCAGGGACATTTGACCTCCGAGCTACACCCCCTGCCCTATTTTATATTCTTTATTTTGAAACCGGGTCTCACTGAGTTGCAGAGGACCTCACTAAGTAGCTGAGGCTGTCCGCGAACCGCGATCCTCCAGGTCTCAGCCTCCCAAATGCTGGGATTACAAGCGTGCGCCACCACGCCTGGCTCTAACCACTGTTCTTGGAGCCGTAAACTTCCATCCTTTCTGGGGCCATGCTCTACTGGATAGACAAGGCTCAAGAATTTAGGGTCAGGCAGGAAAGCTGGGGTTTGAGTTTGTTTAAGGAAAGAAGGAGGAGGGGATACACACACATTGTCGAGGAGCCTGATGTTTGCAGTAGGAAATGTAGAAATAGACGGCTACTGTACCCTAAAGATTATTCTTAGGGTCTAAGCCCAGAGCAGCTACTAAGCCTGTAATCCAGTCTCCACTAAAGACTGAGACAATTACTGCAGTAACTCAAGTGGAGAGAGAGCTATTGAATTACTGGGATAATTGTCTCCATTTCTTTTCCTTTCCTTTTTGTTTGGAGAGAGAGAAAGAGAGAAGAGAAGGGGAGAGGGAGAACAAAGAGAGAGAGGGGAGAGGGGAGAGAGAGATCCTGTCTGCCCATGTCAGTATGACCTGCATCGCTAGGCTGGGACTGCCTCTTAAGTCCTTAACTTTTTGAGTAAATATTTTATGGGGCCCATATGGGCCTTGGCAAGATCTTGAGGCTCCTGAAACTGAGCCTTTTCACCCTCATTAGCTACTTTTCTCTTTCAATCAATGTCTTGGAAAATAAAAGGGGAAAATTGATTTGAAAATAAAATGGTATTTAAAGTTTCACATCATTTGCAAGTCACAACCAGCTTTTTGCAGTTTGGGAGGGATTTCACATCATCCAGTCTTGAAGGGGGGTGGTGGTGAATAGGATGATCTCCCAAATTCTGAGCTTGCAGGTGGGCTGTGCAAGGGGAAGGCTCTGCCCAACACTTGGCACCCTGAGTGAGTTGGATATTTCTGCGCTCCAAATAGGTCTTGGTGCTGAGGGCCGACTTTGAAGGAAGGGGCTGCATTTCTCTGGGCCAGTTGTTTCTCTGAGAGACACTCAACAAAGATGTTTTCTGTTACAGGCAGAACGATTACTCCAGAGACATCAAGAGTTTCCAGACAACTGAATGCAAGATAAGAAAGGGGATATCTTGGAGAAGATAGACTGGCCATCTCCACTGGGACGCGTCTGTATGGTGCATTATTGACTTCAAGGCAAGAGGCCACGAAAGCGCTATTCCTTAAGACAGTAAACTCTCTGTTTTCGGAAGTGAATGGAGAAAAGGGGTGTTTTGGTTCCTTCTATCAGTTTCCAGAAATGAGTATATTGTACGGTGTGCTCCCAACGACAAAGCTACTGAATATCATTTACCGTTACTTGGATGATTCAGAAGCCCTTCTGGGATCTCATCAAGATAAACAGCAAATATTTTGTGCTGCAGCTTGGTGGAGGAGCCATTTTTCAATGACTTCTAGTAAAGAGTCAGAAAAAAAATTGCCTCTCTCTATTATAACATATTCTAAAGCAGTCACTCAATCAATGAGAACCTATAGCTTACCTGTAACTGTCAAGTGATTATACCAGATATGTGGGGAGTACGAAGTGGAAGCTACGGAGCCACTGGTTGCCAACAAAGTTACACCTGCACAGGGCCTTTGTCAAAAGTCAGTGTTTGGGCTCTGTAATGGGTTTAATAGACCTGCCCCTAATGCCTTCTCTGCCTTTTTAATTTGCCTTTCTGTTCTGCAGAGTGTAGAGAGCTAAAATTCCCCATCTCCCTTACCTGTAGGTTCTGGATGTGACTTAGATCCAGCCATTATGTTACACGGGTGCAAAGTGCAAAGTCCTAGAAGTAGAGGTCATCTTTGATGCTTGCTTTTTTGTTGTTGTTGTTTTGCTTTTTTCTTTTGGGTACTGGGTATTACACCCAGGAACATTTTACCGCTGAGCTACACCCCTAGCCCTATTTTATTTTTTATCGTGAATCAGGATCTCACTGCTGTCAAGGGTCTCCCTATATTGCTGAGGCTGGCCGCCAACCTGTGACCCCGTCTCAGCCTCCCAAGTCCTGGAATGACAGGCATGTGCTGCCATGCCTGGCTGCTTCTGTTTTTCACTTTTACTTTTGTGTGCTGGGGGTGGTACCAGGGACTCCTCACCCTAGGCAAGCTACCACTAAGCTACACCTTAGACCTGGAGTTTGCATTTCTGCTGCATCATTAGCATAAGCTGTGGGTGTCAAGAGGTGGGTCAGAGGGGTCTCCTTGTGCAGATGAGAGTTAAAGCCTGTCTGGTCTGGTGTGGAGCCAGCCTCCTGTCCATGACAGCCTCCTCGGTGTGGTGGCCTCCTGACTTTGGCAATCATACTGTGGTTTAGGAAGTGGCAGTTTCCTAATCTTGGGTGAGCCAAGATCTACTGTGTGGCTTCAGGAGCCGTTTCTGAAGTCTCCACCTTTGTCTACTCCCTTGGCTGTCTCCATTCTTGCCCTGTAATAAACCTCGTCATGCCCAAGCCTGCTCGAGTGTCCTCTTCAATCAAACTATGACTATGACTATTTTTTGTTTTTGTTCTTATAAATCCTAGAAGGATTATAGGCAACAGACTTAAAAGAAATTGAAAATCTGGATTTGTCTTTTCCTGCATTGATTGGGTTTGAAGGGAGCACTGATGAGGTTAGCTTTGGAGTATGGAATACTTTAGCATTGGCGAATGGAATACTGGCAGTGCGTGATGTACAATGGCTACATAGCTACTCCACACAGCATCCACTGGCCACTGGGAATGAAGGGCTCTGGAAGTGCAGTGAGTGTCTGCTGACCACTATGGTGAGAGTGAAGGACACAAGCACTGAGACGTTAGGGGCTGAGAAAATGGTGTGCTAAGAATTTTAAATATTTATGAGGCACAATTAGAGAACCACAGAATGTTTACAACTTCATGTGGCTGCAGGGCCAATGCATTTGAATATCAAACGCAGTTTGATCCCATAGGTTGGTGATGAAAAGATGATCAGAACTCACAGCATCACTAGATCTCTTATACAAAGTTTTAGTAATGATTGGGAAAAAGAGGGACCCTGAGAACTGAAAGGGCGCCATGTGGGTGGTTCCAATTAAACTTGTGCACACAACCCCCGAGCCCCCTTGGATCTCCCTTGCCAAGAGAAATATCTACTCCTCCCCGGTCTGATGAGGCCGGTCCTTCAGCTGCTTAGAGACTCTGTAATGATCTTGCAGAGGTTTCCTTGAGACAGGCGGCCAGTTTTCCTCCTGCCCCCATCTACCACCACTCGTCATTGTAGAGTTCTAATGAGAGTCAGACCCCAGCATGCCCCAGAAGGGTAAGTACAGGAGCTTTAGGCAAATAATTGCAAGATTTTGCTAATTTTAAAAAATTATTTATTTATTTATTTTTGGTGGTACTGAGGGTGGAACCCAGGGGATTTTCTACCTCCGGGTTATTCTACCAGACCTATTTTATATTTTTTTTATTTGGAAACAGGGTCTCACTAAGTTGCTGAGAGCATCACTAAGTAGCCGAGGCTGTTTCGAACCTGTGCGATCCTCCTTTCTCAGCCTCCCAAGCACAGGGATTACAAGCGTGCGCCACCACGCCCGGCTAGATTCTGCTAATTTAAATCTGTGAATATGGAGAATATGTGTGGGAATGGATTATAAGAATGTAGGCCACAGTGGACAAAGCAAAAATTTCAGTCTAACTTGAGGTAATGGAGTGTGTACATTCCCTACAGACTCTGGATTATATCTCTGATGACAGCCAGGAATGGTTGTAACTCAGCCTATCTGACTGGAAATAAGACCAAATAGTGGCATTCTTGGAAATAAATTCAGATGCCAGAGATTCATAGCATAATATATATGGGAGGAATCCAAATACTTGGAAAAAGGAATATTTTGAACAGCTTTTCATGTGTGGTCCAATTACCCACAAGATGCCCTTCTCATCAAGGCATTCATAACACACTTGGGAGAAACAGTATTACAGCAGAGCCCTCCTTAGACCAGGGTAAAGGCAGGGGATGCTACTGAAATGGGCGTTTTCAGATCAGCGGGTCTTTTAAGATGCTGGAATGGCAGCAGGCAAGCAGCAATACTTAAATTACAGAAGTAAGGTGAAAGAAGCTTCCTACAGCAAGAAGAGAGTGGCAATTTGATCTTGGTTGGTGATTAATTGATCACTGAGTTTCTAGTCATGAATAGATGGCCAGGCTACTGGGGATCGCACTTAAGATTCATCCACCTCATTATCTATCTTATATCATCCATATATATTATATGATACATAATAAAATACTATATACCTAGGAAATAGGCCCAACTTGAGTTACAAGGGTGAAAATTCAAAGGTCTTCACTCAGTGTCCGGATTGTAGTGATTTATAAGCTTAGCACTCTTGAATGCAGGGGTGGGGGAGGGAGCAGGATCCTTAGCCTCCTACCATGGGAAGGTAGTACATAGCTCCCTCCAAACCTTTCTCAAAGAAACATGTAACTATTTAATACCCAGCTCTGCATGGGGAAAAGGATGATCCAAGAATTTTGAGTGCTTACCGGATTCTAGCTTTCATTAATATTAATCTCCTAAGACCCAGGATACTGTAGTCCTCTAGAGATGATAAATGGAATTCAGACATGAGTTTATCTCTTGGTGACCTCAGTGAGTTTGTGACATTATCTCGTGATCATTTCCCCACCTCTTTAATGCAGAGAGTAGGCACTTCAGCAACTAGACAACTGCCACATTAGCTTTGCAGAACAAAGAATATTAACTACGAAGGGTTCAGTAGACCTGGACTAATCCTACTTATCAAAATATTAAAACAAACTCAAATACTGCAACCCCAAGGAAATCATAGAGATTAGCACTATCATAGGAGGTAAAAAAAAAAAAGTGAATGGATGGTGATTCCTCTCATATTTGTATTTAACTCATCTATTTGGCTTTTTTTTTTTTTTTTTTTTTTGGTGGTACTGGGGATGGAACCCAGGGGCCTTCTACCTCTGGGCTACACGCTCAGACCTATTTTATATTTTATTTGGAAACAGGGTCTCTTAAGCCAGCTGAGGCTGGCTTCAAACCTGCGCGATCCTCCTGTCTCAGCCTCCCAAGCCTGGGGATTACAAGCGTGTGCCACCACGCCCAGCTCTATTTAGCTTTTTAAAGATAAACTATGGATCTTGGAGATTGACAGAGGGCTATCATAAGCAATCAAATAGTGACTTCAGTTGTATTTGCTGTCCCATAGGTCAAATCAACATAACTTCTGGTACCTGTTTTGGAGCCATAAACTTGGCAAATATGTATATTTTTCTTGTTCTATTTGGTAAAGAATAGAAAATCAGTTTGTTTTTAACTTCACAGAGATAATAGTACGTCTCCCAGTCATATCTCTGGTCTTGTCACTGATCATTAGTACATCATGCCACAGAACATCACACTGGTCCACTGTATTGATGACATTCTGTTGGGCTTGGTGAAAGAAGTAGCATGTGTTCTTGTCTAAGATAGAAGATTATATATATATATATATATATATATATATATATATATATTTTTTTTTTTTGGTGGTACTGGGGGTTCCTGGAAGCCCTTCTACCTCTGGGCTACACTCCTGGACCTATTTTATTTTTGGAAACAGGGTCTCTTAAGCCAGTGAGGCTGGCTTCGAACCTGTGCGATACTCCTGTTTCCGCCTCCCAAGCGTAAGGATTACAAGTGTGCGCCACCACGCCTGGTACAAGATAGAAGATATTTTAAAAAATTATAATAAGCTGAGTGTGGTGGCGCATGCCTGTGATCCTAGTATGTGGGAGGCTGAGACAGGAAGATTACAGGTTTGAGGCCAGCCTCAGCAACTTAGCGGAGCACTCTGCAACTTAGCAAGACCTTGTTCAAACTAAAAAAAATAAAATAAAATAGGGCTGGGAGTGTGACTCAGAGGTAGAATGTCTATGGGTTCAATCACCAGTACCTCCCAAATCATAATAATATAAGGGTTTGTCACCTCAGGAAAGTTTCTAGAAGGCCACTGGTCTGGCACATTCTGAGATAGTCCATCTAAAATGAAAAACTAATCGTTGGGCCTCCGTCTAAGAAAGAGGCCCACACTTGGCGGACATCTTTTGGCTATTGTAAATAACATCACAGTTAGATATGATGCTCTGCTTTATGGAGTGACCCACAAGGCTGCCAGCTCAGAGAAGGGCCCAGAGTACTAAAAGGCTTTTCAGATGGTCCAGGCTGCAGAGCAAGTAGCGCTGCCACTTGGCCCTAGAAACTCAGCTGATGTAATGGTGGCTGAACTGTCTGTATCAGAAGAGGACTCTCTCTGCCTTGCTGGGAGAATTACAGTGCAGTTCCCCAGGAGTGTCAAATCATACCGTATGTATAGATGATTATTCTCCCTTTGAGAAACAAAGGGAGAAGCAAACAGGCCTGGCTTGCTTCTCCTGAGCAGTGCACGTGAGCTGGGTGTTACCTGATGAGCCATGCTATGAGAATGGCTCTCCTCATTCTTCATTATCCGGCACCTCATTGTTCCTGGTCTTAAAGACACAGTACATTGCCAGGCACACTCCCAAGGCATCACCTCCTGCTGAGTCACCTCTCCCTCCATCAACACCTCGAGGTTCTTGGGGGAAGGGCTCAATGAGCATGTTGCTTGAGATAGAACAGAAAACTAAGTCCAGTGCAATAACTATTCTTTCACTTTGGATAGAATATCTTAAAATGCCCCAGGCCACTAGCCTTCCATAAATTTTATGAAGGTGCCAAACCCCTTATATTATTTGATTAAAAAATATTTTCTGCGGAACCAGTCACATGATAGACTTTCATTTGGAAGTCAAGTGACAGCATTGCAGCCCCACTCAGGGTGACGTTGAAGCACAAAAGGAAAAGAAAACTTCTCAATGGGCAGAACTTATCAGTGTTACCCGAAAATAAAAATGTTCAGAACCCATGCCAACACAGATTCATTGATAAAGGCTAATGGAAACAGATTAGCTGGATGGCCAGGGATTTGGAAGGATAAAAGATTGGAGGATTAGTGGTAAGAAGGAATGGGGAAAATGTATGAGAACAGAACTTGTAGGATGGGCACAAAATGTGAGCACAGGTGTGACCCACGTTTTTCACAATAGGGTGCATATTGAGAAGAAATTGCTGAAAAATTGGACACATGGACTTGTTTTGTACGTGTAAGTCTTTCCCTCCAGTCTGACAGATTGTTTCCTCACAATTAAATCCAGGGTATGCATTTTTGGCAAGAATGCCTCCCAACCAATGTTGTGTCTTTCTCAATGCAAAACACCAGGAGGCACATAGTATCAGTTTGTCCCCTTGGATTGGAATTTGAGATCGTCACTGAACGTTTTGAGCATCTTGGACCAATGAACCCAAAGGCAAAGAGGGGTCACTATGATGCCAGCCAAGGGATTAATCCCAATAATCAAGGGGGAAATAGAACTGCTGTTATATGACGGTCATAGCAGGGAGTACGTTTGGAACCCAAATTATCTTTTTTCTTTTTTGTGTGTGTGGTACTGAGGGCATTCTACTCCGATGCACCCTCAGCCCTTTTTTATTATTATTTAAGAGCAAGGTCTTACTAAATTACTGACAGCCTCACAAAGTTGCTAAGCGAGGCTGGCTTCAAACATGTGATTCTCCTGTCTCAGCCTCTCAAGTACTGGTATTACAAGTGTGCACCACCATACCCAACTCCCAAATAATTATTTGATAAAACTCAAAGTAATGTTATGCCCAGTTGTAAAAAATTACATTTTAAGCCGGGTGTGGTGGCGCACGCTTGTAATCCCCGCGCTTGGGAGGCTGAGACGGGAGGATCGCACAGGTTCAAAGCCAGCCTCAGCGCTTAGTGAGGCTCTCAGCAACTTAGTGAGACCCTGTTTCCAAATAAAAATATAAAAATAGGTCTGGGAGTATAGCCCAGAGGTAGAAGGCCTCTGGGTTCCACCCCCAGTACCACCAAAAAATTTACATTTTATTAGCATTATATATTTAATATGTATATGTAATTATTTATATATTTAGCATTAACTTTTAATGTTAAGACTGTAGAGAACTAGTATAACCAGGATTACCAAGATTTACTAGGAATGAAGATTTGGATAACTCCATTAACTAAAAACCTGGTCTAGCTATGATGCTGACTGAGGGTAAAAGTAATTTATAATGAGTTGTGGAGGAAAAAATTATAAATTCCAATGATAGTCTGTGAATGGAATGAGAGTATAACAACTACCAATATTTTCTTCCTTGTTCTGTTACATACATTAAAAAAATTTTCTCCCCTTTCTTCCCCTTCCCTCACAATTCTATGAATTGTCCACTGATGGTGGTAAGCTTTACAAGGTAATTTTTGTGTTATAGAATATCATGATGAGACTGTGTCTAAACTAGGAATGGAATGAGTGGCACCCAGACATAGATATAGAAACGTAGGGGACTTTGAGCCTATCCTTTTTTTTTTTTTTTGGTGGTACTGGGGTTCCTGGAAGTCCTTCTACCTCCGGGCTACACTCCCAGACCCATTTTATATTTTTATTTAGAAACAGGGTCTCCTAAGCCAGCGCGTGCGGCTGGCTTCGAACCTGCGCGATCCTCCTGTCTCCGCCTCCCAAGCGCGGGGATTACAAGCGTGCGCCACCACGCCCGGCCTGAGCCTATCCTTTTATTTGGGAGGTGAGTGCCTTTTTTTTTTCTTCAGGAACCGTTATATTAATAGTGCTTGGAAGTTTAAATATTGGGAGAAGGTAAGTTTGAATGTTAAGTAAATAGAGGAACAGTCAATGGAATTTATGGTGGATTGGTGCCCAATAGTCAAGTTTTCTTCTTGGAGAACTTCTCTCAACTGAAAAAGTTAAAAAGTAAAAAATTATTTTTTCCTGGACTCTCTTGCAGCTCAGATTATAGATGCCATGTAAGTTGAGCCAGTTAGACTCATGCTAGACCTGAAAAGCAGAAGTGAGTTAGAAGCACTATTTTTGCTGCTCTTGCTTTTTTTTTTTTTTTTTTTTTGCCAGAAAGTTTAGTTATGGAGGGATTTTTTTTTTTTTTTCTGTAACAGCATTCACATAGACACTTGGGCCTGGTCACTAAGTTGGTGGGTACTGAGAGGCTTCCCACAGGCATCCTTTCTGTAGGTATGCATCATGGCCAGTATGGTGCAACTTTCTGATGTGGCAGTTTCCTTACTCTAGCACCTTCCTGATATTGTTTTTTGTTTGTTTGTTTGTTTGTTTGTTTGTTTTTCTGTATGTGTGGTACTAGGGATTTACCCAGGAGCATTCTACCTCTGAGCTACACACCTAGCCCTATTTTATTTTGAAATGGGACCTCATTAGGTTGCAGATGGCCTTGCTAAGTTGCTGAGATGGTCTTTGAACTTCAGATCTTTGTGTCTCAGCCTCTCGAGTACTGGGATTACAGGAGTGTGCCTCCATGCCTGGCTGCCAGCTGCTTTTGATCACACAAGAGGCAGAAGCACTTCTGGTAACCATTTCTATATTGTGCCTTTTTGTTCCTGAAAGCTTGACTTGAGGGCCATTTCTCCAGTTCTCCAGTGATTCAGCAAGCTACTTAATATCCTGTAGTAAATGTTTTTCCTGCTCACACAAGGTATGTTAGATTCAACATACATTTTTTGTGAGCAAGCTTGCATTTAAATGTCAACTTCCATTTAGCTGATCAATGCAGGGATTTAGGAATCAACTTTCCTGCACCAATATTTTATATGAGGAATAAGCAAGATTTGGCTATGACTTCCGTATTAATCATGGTTACGCTGTCTATTCTTTTGGAGAGAAATCTGTCAAAAATTATGTGTCAGTTTATGTTTTTTATTTGTCTTTTTATTGACATTTCAGTCTGATAGGAAACAGTTATGAGTTGGACATTCTGAGTTGCTGAGGCTGGCCATGAACCTGCGATCCCCCTGTCTTGGCCTCCCAAGTACTCAGATTATAGGCAAGCACCACCACGCTGGGCTGGATTCTGTATTTTTAAAGACTCCCAAAGGATTTCAATTTGTAGTCAAGGTTGGGAATCACTGTCATCCAGGGGTGGAGGGAGAGAGAGAGAGAGAGAGAGAGAGAGAGAGAGAGAGAGAGAAAGAGAGAGAGAGAGGGGGAAGAGAGGAAGAGAAAGAGAGGTGATTTCTTAGTTATGGATGAGTTGGAATTGGGAAGAGATAATATACTAGTAAAGTAGTAAATTTATAATCTTAGTGAGAAATTTGAAATAAAGTCTCACTGGGCTAAAATGTCGGTGCTGGCAGGGCTGAGTTCCTGTCCTGGGACTGCTGGGGGAAATGTGTTTTCTTACCTTTTTCCAGCTTCCAGAGGGTGCCTGCATGCCTTGGTTCTTGGCCCCATTCCATCTTCAGAGCCAGCAAAGGCTGGTTGCTTCTCACAGTGCTGTCTCTTTCTTTCTCTTCTGCTTCTCCTTCCACGGTTCAGGACCCTTAGATCACATTGGCCCACTGGGATAAGCCCAAATAATCTTGTCAAAGCCATATATTTAGAATTAGCCTGCTGGGGGGACTTCTGGGAAGATGGCGACCGAGAAAAGCAGGGCTTAAAAGCCCCGCTAAGAACCACTCTCCATTACCACAAAATCAGCGCCTTTCATAGCCAGAAAACACCATCACCAGAGAAACAAAAAAATCACCAGGCTCCAGAGAGAAAGCGGACTGAGAACAGAGCTCAGAGCCACAGAGGAGATACACCGGCCTCACGCCCGAGGACACGACAGCAGCGCCATACTGCCGGCGGCAACGGTGAGTTCACCGGACAGCTACAGCAAGCCGAGGTGAGCCGCTGCGGAATAGCCAGGCGGGATTTTTCAGCGCAGGGAGCATCTAAAGCTCCCAGTGGCTGAGCTCAGCACACGCTGCAGGGACTCAGAGTGGAACTCAAAACCAAGAAGAAATACGCCAGCCTCACGGCCGAGGGCGTAACAGCGGCGCCATATTGCCACCGGCGGCAGCAGCAGAGCGAATTCACCGAGTCCAGTACAGCTACATCTGCGTACTCAAGAACAGTGAGTCAAATTGCGGGCCACAGAGGAGAAATCCCAGTATTGTACTCCCTGGGACTTGACCCAGTGGGGGAGTGGCGGTGGCAGAGATATCACACCATAGAAGAACGTGCAACCTTGCACCCCCCATAGTTTAAAGCAGCCTCTATCGACTCCCTGGGTCGGAGACTCTGTGATACAACCCAGTAAAGGAGTAGTGGGGTCTGAGATAATACAGACTCGAGATCCAGGCAACCTTAAGTGAAGTCATAGTGACCCAAGGGAAGAACCCAGAGAAGGCACAAACTTCCAAAATCATGGGAAAGAGGAATAACAATGGAGCAATGAATGCCCACAACCCCACAGCATCAGAACCCGATAAAACAGAAAATCAGAGATTTCTAGAAGATCAAATCAGAAAAATAACTGTAGAAATAATAGAGGTGCTTCGAAAAGAACTCAGAGAGAGCCAAAAAGAGATAAAGGATGCAATTAATGAAGTAAAGGCCTCAATTCAAAGCACAAACAACCGATTAGAACACATGGAGAACAGAATCTCGCTCTTAGAAGATGAGCAATCCAAAAATGAACGCATAGTTTCTAATCTAGAAAAAAATATCCGACAGCAGGAATCTGACATTGAAGAAATATGGGCCCATTTTAAGAGAGCTAACCTAAGAATAATTGGAATAGAGGAGGGAAAAGAAAGTGAAACCAAAGGGATCAACAATCTCTTCAAGGAAGTAATAGCAGAAAATTTTCCAAACATAGAGCAAGAAGTCGATACACAGGTCCAGGAAACTTATAGAACTCCCTTTAGACAGGATCGGAGAAGAGGATCCCCACGCCACATAATTGTCAAAATGACCAATGTGGAAGCCAAGCAGAGAATCTTAAAGGCAACAAAAGCAAAGGGCCAAGTGACATTCAGAGGCAAACCAATTAGAATCACTCCAGACTTCCCAAACCAAGTCATGAGAGCCAGAAGGGCTTGGAGTAACATATTCCAAACTCTGAAAGAAAACAACTTCCAGCCAAAAATTTCCTACCCAGCAAAGCTTTCTATCAAATTAGATGGGGAAATAAAAAGCTTCCATGACAAACAGAAACTGAAGGAATTTATGTCTTCAAAACCAGCGCTAGAGAAAATACTCAAAGAGAGTAACCACAAAGAAGAAATAGGTAACACACACCAGAACCAGAGAAACAAGAGTTTCCATCCAACAGTCAACTAAGATTGGTTATCTGTGGAGATTCATTATTTATGTTAGTCTTTTACCTATCTCTAAATGGTATTGTTTGCCTTTATTGTTGTTAATTTTTAGGATTTCTAGTTGGAATATTAATATACCTTCAGATATAGCATTTGGAAATATTTTATCCCATTCTATTAGTAACTTTTAACTCTGTTTACATTGTCTTTGGATATACAATATGTTTTTTATTTTTTAGGGAGTTTGTATACTTTTCTGTTGCCTGTGCCATTGAAATCATATCCAAGAAATCACTGCCAATTTCAGTGTTGTGAGGTTTTATGACCCAGATTTTCTTCTAAAAGTTTATAGTCTTAAGATTTATATTTAGGTCTTTTATCTATTTTGAGTTAATACTTGTATATGGGATTAGGTAAGGGTCCAATTTTATTCTTTTCCATGTAAGTATTATTTTTCAACAATATTTAGTTAAAAGATTATTATTTCCACCACCAAAGGTTCGTGGAAACCTTGTCAAAAATAACTTGATAACATAGGGAAGAATTTAGCTCTAGGCTTGTATTTAACTCCAGTGGTTTATATATCTGCCTTTAGAACAGTACTACACTGTTTCAACTATTGTAGCTTTATATGGTTTGAAATCAGAAAATATATATCTTCTAGCTTTGTTCTTTTTCAAGATCGTTTTGGGTATCTAGAATCCATATTCCATATTAGGATAGATTTTTTTCTGAAAAATAAATATATAAATATATGATAGTTTCACCTAAAAAATAGGAAAAAAAAATATTCTCTGGTAAGAAAGAAAGCAAAAAGAAATATTGAAATGTTATCTTTAAGTCATCAAAATCTTGGCATCAGACAAATGAAACTGTTATGTGAGATTATCATTTTTAATTTTGGATAAATTGCTATAATACTAGATGTCAACCACTATGCCAAGCATGGGAAGGAGGGATGGGGAGAGAATGGGGTGGGGATCGGGTGGGGGCTGACTGGGTGATGTGTGCATGTATGTCTACAAAAGTTTGTATCCCACTATGATGTATGAATACAGTGCACCAATAAAAAAATAAAAAATAAATAACCCTAAAAAAAAAAAGAATTAGCCTGCTGGACTCTGTTTAGACAATCCCGAGACCCCTGGAGAAACCAGGCCCAGTAAGACGCTGGGTTCTGGGCGGGGGTCGCGGGCGGGGCACGCCAGATGGGGCCCGGGTCGCGGGACTCTGGGCCCCTGCCGAACTGCGCGTAGCACGCCAGACCCCTGGAGAAACCAGGCCCAGTAAGACGCTGGGTTCTGGGCGGGGGTCGCGGGCGGGGCACGCCAGATGGGGCCTGGGTCGCGGGACTCTGGGCCCCGGCCGAACTGCGCGTAGCACGCCAGACCCCTGGAGAAACCGGACCCAGTAAGACGCTGGGTTCTGGGCGGGGGTCGCGGGCTGGGCACGTCAGATGGGGCCCGGGTCGCGGGACCCTGGGCCCCGGGCCGAACTGCGCGTAGCACGCCAGACCCCTGGAGAAACCAGACCCAGTAAGATGCTGGGTTCTGGGCGGGGGTCGAGCACAGGGCACGCCAGCTGGGGCCCGGATCGCGGGACTCTGGGTCCTGGCCGAACTGCGAGTAGCTCGCCAGACCCCTGGAGAAACCGGGCCCAGAACAGAAAAAGATAAAGAAAAATATCGGAGAGGTGGTAAGAAAGCCGTTATGGATGCCAGGACACTGGAGATGCAGACAAAACTTATCTAAATGCATTGGAACTTATGGAAAAATTTGCCGTGAAAGAGGACTGCTATTTCTCTATATTGTTAAGAATCTCAGACATCACATATAAGGAGAGAGTTTAGCGGAGACCAAGGAGAAATGCGGTGTTGAAAGAGTTCTTCGCGATGGTGGTGGAGACTTGTATTCAGGAGAAGCAGAAACTGGATCTTACCAACTTTATTTTTTTGGAGAAATTACACCAAATGTCAAATGCTACCATCACGCATGCTTAGGAAGACTGGACAACATTCAGAGTGGAAAAAGAGCCTGGGAAGGATTTGAAACGGTGGAGGCAGTGGCAATGCCAGTGGCCAATATTCGGGGGAGGAAGAGATCTGATACATTACAACTAGAACCTTTGAAATAATAACCACAGAGACAGTGATCGGAACCTGCTGAGGGGTTAGGCGGGCGCCGGGGCCAGTGGCCGACATCGGAGCTTGCTGTGAGGCAAGGCCACTACTGAGGCCTCCGTGGCCGGGATTGGAACCTGCAGAGGGGTTAGACCGATGCTGGGGCCAGCGAGGCCGGCATTGGAGCCTGCCATGATGCAAGGCTTGTGCTAGGGCCTCCGAGGTCGGGTCCGGAACTTGCTGAGGGGTTAGGCCGGTGCTGGGGTCAGCGAGGCCGGCATCGGAGCCTGCTGTGAGGCAAGGCCAGTGTTGGGGCCCCCGAGGACGGGACCGGAGCCTGCTGAGGGGTTAGGCCGGTGCTGGGGCCAGCGAGGCTGGCATCAGAGCCTGCCATGAGGCAAGGCTGGTACTTGGGCCTCCGAGGCCAGGATAAGAGCCTGCCGAGGGGTTAGGCCGGTGCTGGGGCCAGCAAGGTCAGCATCGGAGCCTGCCGTGAGGCAAGGCCGGTACTGGGGCCTCCGAGGCCAGGATAAGAGCCTGCTGAGGGGTTAGGCCAGTGCTGGGGCCAGCGAGGCCGGCATCGGAGCCTGCCTTGATGCATGACCAGTGCTGGGCCTCCAAATCCGGGATCGGAGCATGCCAAGGGGTTAGGCCGGTGCTGGGGCCAGCGAGGCCGGTATCGGAGCCTGCCTTGAGGCAAGGCCGGTACTGGGGCCTCTCAGGCCGGGATCGGAGCCTGCCCAGGGGTTAGGCCGCTGCTGGGGCCAGTGAGGCCGGCATCGGAGCCTGCCTTGAGGCAAGGCCGGTACTGGGGCCTCGAGGCCAGGATAAGAGCCTGCCGAGGGGTTAGGCCGGTGCTGGGGCCAGCGAGGCCGGCAGCGGAGCCTGCCGTGAGGCAAGGCCGGTACTGGGGCCTCCAAGGCCAGGATAAGAGCCTACCGAGGGGTTAGGCCGCTGCTGGGGCCAGCGAGGCCGGCATCGGAGCCTGCCTTGAGGCAAGGCCGGTACTGGGGCCTCTGAGGCCGGGATCGGAGCCTGCCGAGGGGTTAGGCCGCTGCTGGGGCCAGCGAGGCCGGCAGCGGAGCCTGCCGTGAGGCAAGGCCGGTACTGGGGCCTCCGAGGCCAG
This sequence comes from Muscardinus avellanarius, assembly GCF_963383645.1. Taxonomy (NCBI): domain Eukaryota; kingdom Metazoa; phylum Chordata; class Mammalia; order Rodentia; family Gliridae; genus Muscardinus; species Muscardinus avellanarius. Next base: position 32,230,548 of record NC_137786.1, on the reverse strand, counting down.
GATAAGAGCTTGCCGAGGGGTTAGGCCGGTGCTGGGGCCAGCTAGGCCGGCATCGGAGCCTGCCATGAGGCAAGGCCGGTACTGGGGCCTCCGAGGCCAGGATAAGAGCTTGCCGAGGGGTTAGGCCGGTGCTGGGGCCAACGAGGCCGGCAGCGGAGCCTGCCGTGAGGCATGACCAGTGCTGGGGCCTCCGAGGCCGGGATCGGAGCATGCCGAGGGGTTAGGCCGGTGCTGGGGCCAGCAAGGCCGGCATCGGAGCCTGCCATGAGGCAAGGCCTGTACTGGGGCCTCCGAGGCCAGGATAAGAGCCTGCCGAGGGGTTAGGCCGCTGCTGGGGCCAGCGAGGCCGGCATCGGAGCCTGCCTTGAGGCATGACCAGTGCTGGGGCCTCCGAGGCCAAGATCGGAGCCTGCCGAGGGGTTAGGCCGGTGCTGGGGCCAGCGAGGCCGGCATCGGAGCCTGCCGTGAGGCAAGGCCGGTACTGGGGCCTCCGAGGCCAGGATAAGAGCCTGCCGAGGGGTTAGGCCAGTGCTGGGGCCAGTGAGGCCGGCATCGGAGCCTGCCTTGAGGCAAGGCCGGTACTGGGGCCTCTAGGCCAGGATAAGAGCCTGTCGAGGGGTTAGGCCGGTGCTGGGGCCAGCTAGGCCGGCATCGGAGCCTGCCATGAGGCAAGGCCGGTACTGGGGCCTCCGAGGCCAGGATAAGAGCTTGCCGAGGGGTTAGGCCGGTGCTGGGGCCAACGAGGCCGGCAGCGGAGCCTGCCGTGAGGCATGACCAGTGCTGGGGCCTCCGAGGCCGGGATCGGAGCATGCCGAGGGGTTAGGCCGGTGCTGGGGCCAGCAAGGCCGGTTTCGGAGCCTGCCATGAGGCAAGGCCGGTACTGGGGCCTCCGAGGCCAGGATAAGAGCCTGCCGAGGGGTTAGGCCGGTGCTGTGGCCAGCGAGGCCGGCATCGGAGCCTGCCGTGAGGCATGACCAGTGCAGGGGCCTCCGAGGCCGGGATCGGAGCATGCTGAGGGGTTAGGCCGGTGCTGGGGTCAGCGAGGCCGGCATCGGAGCCTGCCGTGAGGCAAGGCTGGTACTGGGGCCTCCGAGGCCAGGATAAGAGGCTGCCGAGGGGTTAGGCCGGTGCTGGGGCCAGCGAGGCCGGCATCAGAGCCTGCCTTGAGGCATGACCAGTGCTGGGGCCTCCGAGGCCGGGATCGGAGCCTGCCGAGGGGTTAGGCCGGTGCTGGGGCCAGTGAGGCCGGCATCGGAGCCTGCCTTGAGGCAAGGCCGGTACTGGGGCCTCTGAGGCCAGGATAAGAGCCTGTCAAGGGGTTAGGCCGGTGCTGGGGCCAGTGAGCCTGGCATCGGAGCCTGCCGTGATGCATTACCAGTGTTGGGGCCTCCGAGGCCGGGATTGGAATCCTGCCAAGGGGTTAGACCGGTGCAGGGGCCAATGGCCAGCATCGGAGCCTGGCGTGAGGCAAGTTCACTCCTGCGGCCTCCAAGGTCGGGACCAAAGCCAGCTTAGGGGTTTGACTGGTTCAGGGGCCAGCGAGACCAGAACCGGGGCCTCCCATGAGGCAAGGCCGCTGCTTGAGCCAGCGAGGTCTGGATCAGTCCACTGAGTAGCCAGGCCACTACTGGGACCATCAAGAGTGGGATTGGTACTTGCAACGCAGCATGCACAGAGAAATATCGCAGAAAATATAAATCAGACGCTTCTCTTAATCAGCAATAACTAGGAGGAAAAGGGCAACAGGAAGAGGTTGAGCTATAGAAAGGGCCCTATAGTGAAGCAACTAATGTGACCAATCAGAGGGTATGTAATACTGGAGGACGGAGCCTCTTTAAAACGCAGGAGGTACATAAACAAATGTATCAAAGTAAATCACCAAAGAAGTGTGGGATGGAGGGAGGGGGAGGGAATGGGATGGGGGCTGGAGGAGGGCTAATTGGATGATGTGTGCTTGTATATCCTCTCAAGTCTTGTACTCCAATGTGATTGATATATGACTACAATGCACCAATTTAAAAAATAAATTAATTAAAAAAAAAAGACAATCCCAATTTTGTTGACAATATCCAAAGCATCACAGTCAGGAGCCAGTGGAACATATGCCTTCTTCTCTCCACCAGGCCTGATCAGAGCATTGACCTTGGCGACTTCAATGTCATAGACTTTCTTCACAGCCTGTTGGATCTGGTGCTTCTTGGCCTTAACAGCAAAATAAACACAAGAGTGTTGTTGTCTTCTATCTTCTTCATTCTGACTCAGGGGTGGGGGAACTTGATGATGGCACAGTGGTCAAGCTTGGTTCTCCTGGAGGCGCTCTCTCTGGGGTATTTGGGCTGTGTTTGGGGCTGCAGTGTCTTAGGCCACCAGAAGGTTGGTGATGTGTGGATCTTCTTTTTGTGGCCGTGGACACCTTTCAATACTGCCTTCTTGGCCTTCAAAGCCTTTGCCTTGGATCTGGCTTTGGCTGGGGCAGGAGCTTCCTTCTTGGTAAAAGCGGTGTCAAAAGCAATTGATTAAAGCAATTGATTATCTTAATTCTACCTTTAACCTTACTTCCCATTTGCCCCAGACCTGAGATATTCATAGATTCAAGGGATTAGGGTGTGGATACCTTGGGAAAGGCACTATTTTGCATACCATAAGGACTTAAGGGACAAGGGCATAAGGAAGAGACACATTCAGGATTCTTCCACGGTTTTTTTTGTATCAGAAGAGATAACCTGAAGGTTCTCAACTCTCAAATATCACTACGCTAAGCCGGGCGTGGTGGAGTACACTTGTAATCCCCAGCTATAGGTCTGGGAGTATAGCCCATGGGAGTGTATTCTGGAGGTAGAAGGGCTTCCAGGAACCCCAGTACCACACACACACACAAAAAATTACTATGCTCTTAATTCAGAGGTGATGGGAAGTCTGGTAGACCCATACTTCTGTAAAAAGCAGGTTTAGCCAGACTGGCTTGCTATGAAATTAGATCATAATATGGGATTATTTTCCCCACCACGTTCACCTGTTTGCAAAGTTATATTTCAGTGATTTGAAACTTCTTTGCAGTCACCTGGATGCTTGGCTATAGATGATAGGAGGATGGGAATGTGCAAACCTTCTAGTTTGCTCACCTACAGCTTCTTGTTAGGGATCAGGAAGGCCTCATCACACACAGGTCCTGCAGACTAACTAACTGATTTATTTTGTTTTTAAAGAGCCACTCAGTATTAACCATTCTGAAATGAAAATTATTCTGATGGCATATGTCCTCCAAAAGCTATTGCTTTGTATCCAGAACCTGCCTGCTGCAGGCAGACTCGCCTAGCACCCCTGGGACATCTTTTGCAGCTAATCCATCCAGGCAGGTTCATTGGCAAGCTCTTGCTCATGAGGATAGTTCTGAGATTTTTTTTTCTTAGACCTTACCAAATGACTGCTATTACCTGCTTTGAGTATTTTCTTTTTTTCTTTTTTGCATTTCTTTTTTATTGGTATACTATAGTTTCACATCATATTGTGGATCATATTGACAATGGCGTACATTCATACAGTACTTGGTGCCCTCCCCTCATCACTTTCCCCCTCCCAACAATGAGTGTCCAGGCTGACTATGCCACATTCACACTTATTCACATATTCGAATGTAGCTCCTCCATTAATCAACCTCAGTCTTCTTCCTCTCCTACCCTTCTTTTCTAGCTTTGCTGAGGTTTCCCCTCCATTATCTGGAGTCCCTCTGGTATCCCTAATGCTCCCTAGTTTGGGCATATTAGAGGAAACATATTTCCCTTCTCTTTCTGTGCTTGGCTGATCTCATTTAACATAACATTCTCCAGATCTTCCCATTTTCTTGCAAATGACATGATTTTGTTCTTCTTTATTGCTGAGTAGAATTCCATTGTGTGTATTTCCCATAATTTTCCAATCCATTCATCTGTTGATGGTGACCAGGTTGGTTCAATTTTTTGGCTATTACGAATTGTGCTGCTATGAACATAGGTTGCAAATATTACTATAGTTCTCTAATTTTAACCCCTTTAGAAAGATACCCAGGATGCTTTGAGTATTTTCCATGTCAGGATCCTCAGAGCTGTGATCCATGGCATAGAATGCTACAGCTTAGCACTTAATCATGGGCATGCTCTAGCAGACTCTCCAGTTTCTCCAGATTCTGTTTCTCCCCAACTTTGTCACCGGTCCCCTGCTGGTATTCACTCTGCTATTTGCTCACCTGATCTCAAAAGCCTCTGGAGCTACCCTTAAACAGCATCTCTGAATACCTGCTAACTGAGTCCTTGGCTGTCCTCTGTGTCCCCCTGCCCCCACAGGAGCCATGGTAATGGAGAATGGGGGTGAGGTTAGGCTGTAATGTCAGGAGCCACTGACTCACTGGCTGTCCCCATCTAGACTCTCAGGCCCTCAGCCTTATGTCCTGGTCCCTGCATCTTCCTAGTGATGCCAGCAGCTCCTCCCTTCTTTCCCTGCAGCCTGAGCTCCATCTCCTGGGCCCAGCTCCTAAGCTGCTGCTCTGGCTGCCTGGAAACTTCTCTCTCTGGCTAAATTTGAGGCACAATTATATCTCCTATAAGCTGTCAGGGATTTGTATATTATTTACTTTTTATTTACTTACTACATTACAAATATGTATAGACTATCAGCAATATAGTATATGTAATATAATTTATTTACGTATTATTTTCTTATTCCCTAAAGCTGTCAGGGGCTTTCCCCAGTCTCGACTTTCTATTTTTATTTATATTGTCTCCTCTGATGTCGATTCTTTATTCTGTTCTAACTCATATAATGCCATAATATTGTACATGTTGTTATTGAAAAGCTTTTCAAATCCTCCACGGGCCAATACAGGACACAAATAAGTAGAAGAATATTAATGGTTCATGCCCTGCTCCCCAGGGAAAGATTGGTGCTAAACGTGAGCTGTTTATTTCACTTCGGCACATCTAAAAGCAGGAGGGCGGCACAAATGTCCCCCATTTTACTCTGGCGATCAGGGGAGGTCTTTGGTTGCCTGGTTGGGAGAGGGAAGCTTTGCCTACTCAGGCACATGCTGCAGATATTCCAGATAGCTAAATGACCCGCGAAGCCATAACACCAGGGTTGAATCTCAGGGATGAAGAGCGGATGAAGAGCGGATGAAGAAATTCAACATCCAGATCTTTCAATTTTTCAAAGAAAATAAATAGAGTTAACTGCATTTCCACCCATGGGATGTGCTTTCTGGCATGACTGAAAGGGCGTGATGGTCTTAGCTCAATTGGCCGTACATCTAACAATTAGATAAACATGGGCATTTTGGATTGTGCATCTAGGAGGTAAGTTTATCCTGGGGAGAATGTGTAAAACTTGTCTGATCGTTGTTCTCTTTCTTTCTCTTCCCTTCTTCTGCTGCCCCGTCTCTTTCTGTGCAGTCCTCTTGGTTTATCCCCCTCCCTTTCCTAATCCTGGATGGAGTTTCCATGAGGGCCCCACTGTAGGGCTAATAATAGTGGCTGCTGCTATTTATCAAGCCCTAACCACTTGCCAGGCAGTGTGTGGAGCACCCTGGATACATGACCTCACTCATTCCTCCCCACAGCCCTCCAGGAGCTGGGCGGATTTGTGTAATGAGCCCCGTCTGACATGTTGCTTAATTGTGCCATTATATCCTTTGTTGGCACTCTAAATAATACAGTTATTGGTATTCTCAACCTTTTAGTGATTGATTTAAAATATATTGGTAAATATGATGCTGGCCACTAAGAGGGAAAACTAGCAGGCAGACTGTGGGGAACTGGAGTTACGCTTTTTTATTATCATTCTTTTAAAAAATCCCTTCCCTGAGCAGCAATTACTGGGGGCAAATGAAAGTTCTAGAAACCATTGTTTCACATGGAAATGTTACTGCTTCCTTCCCTGAGTAAACAGGTTCTGGTGAGATAGAGCCAGGATGAGTAAGAGAGTAAGCTGTAGGAAGGTGCTAAATTTGAACTCAACCTCTCCCGACAGGCTCGATACTAATCATCATTAGCAAAGCTTAGTCACATGAGAAAACAAAATACCAAATCTCTGCACCGTACACTCCCCAGGTGAGACCTTCCAGGCGGTCTCCGGAAGATCCAAACTTTTGAGTCGGAACAAATGAACCAGGAGAGAAAGGCAGGTAAGTGGAGGCTGCGATTTTAGATTTTTTTTTCTTCTCCACCTTGCCCACTGTCCTAGAAAACCCATCTGTGTGCAGAGATCTCCTGCTTCACAGGTAAAGCCCTGGCTGTCCAGGTGGCTTTCAAAGTCAGAGTCTCAGGTGCTCGGGGACTGGCGGATGTTCCACTGTCAGGCAACCCGACTGTCACCCGGGGCACAGGGCCAACCTGCTCAGGCACGAGGGTGCCGGGGGAGCAGAGCCTTGCATCAGATGCTGAAAGTCTTTCATCAGGCTGCTCTGATGAAGAGGCTGGAACGAGTGGAGTCCTAAACTGATAACTGATGCAACAGGGCAGAGGAGGCTGGTAGTGCTGGGAGTTACGTACCCTCACTGAAAGGAGATTAAAGATGGGAGGGAAGATTAAAGGCCATATCTTGAGGTCCCCACTTTAAATTGTAAACTGCAAGCTGGGCGTGGTGGCGCAGGCTTGTAATCCCAGCGCTTAGGAGGCAGAGACAGGAGGATCGCGCAGGTTCGAAGCCAGCCGCGCTGGCTTAAGAGACCCTGTTTCCAAAAATAAAAAAATAGGTCTGGGAGTGTAGCCTGGATATAGAAGGGCTCCAGGAACCCCAGTACCATCAAAAAATAAAAAATAAAAAAATAATAAATTACCAACTGCATGCTGCCTTAGGACATCCCACTTCTTTTAAGATGATCTAAAAGGGAATATAATTAAGTTATTTAGAGGAAAAGGGATGAGGGATGTTAGATAATACAAATTTATCAGAATATTAACCTTTCAGCTGGGAGTGGTGGCGCACGCCTGTAATGCCAGCATCCAGGAGGCTGAGACAGGAGGATCGCAGTTCTCGGACAGCCTCAGCTACTTAGTGAGGCCCTTTGCAACTTAGTGAGAACCTGTTTCAAAATAAGGAATTAAAAACTTGGGCTGGGGGTGGAGCTTGGCGGTAGAATGCCCCTGGACTCCATTCCCAGTATTGCAAAAAGTAAAAAGAAGAAAAAAAAAAGAATATTAACCTTTCTTGGTTTTATTAATGTTTGGACAGAAGTTTTATTGTTCCTGTTGTTATAAATTTGGAAATAAAAGCTTCAGTGTTTAAAAATAACAACTTCCATTGGGCGTGGTGGCTCACGCTTGTAATCCCAGTGCTTGGGAGGCTGAGACAGGAGGATGACGCAGGTTTGAAGCCAGCCTCGGCTACTTAGTGAGGCTCTCAGCAACTTAGTGAGATCCTGTTTCGAAATAAAATATAAAATAGGTCTGGGAGTATAGCCCAGAGGTAGAAAAGCCCCTGGGTTCCACCCCCAGTACCACACACACACACACACACACACACACACACACACACACAACTTCCTATGGTGCCACTGCCTCCTCCTTCTCCTTCTTCTTCATCACCCTATCTCCCCAAATACCAGGTTCTAACCCCTAAAACCTATAAATGTTACCATATACTGGGAAAGTATCCTTGCAGACATGACTAAGTAAAGGATCTAGAACTGGAGATATTACCCTGGATTACCCAGTGGGTCCTGAAAATGTAATCGCAATGTAATTCTTATAAGATGAAAACAGATTTGACACACATAGAAGAGAAGACAATGAGATTCATGGTGGCAGAGGTTGGAATGATGTGGTCACACACCAAGGACTGGCAGCAGCCACTAGAAGTGTAAGATACAAGGAGCAGATTCACCCCGAGAGCCTCTGGAGGGAGCATGGCCTTGTGGACACCTCGATTTTGGCCCAGTGATACCGATTCTGGACTTCTGGGCTCCAGCACAGTGAGAGAACATATGTCTGTTTTAAGCCACTCAGCTTCTGGTAACTTGTTACAGCAACCACAGGAAACTAATACATAACCTGAACCCAATGGGTTAGATTGCTTCAGGGAAACAGAAAATAGTTAACAGGGATTGTCAGTGGGTTTGGAAGTGTGATAAGGGTGTGAATGCAACTTCTGTGGTTTATTTATTTATTTATTTTGCAGAAGTGGGGACTGAACCCAGTTGCATTCTACCTCTGAGCTACACCCTCAGCCCCATTTTTTTCCTTCCTTCCTTCCTTCCTTCCTTCCTTCCTTCCTTCCTTCCTTCCTTCCTTCCTTCCTTCCTTTCTTTCTTTCTGTGGTACTGGGGGTGGAACCCAGAGGCTTTCTACCTCTGGGCTATACTCCCAGACCTATTTTATACTTTATTTGGAAACAGAGTCTCACTAAGTTGCTGAGAGCCTCACTAAGTAGCTGAGGCTGGCTTCGAACCTGTGTGATCCTTCTCTCTCAGCCTCCCAAGCGCGGGGATTACAGGCGTGCGGCACCACGCCTGGCTTATTCTTCATTCTGAAACAGGGTCTCACTGAGTTGCAAAGGGCCTCACTAAGTAGCTGGGGCTGGCTGTGAACCTAGATCCTCCTGTCTCAGTCTCCCAAATGCTGGGATTACAAGTGTGCACCACCACACCCGGCATGTGGTTTATTCTGTATATTTCCTTTTCATTTAAATATTTTACGAGAGGACAAATTTATGTACTATTTAAAAATATATGGGGAAAAATTTAATATGCATGTGTGAAGGAGGAGGGAGAAGTTACTGAGGATTGAACCCAGAGGCATTCTACCTTGGAGCTACACACCAGCTCTTTTTATTTTATTTTATTTTGAAACAGGGTTTTGCTAAGTTGCTGAGTCTTGCTGCTAAGTTGTTGCCAGCGCTGATCTTGAACCTGCAATCCTCCTGTCTCTGCCTCCCAAATACCGGGGTTACAGGAATGCACCACCATACTCAGCATAATATATGTCTTTAGAACATGCAGTGGCCAGAGAACTGTAAAGGATTTCCCTAGCATGTTTCCAGGATGTAGTCTTGATTCTTTGAGATCTGTAGGAAGAAAGACTGGGACTCCTTTATACACAGTCACAGTGTCATGACCAGACCTCAAGTGTTAGACTGTAAAGAACTATATAGGTCTTACCCAGTATGGCTGTTTTATTGTGACGTTCCTATTTGTTTCAGATTTCTAACACACACACAAGCTCCTCCCAGGACTACGTGGGATATAAACAACATTTACTCAGCTCTTGCTTTCAAGAAAATTACATATTGGCTTGGGAGATAAGATAAACGGAAAGAAAGCAGATGATCTGCTATAGGAGAGATAGCACCATAAGCCCAACACTATGTGATTAAGTTCTCAAAGAGCCCAGTGAGTGCTGGGAGGTGTCGCTGCGGATGCAGATTGCGGCGGAGCCGATTGTGCAAGTGTAAATCAAACAGGACTGCTTTACTCTCTCCACCCAATTCTGAATGGTTGCTTCTCTCTTGGTTCCCACCACTTTCCGATCGTTAACTATGAGATGCACTGGCAAACATTTATCCTGAGCATGAGACGTGTTAATGAAATCCTACCAGGCGCATTTACCCCGGTTCCCATTCCCACTGCAAACACTGGTGTGCTCAGCCTGAGCTGTAACATGTCCACACCCACCTGTCACTTGGGAATGCAATGTGCCCAACATCACGTCACCAGTGAGAGGCAGTCAGGAGCCTGCTCCCCAGGCCTGCTGGCTTAGCCCCTGCCTTGGGGAATGGCAGGGCAAACTAACAGTTGAGTATCTACTATAGGCCAGGCACCCTGAGTACTTTTGCATACATTATTGCATTTAATCCTCATGAAGATACTTATAAACAGCGATTACGATCCCTAGTTCTGTAGATGAGGAAGAACATGGAGGCTCAGAGAGGTTAGGTAAGTTGTCTAAGGTCACATAGCTGGTTCATAGCAATAGAGCTAAGACTCAAGCTCAAATCTTTCTGACTCCAAGTTTATATCTGTTCAATAATTTCAGGTAATAATAAGAATAAACTTCTCTCAAAATGTAGTGGTGTCTGACTTAAAAAGCGGTCCTCGGTGATCTTGGGAGACTGTACACTTTGCCTGCCTGGCTCCAAATTGGGCATTTCTGCTCTCACGGGTTCCCAGTCCTATCATTTCTCTTCTGGGGTCCTCTTCTACATCTTGGTCTCTTTTACTTTTATATTTCAGCCATTCAGTAACCTCGTCTTAATTTCCATCAAGAATTTTACAATCTCCATAGGCCTCTCCTGATAGGTTCCTTCTGGCACTGTAACTCATATTAAAGTTATTTTGTAGCCAGGAGTGATTACATCTATAATCCCAGTATTTGGGATTAAAAGTATTGCCATACTTGGAAGGCTGAAATAGGATGGTAGGTTTGAGGACAGCCTCAGCAATGTAGTGAGAATCTCATCAATCTAGTGAGACTCTGTTTGAAAACAAAAAAATAAAATAGGGTTGGGGATGTAGCTCAGAGGTAAAATGACCCAGGTTCAATCTTGGGTGTGCTTCTGTTTCTTTCATCCCTTTCTGAATTTCCTGAGAGTAGGAACCATATATCTTCTACCCATCTTTGTTTCTCTCATGGAGCAGGTGATCAACAATTATTGCTCCACTAGAAATCCTCCCCGGTTCTTCATAGAAGCCCCCCAGGACCTCTCCTCCCAGCTGTGACCCCATCTGTCACCGTATCCTCAGGTCTAACCCTTTTCTATCCACCTGCCATGTCCTGAGTTCAGAGGTAACTCGATATGTAAGACTTTCCGCTATGATGGCAATTTTCTATCCAGTGTCTATTCTACGTTCTACACGTTCTGTATAACGTTCTGTGCAATATTTTATGTAAGTCAACAGGGTCGCGCCTAGCTACATGTGGCTAATGAGCACTGGAAACATGGCTAGTGAGACTGAAAAATCAACTCTTAAATTTAATTTCTCTTTAAATGCAAGCTCAACATTATGGTGTGAGACAACAACGCATGGATAAAAGTATATTGAAAGTAAATTTAATTAATTAATATTTTGTGGTACTGTGGATTGAATTCAGGGATGTTCTACCTTTAAGCTACACCCTCAACCCTGTTTTATTTATTTATTTTTTACTTTGAAACAGGATCTGGCCAGGTTGCCGAGAGTCTCACTAAGTCGTTGAGGTTGGTCTTGAACCTGCAATCCTCTTGTCTAAGCCTCTCAAGAACTGGGATTGCAGGTAGAGTGTACGATTATGCCTGGCTTCAACGAATTAATTTAAACAATTGCTTTAAACAACTTATTTTAATTAACTTAAATTTAGACAGCTATGGTCATGTTGTATAATGCAGCTATCCACACACGGAATAAACACGCTCCTCAATTTGAAGCACAGGCTTGTGTGAAGATTCTGCAGGATTTCTGGTGGAGTTCACAGAAATGGAGTATGATGGAAAGCTGTACAATTCATTTCCAGGCAGGTCATGGCTCAGGGTTGTTCTCAAGTTGTCTCAAGCAAGTCATTATGCAATCCATCCATAGACTAACGTGTGGGCACCACCCATTGTCTGTGGGGCGGCAGCTCCATTAAAATAAGCTTCACATCTATAAGGGAACCAAGCGGTCTGTTATTGAATTGCTCTAAAATTCCTTCAAAGACATTGAAATGCTAACTGGAAAAGAAAAATCCTTCTCGTTTTCCTCCCTTTCCATTCTGTCAAATTTAATTTTCTTATTTTCTTTTCCTGAAACTGGAGTAGCTGTCAAGACGTATTGCTGGAAGCCAAATTTGTCATTTTATCTTTGGCAGTTGAAGAACTTTGATTTTTTTTTTTCTTTCTAGGAGTAATGCATCTCCACTTAGAGGGCAGCTAAGTGAAAAGGCACTCCTGCAGCAGGATTTGTTCTGCTGGCTTCTTTCAATACATCAAAAAGACAAAAATCCCAGCAGCCTCACTTAGTAATAATGCCCCGAAATTACTCAGAGTCATCTTCCACCTACTTTCTTTGTCTCTACTATCTAATATGTATGCGAGTGAAGAAGAAAATGAACACTTTTACAGTGTAATGTTCTGCTTATACATATATTGTCAAAGCTAATTGCTTAAGCAAGATGTTTTATTTTTTATTAACACAATCGAGTGCCGGTGAATATAAAGAAATGATGGTAGAACTTCACAAGTCTTTTGCATAACAGTCTCAGGCATAACCTTTTCACATGCTAACACGGATAATGGGAATACAAGGTTTGATGTAAGCAATGATTGTCCTTCAAAATAGAGATTGTCCTTCAAAATATGTCCTTCAAAGGGCATATTTGGTAAAGAAATTCCTTAGCTGGGCTAAGTGGCACACACTTGTAATCCCAGCATTCGGGAGGCTGAGACAGGAGGATCATGGTTTGTGGACAGCCTTGGCTACTTAGTGAGGCCCTTTGCAACTCAGTGAACCCTGTTTCAAAATAAAGAATAAAAAATAGGGCTGGGGGTGGAGCTTAGAGGTAGAATGCTCCTGGGTTTCATCCTCAATACCACACACACACACACACACACACACACACACACACACACACACACATATTCTCTGAGGTTCCTCTCTGCTCTATCAAGTTAGAAAAATAGGCATTAAAAAATCCCACTTGCAGAGAAGGAAACTGAGACCAATCATTTGAGGATTTTTACTTTCCCGACACAAGTGGGTATCAGCAATGTTGAATATTCAACACTCTGTTAACCATCTAACATCCGGCACCAGCCTCAAAGCACATGAGGTACCTCTTCAGGCCAGTCATCTGCTCCCAGCATGGACATGATCTTGAGCTTGTGCATTTGATGTTAGCAATGGGTAATGAGAAACCAGAAAAAGATTTTTTTATTACTACTATTTTCTGGTACTGGGAACTGAACCCAGAGGCATAGCCCTTTATTTTAATTTTTTAGTTCTTACTTTGAAACAGGGTCTTGCTAAGTTCCTGGGAGATTACAGGTGTGCACCACCACATCTGACAAGAAAAAGATTTTTATTGTCTTCCCAAAGTTGGCCAAGAAGCAAAGGGTGAATACTATATCATCCATGCTTTGGCAATGTAACCAGCATGTTTCTCTCTCCGGATTCTCTCTCCCTCTCCCCTCCCCTCCCCTCCCCTCCCCTCCCCTCTTCTCTCTCTCTCTCTCTCTCTCTCTCTCTCACACACACACACACACACACACACACACACACCCCTTCATCCCTCTCATGGGTGGACCCATCATGACAATGCTATTACCGGGCAGCTCCACTACACTGACACCTAAGCGGGCCTCTTGGAGCTTTTATATGACAGGTAACCGAGGAAACAAGAGTGTTAGAGATGGAATAAATGTTCCATGAACATTGTGAAGGCCCGATTCAAGGAAAGTCTCCTCTATCTGAATCAGAGCTGCCTTTAGCTATAGTGGTTCTTGACCTGGAGAAGGTCTTTCCCAGAAGGCATTTGAGAAGGTATAAGGGTGTTTGGGGTTGTCATAGCAATAGGAAAAAAAGAAAGAGAAGGTGGAAAATAGGAAGGGGAGGTGGAAGGGCAGAGACTTACTGGCATTAGTCTCCAGGGTTCAGGGATGCCAGATGCCTGCAGGTCTCAGGGCAACCCCACCTGATGTACTGTCTCACCCCAGATGGCATTACCACCTGAACTGAGAGGCACCCCAGAAATGCTACACTGGCCATGGACCGTACACAACTCATCACTTATCTGTATCTGTCTCTTTGAATGAGTTCTCTGCCAGGCACGGGGCGCCCCACTGAAGCAGAGCTGGTGGGGGACTGAGCACATTCTGCCACAATAACATCACCAGGGAGGCCACAGGGTATAACGGAGGCCCCAGCGAGACTTCCCGAGGGCCACATCACCTCCACTGAAGTGGAGCTGGAGTCAGCAAGGAGATGTGGGCAGAGTATTTGGAGGCCGGGGGACAGATGGGAGGGAGGTGAGGTTTCTGGGCAAGGAGCAGCATGTGTCACTAAGGAGTGGGGTCTTGAGGGCACAGTGTCACGGGGATAACCTAGGACATTCATCCGGCTGTCACTTCCAGTCTGATGTGGGCAAAGGTTGTGAATGAGGAGGCTCTCATCAGGATTAGACGAGAAAATCCATTATCAAGAGCCTAGCACTTCATAAGCATATAATAAGATGGGGTTATTATAACAGAAGTGAAGAGTCAGATTTAGACCAAAGGTGAGCAGCATGCTCTCTTGCTCAAAAGTTTTGTCCCAAGACTCATGGCTTTGGGCAGCCTATGTAATCTCACCCCAATAAAGTGGGGGAAGATGATAGTTTGTACTTAAGAGAGTTGAGAGATGGCAATATCTCAGAATGATATCTGGCCCAGAGTGAGTGCTCCATAAATATTTACTGTCATTTCAGTGGAACCCGTCAGGCAAGCAATGATGGGGAGAGAGTGAGGGCTCTAGATCTGGAGGGTGAGAGGGCGCCTTAAGTAAAATGACAGGAGGAGGAAGGGACCAATGTTTTGTGAATGCTTAATAAGTATCAGAACTTAACATTGAAGGAGTTGTTTTGAGGGTAAATGAAATAAGTCATTTAAATTCCCACTACAGTTTTGTGTGGTGAGCTGGGGATTGAACCAAGGGGCATTCTATCTTTAAGCTACATCCCCAGCCTTTTTAAAAATTTTATTTATTTATTTATTTGGTGGTACTGGGGTTCCTGGAAACCCTTCTACCTCCGGGCTACACTCCCAGACCTATTTTTTTTATATTTTTATTTGGAAACAGGGTCTCTTAAGCCAGCGCTGCTGGCTTCAAACCTGTGCGATCCTCCTGTCTCCGCCTCCCATGCTCAGGGATTACAAGCGTGTGCCACCACGCCCGGTGATACCTAAGGTTATTTTATTCTTTCATTGGAAAAAAAAAAATCTCGTTGGGAGGCACTAACCTGCTAACTCATAGTATGAAAAATGACAACTCAGGAAATTATCCCATGGTGTGTTTTAGATGGAATCCTGGGTGTGCATTGCTTGACCAGAGCTGGAGTAGACCAAGGTGGGGACACCTGCTCTGAACGCAGATGTGGACTCAAATCACAAACCCACCTTGAGTAAGTTACCAATCGATCCTCTAAACTTCAAGTTTCCGGTGTTGAAATGGGTGGAATAAGGCCTATTTTTAGGACTGTGTGAGGTGCCTGGCATATAACAGGCTTTCCATATCTGATTTCCCCTTCCATACTTGAAGTATTTTTTATTACATGTGCTGAGAGAACTTTAAAGTTTAAATAAATGAATACATTTTTGATGTGGAAGTGGGATGAGGTACTACACCCAGCCACCAGAAGCCATGTGCAGGAATCCTGCCTCTAGCTCAGGCTCAGGGAGGATCCCAGGCTGGGCTGGGCTAAGCGCTGCACAGAGGCCTGGAGAGGGAGACAGACCCAGTCTATCATGTTGCTGCCCCTAACCCTCCTCGTCCTCCTCACGGGAATGTTTTGCTCTTTTTTTTCCTCTGATAGATCTGGGCTTGGGTGGTAAGCCATAGGTGCCCCAAATGTTGACGAATCAATGTATAGTGATGAATAAGTCCACACCCAGAATTATGCCAAGGAGTCCTACGAGGGAGAGAGGAGCTGGAAGAACAGACTCCCTTGTTTTCAGGGTCATAAGTGCCAGTCACCAGGGAACTGGGATTTGCTTTGTAATGTGGCTTACACAAGCATTTATTTCCAGAGTGTGGGAGTCTCATAGCTCCCTGAGGAAGGGAGTAATTTCCTTGCTCTCCACTTCCTCTGAACTCCTAGTATGACAATCCACACCATCATGGGCATGGTTTCCTCCTTATATTTATACATAATCTTGTTCACTACAGCGCAAATTCCTTGGACCCGTCTTACGATAACAAAGCCTGTTGTTTTGTGACTCCCTGCTTATGCACTCATGGTCACCTACCCTCAGAGTCCTCGTGGAAGGTAGATATTGTTATACTCATCTTACAGGTGAGGTGACTACATCCCTACGGTCACGCCTTACTGAATAGCGGAACCAGGCCTCAGGCCTGCCTGCGGCTGACTCGCTGTGTACCAGCGGTGCTCATAGCCTCCCTCTCTTCTTGGACCTGCACAGCTGTGATCTCAGTGCTCAGCATGTCTGCAGAACTCAGTAAACACATGCTGATGGTTAGCTGGCTGATAGACCCAGGACTCTGCACCCTGGTTCCCTACAGACAGAGGAGCCTGAAATGCAGGGTCCAGGTTGGAACTGAGTGTTGCAGGATCCTGGGCCCATCCTGTGGGGGCACTGCTTAGCAGAGAGGCAGGGCAGCATGGTATATTAGCTGGAGGCGACCTGAATCCTCAGAGTGAGAGCTGGGTAGCCGAGGAGAGAGAGATGTGTGGAGGGGGACTTCATGAAGAGGATAGGGAATAGAAACCACCGGTGGAGAAATGTCCTGAGGCTCAGGAACAAAGCCCCTCTTTAAAGGACACCTGCAGATTCCTGCCTGGATGTGACAGAAATGGTAAGGATGCTCCTACTAGCTCCCACACCTGGTCAGCTTTATAACTCAGCCCACTGTGGACTGACTTCACTCCAAAGAAAGACATCATTTCCAGGGACTGATGAAACTTCAGAACCTAGAAGCACAATAGAGATGATTTGCTGCCATCCTGTGGCAAGAACACTCTCTCCAGCCATGTGAAACAAAGCGAAGACAAAAATAATAGTGGTGCTAGTAAGAGCAATAGCCAGGGGTGATGTAAAAGCCTTCCATCTGCTGACCAATCAGAAGCAACAAGGCAGTGAACAGCCAGCGTGGCTGTGCTAGTGCACTGATCTTCAGCCCGGAGAACAGCTATACTTTATTGAGCATGTTTATAGCTAGGCATGAGTTAAGTATGACCTGATTAAATCTCCATAAAACTCTTAGATTCCAATGCTATTTTCCATCTCCCAGCAGGGGATGCTGGTTTTAAAGAGGTGAAGTTAAAGCTGGGTGTGGTGGCGCGCACTGGCAACCCCAGTACTTGAAAGGTGGAGACAGGAGGACTGCAGGTTCTTGGCCAGCCTCGGCTACTTAGGCCCTCTGCAACTTCGCGAGACCCTGTTTCAAAATAAAAACAAAAAGTAGGGCTGGGGGTGTAGCTCGGAGTTAAAATGCTCCTGGGTTCAATCCCCAGTACTGCAAACAAATAAATAAGTGGAGTTATTATCTCAGGACACAGAATGCTTAAGAGGAGGGGTCTGATTTGGACAAGGAGCCTCTACCCACAGAGCCAGTGCACAGGTTCAGCTACCTGGGTCGGCTGGTGGGCTCAGAACTCACAGCAGGGACCATGGGGGGGGTGGCAAGAAAGCCTGTGGTCTGCACAGAGTCTGCGTAGCTGAGACAGGCGAATAAGAACATCTTTTCCTGCTGCTTAGATTTCTTCCTCCCCAGTGGTAATCAGAGAGGAACCATTGTTGCTATTCTGGTCCCAGCTTTCTATCTGGGCAGAAAAATGAGTAACTTCTTCCCTATGTCAAGGATTTCCTTGATCTTTCTGGGGAGGGATTGGAAAAATTCCCATTACTTTTACTTCAATCTCTGTCTCTGTCCCTGTCTCTCTTCCTCCCTCCCTCCCTCCCTCCCTTCCTCCCTCTTTGCACTATTAGGGATTGAACCCAAGGGCATTCTATCTCCAAGCTATATCCAGCCCTATTTTTATTCTTTATTTTGAAGCAGGGTCTCACTAAGTAGCTGAGGCTGTCCGCAAACTGCGATCCTCCGATCTCAGCCTCCCAAGTACTGGGATTACAAGCGTGCGCCACTATGTCCAGCTCCTCTTTTCTTTAATAGGACTCTTTCATGAAGAAATGATGTGACTTGATGTAGGCTTCACCTTCCAGGGGCCAGAAGGCCCGACCTGGGCTTCTGTAGCGTCTGAATGGGGCGACGCCTTCTCTCCCGCTCCAGTGTGGGCCTGTGGTCTGCGGTCTTTTCTCTCATGGAGCCTGTGGAGTACAATGAGGAGGTCCAGGGTGACCTGGCAATGTGACCCGGGTGAGTCCCGATCTCAAGGGAGGAAGAAATGGAAGAAATTATGGGAGAGAAACTAGGCCAGACATAAAAGGCCAAAGTAGTTTGGATTTCACAAATGAATTAATCTCAAAGAGAGAGAAACAGGAAGTAGAAAAATTAGCCTTTGAAAAATCTGTTGTATTAAAAAAAAAACCCAGTGAAGAGTCTCTGTGACAGACCTTATTCTTCTGTAATAACTACACAAGACTGGAGAGGGAGAGTTGATGTGATACTGTCTTTTTCTTATCATAATATGTTTTCTGTTAAGTCACCCAAGGCCACTCTTTTGCCTGAAAAAAGAAAGGGGGATCATTACAGTAAGAAGAAATTGAACACATTCAGATTCTGATTCTGAAAATAAGATTTTTGTTTTTGTTTCTTTTTTCTTTAGTGCTAGAAATAGGCCCCAAGGCCTTGCACATGTTAGGCAAGTCCTCTGCCACTGAGATCTACTCCAGTCCTCAAAATAAGGTCATGTTTCAAGGAAATACATTTGAGAG
The DNA here is from genome assembly GCF_963383645.1 of Muscardinus avellanarius. Classification (NCBI taxonomy): domain Eukaryota; kingdom Metazoa; phylum Chordata; class Mammalia; order Rodentia; family Gliridae; genus Muscardinus; species Muscardinus avellanarius. Next base: position 32,212,026 of record NC_137786.1, on the reverse strand, counting down.
TAGGTATTATGGAGGGAGATTTCCTAAATTCTCCTATTTCTTCCTTTACTTATCAAGAGCTAGGCCTTGTGAGCCAGACTACGGGTTTTCACCTGGAGGTTCATACAGGAAGATAAGTGGGCTGCAGAAAATCCAACACTTCCAGTTCAGAGGTGGCTGGATAAAGAAGGGACCCCATGAAGGAAGTTTCTGGCCCTAAAGAGCAGGTGTTTAGAAGCTGAGGGGAGCTCTAATCCCGCTCGCAAGCAATGGTGTGGGATGCTGTATCTGAAATGCTGTCAAACTCACTCCTCTGAGGCAAGGCTGTCAGATTGAGGACCGGTATCTAATGGGGATCCTTCCACTGTGATCGCAAATTGTAGACCTAGATGAAGAATGTGGAGAAGAAAGAGGTAGTAGAAAGACGGCGGTGTACTGATAGATGCTGAACATTTGCATAGGAAGTGTCTGGGTGGCCCAGAGGAGACTGGTTAAGAAGGCAGAGACTGAAACTGTCAGTCTTTGCCAGAAAACAAGCAGTTGTGTGAGATATTGTCCAAGTCACTCTTGTGGTGCTGTAACAAAGTACCTGCTACTGGATAATTGATAAAGAACAGGAATTTATTTTCTCATAGTTCTGGAGGCTGGGAATTCCAAGATTAACATGTCAGCAGGTTCAGCAGGTTCAGCAGTCAGGTGAAGGCTGGATTGGGTTCTCCAGAGGAGAGGGGTGATTTGTCCTCGTGGTGGGTGGGTAAGGGCCCCAGTGCTGCATGAAGTGTCCTTTATAAGGGCCTCAACAAGGCCGCTACTGGGGCCTCCGAGGCTGGGATCAGAGCCTGCCGAGGGGTTAGGCCAGTGCTGGGGCCAGCGAGGCCGGGATCAGAGCCTGCCGTGAGGCTAGGCCAGTGCTGGGGCCTCCGAGGCCAGGATTGGGGCCTGCCGAGGGGTTAGGCCGGTGCCGGGGCCAATGGCCAGCATTGGAGCCTGCCATGAGGCAAGGCCGTTACTGGAGCCTCGCCGGGGTCGGAGCCAGCTGAGGGGTTAGGCTGGTGTTGGGGCCAGCGAGACCAGAATTGGGGCCTCCCATGAGGCAAGGCCGCTGCTTGAGCCAGAGAGGTCTGGATCAGTCTACCGGGTAGGCAGGCCACTATGGGGGCCGTCAAGAGTGGGATCGGTACTTGCAACACGGCATGCACAGAGAAATATCACAGAAAATAAAAATCAGATGCTTCCCCTAATCAGCAAAAACTAGGAGGAAAGGGGCAACAGGAAGAGGTTGAGCTATAGAAAAGGCCCTATAGTGAAGCAACTAAGGTGACCAATCAGGGGGTATGGAATAGGGGATAATGGAGCCTCTTTAAAACGCAGGAGGTACATAAACAAATGTATCAAAGTTAATCACCAAACAAGCATGGGATCGAGGGAGGGGGAGGGAATGGGATTGGGGCTGGATGAGGGCTAATTGGATGATGTGTGCTTACATATACTCTCAAGTCTTGTGTTCCAGTGTGATATATGATTACAATGCACCCATTAAAAATAAATAAATAAATGAATAAAATGTGAAAAAAAATAAGGGCCTCAATTCTGTTCATGAGCAAGAAGTCCTCAAGACCTACTGACGTGTGTGTGTGTGTGTGTGTGTGTGTGTGTGTGTGTGTTTGTTACAGGGGATTGAATCCAGGGGCATTCTATCTCCAAGCTATATCCCAGCCCTATTTTTTAAAATAGGGTCTCACTAAATTGCTGAGGCTGGTCTTGAACCTGTGATCTTCTCATTTCAGCCTCCCAAGTACTGGGATTACCAGGACAGTACCCCAGGGCCTAGCTCTTAATTACCTCTTAAAGGCCCACCTGTTAATACTATGACATTGTCAATATCTGGATGTTGGAGAAGATATTCAAATAAAAATAATGGACCTTTTGACTCTCAAACCTCCAAGCAGCAACCCACCACACCTAGAATGAAGTCCTCATCCGATGGGCATGGTGGTGCATAAGATAGAAGGATGGCAGGTTTCAAGCCAGTTTCATCAATTTATCGAGACCCTGTTTTAAAAATAAAAAGAGTTGGGAGGATGGTAGCTCAGAGGTTGACTGCCCCTGGGTTCAATACCCAGTATGAAAAAAAAGTCATCCTTCCTGTGGTCTGTAATCCCACTGGGTGGACACTGGGCCTCTGTGACTCTCTCCCTGCCTTGCAGTTGCTCTGGCCTCCTCCATGTACCGCCCCAAATCTCATACCTACCTGCATACTCAGGGGCTTTGCACCGGCTTTCTCTTCCCGGAGTCCACCGGCTTGGTGTCTCCCTTTGTTCAGGTCTCTCTGCACACAACATCTCCAGGAAGTCTTCCCTGACCATCCTCTTTAAATAGCACTCCAGTCCCTCTCCAGCCTCCCCTGGCTCTATTATTCTTCAGGGCAATGATTACACTGATCTGTGTCTTAGTCAACTTCCGGTGCCATAACAAAATACCACAGGCGGGTTGCCTTAAGCCAATAGAGATTTATTTCTCATAGAATGGGAGGCTGGAAGTCCAGGGTCAGCGTGGCAGGAATGAGCACATTGAGATGTGGGGAGGTTAAGTAACTTGCCCAAGGTCCAGAGCTCCCAGGCAAAGCCAGGATCCGGACTGGGTTCTATCAGCCTCAAAGTACATTTCTTTTTTGATTCTGGATCAGTGTTCTTCAACACTCGTGCACCTCAGAACCTCCTTGGGGAGGCTTATTAAAAACAGGTCGTAGGCCGGGTGTGGGCGCATGCTTGTAATCCTCGCGCTTGGGAGGCAGAGACAGGAGGGTCGCGCAGGTTCGAAGCCAGCCGTGCTGGCTTAAGAGACCCTGTTTCCAAATAAAAAAGTATAAAATAGGTCTGGGAGTGTAGCCCGGAGGTAGAAGAGTTTCCAGGAACCCCAGTACCACCACCAAAACCCAAAACAAAACAAAGCAAAAAACCAGGTCGCTGCAAAGCCAGCCTCAGCTACTTAGTGAGGCCCTCCACAATTTAGTGAGATCCTGTTTCAAACTAAAATATAGAAAGGCTGGGAGCTCAGCTCAGTGGTCGAATGCCCCGGGGCTCAATCCCCAGTGCCAAAATAAAAGTGGGTGTTGGAATTTTGAGGACCCAACCAGGAGGAGGCCCTCAGCAACTTAGTAAGAAAGGCCCTGTTTCAAAACAGAAAATAGGGCTGGGGTATAGCCTGGAGGTAGATCAATCATCCCTAGGTTCAATCCCCAGGGCCAGAAAAACAAAAAGCAAAACAAAGACATCAAAAGCAGTATCTGCTGTTCCTATGTCTCAGAGAGCCCCGCAATATAAATTCCTGGATTGCTGTAATGAATACAGTACTGTCAAGCTGGAGAATATGCTTTAATTTCTCCATGAAGAAAATAATTTTTGTTATCTCTCATCCAACAAAAACTAGATCTCTATGAACCATTAACAAAACAAAACAAAACAAACACAGATCTCAGGGCTCTGTCAGTTTCTGCTCGGGTCTCTCAAGTTGGAGCTGAGCTTTTGCGTTTCGAGAGAGTTCCCTCCTGCTCCAGGGGCCACACTTTGGGAATCGCTGTCAGGGACACAGATTGCTTCGGGTCCCTTTGCCCTTGGACCTTCGAAGGGATTTCTGGTTCTACCGCCTTGCATGAGCCCACAGCAATGGATTTCCTGGTGTCCGGTCTCCACGGTCGGCCTCGGCCACCGGGGGGCAGCAGCAGCCCGGGCAGGGCGCGGCTGGGCGGTGCGGGCGGCGGCGGGGAGGCCCTGCGCGGAGGGACAGCGCCGTTTCCCCGGAGACTCTGGAGAGGAAGCCGGGTGGCCTCAGAGCGTCGGATTGTGCCCGTCACAAAACCACCGCGCAGCGCGGGGCCGCTGCGAGAGCCAGGCTGCACAAAAGCCTGGGGGAGGCGGCGGGGAAGGCTGCGGGTCGGGGCCTGGCGGGGAGGGCCTCCCCGCGCACAGTGGGGCGCCCCCTCCCTCCCCAGCGCCCCGACCCGCCTGGCCTTCATCCCTTAATGAGTCGGCTTCCTTCTAGTATATTCACAATCTTCCCAAAGGCCAGGAACTAGGATATGTATGGTATATTAAAATCTATTTATAGCAATATAAGATCGTTTTAGCTGTCCATAGATTAAACAGTTTTATGTATAACTTATGTATGTTATCTATAACTATATATAATAAATCTTTATTTACCATCTATCTATCACTTTGTGTATGTGCTACTAGGGATTGAAGCTAGGGGCATTCTATCGCCAAACTGCACTCCCTGCCCTATTTTATTTTTATTTTAAAACAAGATCTCATGAGGTTGAGAGCCTCCTTGCTGAGGCTGTCCTCAAGCTTCTGATCCTCCTGTCTCAGCTTCCCAAGTACTGGAATTACAGGTGTGCGCTTCTGTACCCATCTTATATATAATTTATATAAACTACACTGAAGCTGGGCGTGGTGGCGCAGGCTTGTAATCCCAGCGCTTGGGAGGCTGAGACAGGAGGACCGCACAGGTTCAAAGCCAGCCTCAGCTACTTAGTGAGGCTCTCAGCAACTTAGACCCTGTTTCCAAATAAAGTATAAAATAGGTCTGGGAATGTAGCCCAGAGGTAGAAGGCCCCTGGGGTACTATTCTCAGTATCACAAACAAACAAACAAACAAACAAAAGCTACATTGAAGTTATATAACTTCATATATATGGGCAGACTTGCACACATATATTTTATTGGATTTTCATACCCATTTAAGAAGAGAAAGGTGAAGTTTAACCTATCATTCGCTAAATTTACTTGACTATTTAACTAAAGTCCACTTTAGCTGAAATTGTCTCCCACACATGGTATCTGACATGAAAGTTGGTTTGGAGCTGGGGAAGTTCATCCACCCCCTCTGAGACCAGATGGGGATACTGAGGTACAAGGCCATCACCATCCTGGGCCCCACCCCCTTTTTTAGCCTAGCCGTGCTAGTTTTCTCTTTCTCTCTTTCTTTCTTTCTTTCTTTCTTTCTTTCTTTCTTTCTTTCTCTTTCTTTCCTTCTTTCTTTTTTTCTCTTTCTTTCCTTCCTTCCTTCTCTTTCTTTCTTTCTTTCTTTCTTTCTTTCTTTCTTTCTTTCTTCTTTCTTTGCTGTACTGGGATGGAACCCAGGGGCATTGTACCTCTGAGCCCCCCCCCCGTATTTATTTTTTTTATTTCAAAACAGGGTCTCACTGAGTTGCAAAGAGCCTCACTAAGTAGCTGAGGCTGTCAGCAAACCGCGACCCTCCTGTCTCAGCCTCCCAGATGCAGGGATTACAAGTGTGCACCACCATGCCCAGCTGCTATGTTAGTTTTCTAACAGATGTGCTGACAAGTTTGTTTTCTACTTTTATGGTTAATAGATCCTCAGGGTTCAAAGAAAAGAGAGCACTACAGTTGCAAGGCCGTGGAGTTGGTGACAGTTTCTAGATTCGAGTCACTGACAATTTCTTTGTGGGCGAGGTCCTCCCCAGGACAGACCAGTGATTAGTTCAGTGTACTGGGTGGAGCTGAGTCCCTGGTGATCTGTATTTCCGCCTGTGGCAGCTGTCTCAAAGCTCCTGGCTGGCCACTTGCAGGACTTTTTGTGATCCCTTGAACCTAAGGCACTGGAAAAGAAATCCTGACGTTGTCAGTGGAGACCATCTTTGAGTAGATTTTCTGCTATCTTTACTGCGGCTGTGTCGATGTCGTTCTTGGGAAGGAGTTTATGATTTTATTTCCTTCTGTGGTACCAATTGGCACCCTGCTGCTCGTATCCTTTAGCCGTGGCTGACACGGGATTTTGTGGGAATGATTCCCATCCATGGAGTCTGGCGTTCCCTGAAGAACTTTGACAACTGCCCCCTTCTTAACTTTACAGTGATCATTTTTGAATAGCACCATATGAAAGAATTATGGGTGCTTTTCTAAAAGAGGCCCGCCCCCAAATGAAAAAAGTGTGTCTGTCCCTGGAAAGCAATCAGCCCCGTAATGGATTACAGAAAATATGTTATGTTGGGGTGAGGGGTGGGTGGGAATAAGGAGTGAGAAAAGAAAAGAAGAAAATAGGAAAGAAAAAACAGATGTGAACCAAAATATTCCAGGCATGGATAACTGAACATTGTTTAGTTTATGGAAGACAGTTCTGTGAAGTCTTAAGGGTGATTCATCAGGCTTTTAAACTGTGGCCATACAATTTACAAGCACATAATGACTGCTAATGTCCCCAGAACAAATAAATAGGAAATATCATAGTCGGAAATGCCAGGTCTGGAGTGTGAGTGTGAGTGAGTGTGAGTGTGTGTGCACTTCCAGAGAGAAAGAAAGAAAATTGGAATGATCATAATAATGAAAAGAACTTACGCTCAATATGCAAGCTTTCTCACTTATCCTATGCAATTTGAGGCAAACATTACTTTAGGTGTATTTCACTTTCACTTGTATATAGAGGCCTTATTCCCAAATAAAAAAATTTCAGTGTCCAATGCCATCTTTTGCATACTTAACAATAATACACCATTTGTTACCTAACACTTATGCTTAAAATTTATTTGCTACTTATCTGAAATTCAAATTTAACCGGTATCCTGTATTTTATTAGCCCATCCTACTTAGTGGTGTAGAATTCAGCAAAACGTGAATGTTTCAAAATTGGAGGTGAAGATCTTGTGGGCGGGATGAGGGGTGACCGCTGGAAATGTAACCATGCCACCTTCAGGGTACTGTCAGTGGCTGGGAAGCCTAAGTGACGTAATGGGAGACGAGATTCCTCCGGGACAGGATGCTGAAAGATGGCGGGAGAACACAGGAAAGGCACGGGAGGGAGAAGGGAGGCTGCCCAGAAAAAGGCGGGGCTCCTTTGGAGAGACTATTGCAGAAGCAGGGAGACGAGACGGAAATGGGCACTGAGGAGCTTTAAACTGCTTGCTGGTTTTCAGATTTACCCTCCCTGCCCTGCAGACCTGGGCATGCCTTGTTTCTCAGCGAGTTCTTTAAGAGGCATTTCAAGCCCCATCCTGGGGCGCGCTAAGAAATGGGCCCCGCGCGGGCCCCGGGCTCCCCCTGCTGGCTGCTCTGGGTGTCGCGCCCCCAGGCCGGCCTTGCTCAACCGGTCCACTTCGTAGCTCCCCTCTTAGGAAGGACACGACCCATCAGCTCCCTTCACTCTTCCTTCCTTCTTTTTCTGTCTGCTTATTCATTCGGAGTCTGCCCTAGACACGACACCTCTCAAATGCTCTGGCCCCAGGACGAAGCCACACAGAGCTGGGCATTGTTGCCCCAGTTCTGGGACCACCCGGGTGGGAGAAGGAAGCCGGATGACTGACAGGGACTCGGGTCAAGTGCCCAGCAGGCGGCCCGGAAGGAGGCTGAACTGCGAACCCCCAGGCAGGGTCCCCACAAGGCGCCCCCTCCAGCAGGAAGCCGGCACTTCCTCCAGGCTCGCCCAGACTCTCGCAATTCACAGCGCTACAATGTCTGTTTTCAACGTGCTGTGTATGAATAAAGGCTTGGGGAAGGGACTCCTGTTCGGGTTGGACAGTGGTGGTCACAGGATGAATCTGGGTAGGATGCAGACCCTATGAAGGGTCTAGGATCTCAACAATTTGTTGTGTATTTACTTTGGAAACATTAAAAAAAAAAGGCTGTTAACCTAAAAACTTTTCATGGTCCCATTTCTGAACGGATCTGTGGCTGCTACACCCAGGCATCCATGGCTGCTCTTCTGTTGCTTTGGTTACGCAGGAACCGAGCTGCCATGGTGTTTAGCCACAGCCGCCTTTGTGCCATCTTATCCAGGCGGAGGACCTGCTTCTCAAGTTTGCACCATGGAGGCCTGCAAACCCAGCCAGGCTGCAGAAGATTAGGACGCTGGTCACTGGAGGAGAAGTTTTCTAGCAGTGAATTGACTGATCTTCTGTGGCACTTCCCAGAATGCTTCTCGGGTATCCAGAATGTCCCACAGGTATATGGGTATCGAGCCCCTCAGGACAGTCAGATTTCATTCCCGCAGGCTGTCAGCCGCCTCCTCTTTCCCAGAGTGGCTATGCGAGTATCACGCATGCCTCGAAAAAAGTTAGGATGTATTGATCAAATACAGAGGCTTACAATTTTTTGGGGTCATAAGGTCCTGTAGAGAAACTGATGAAAATTAGGAATTTCATCCTTAGTAAGAGGCAATGGACAAAACTTTCTTCACAGTTTCAAGGGCTATAAACCCACAGTAGTCTTCATGTGTATGGCCCACCCCACTTAAGAACCTTTCCTCTCCCTACAGGTGGAGGCTCAGGCTAAAGGGTCTCCAGACGCAACTTCAATCAGGAGAGTTCATGACATTGCCTGTCAGCTCCTTATTAACCTATCTTGTCCCATCATCCCAGATGTGGAACAGCAATAAAAACTTACATATGGCATTTAATAGGTAATAATAGAAATATAATTATAATAAAAGTCATAAATAAAAGCTTTAGATTATGGTTTCCGACCTATTTAAATGCACCTATGTCAATTTCATTGAACTGCTCGCAGAACTGAAAACTTGGGACTTACTGGGTTAAAAACACGAGGGAAAGTGGTTGTGCACAAGTCATTCTGAATCAATAGAGCAGTTCACTAGCACCAGGGCTGTTTCTGAAATACCCCTTGCGACCTTAGTTCTCGCACATGGCAGCAGTAATGACAAACATGGATCTATATACTTTGGAAGTCAGACGGGAAGTCACTTTTGTTTTTGTTTTTGAGTGTCCTACTCTGATGGCATTACCCATTTCCATTCCCAATACAGCAATGACTCCATTTATCCGAGAAGCTGGAATCTGACCTGGACAAGTGAGTACAGGCTGTCACAGCAAAGTGGCTCCTGTTTCCACCTCCCATTTTAGGAGCCAAGCAGGAGAACATGCCTTTATTTATTTCCTTGTGGCCAATGTCCCAGCTGGTTCTGCCAGGATTTCCCCTGCTGCGTGGCATCCTTCCCCAGCATGCCCTGAGCTCATTGCAATACTTCCATGAATGAAAAATTCATTTTCCTTTGGGGGAAATGAATAAAAACAACAGGCAAAGATATTAATGTAAAACTATTTTTTCTTTATTGAAAATGCACCTACAAAGTAATGCTCCCCAGTCTGTCCGTACTGGGTGTGTGTGTATGCAGAGCCTGTATTGGACTGGGGAGAAGATCACCCTAGAGGACCTGCTTTTTTAAGAAATGGTTAGTATAAAAAACATCACACTGCGTAACAGAATTAATTTGACATGATTAATTTTTGCTCTACTAACCTCATGACAGCCACGTACATTAACTTTCGTAGTGTTTTTCTCAGATAGAGCCTTGACATTAAATGCTTTACTCCCTCGCAACCTAATGTTAACTTTTATATGCACGTAATGCTCGAGATCGATATGGAAAAAATCTCTAATTGTGTATCGGAGGGTGTGTGTCTAGATTTTCAGTTTGTTAGCATTATTAAGTCCATTCTTCACCATTTTGGGTCAGGAACTCAAAACACAGCTGGTATTGTCTGACAGCTCCCGCAGAGTCTTTGACTGGATGTTCCTTAGGGGGGAAAAATTAATCTCCTCTAAACCTGGGAGCCGCCTTGCCCCAAACCAGTGCTCCTGCTGCTTTTTCTTGCCACCAACCTCGCTGACATTGTCTTCCTACAGATTCATCTTCTACCATTTCTCTTGGGAACACAAATAAAACCAAAGCAGACCCCACTCCAGGGGAAAGTTTTGAAGGATTTGGCAAGTGGAATTCCAACACAAAGAATTATCTTGTTTCTCTCATTCTATGAGCTTCTGCTTAAAATACAAACACATTTCAAATTAAGAGACCACCTAGCTCATGGACCTGCAGGAGAGGGCTCATTCACTGGACTTTTTAGGTATGTGTAAGAAGTGGCCTTATATTTGGTATGCACACTTTTGGGGGGAATGCTTTAGAATTGAAGAGAACGAGTGTCTTTTTTTGAGGGTGGGGGTGGGGGAGGGACCGGAATGAATCTTTTCTTTTTCATTCTTCCTTAAAGAAGACCTAGACTCTTGGCATTTTAAAATCCTCTTGATGATGTTAGCCGTGCTGTCTTCCTTGCTTGTCAGTGTTTAGGGAGACCACAGGTGCATGCCTGCTAGCTGCTAGTCTTCTGTTTATTTCCTAAAAGCTTATTATCAGGGAGGAGTGGTGGGAAACCGTCTTCCCAGAATACTCCCTTCGGTGTGGGGAGAACAGACAGGAAGTGAATACTTCCCCTGCTGGACAGACCTGGGCAGGGGGCTTCATGAGTAACCCCCCTCTGGAAGTAGCCCTCCCACCTGGTGACTCACATCCCTGACATTTTGGACACTGGACCAGGGAAATCACTCGCCATCCTGCCCCTGGAGAGAAGTGCTCACTCTCCTTAAGTGGTCTTTCTGAAAGCCCCACTCTCCACGGAAGGGTACTTGGTACAGGATGTTCCAAAGGGAAACAGAGGTCAGGTGCTTTGATGACGTCCTGGGCAGCGTGGGTGAGAGGCTAGAAGGCACTGGGGATGTCACCCACTTTACAGAGGTGGACACTGTAGCCGAGGCATGAGACGTGACCTGTGCGAGGCCACACGGAAACTTCACTTTCTGCCCCTCTTCACAGCTGTGCTATGTGCGATGTGTTCTGTCCTGCTACTGCTGAAAGGACACAAGTCAGAAGAGAAAGGGAGAAAACCCTTCCCCTGTCCCACTGACAACTGATTGCCGTTCACCGAGTTGCTACGTATCGAGACTACAACTCAATTGAGTCTTGAAGGCCTTTTAAATTTTTTGAAAGTCAATTAAAAAGAATTTAGCCTACTCTCTGTCTGATTCTTAAACTTGTTAAAACAGTCACATTTACGGGATCAGGGGCCACACACACACAGGTAAGGTCTGATCAAGACTATTTTTGATCCCAGTACCTTATTAAGGAAGACTACTAGGAAATACTTTTAAAATTCCAAATGTGGGATGGAAACTCTCCATTTTGGCTGCTGGAAAACCTCCCGGGCGTTTGGATGAACACTTTCCAATCCTATCAGAGTAGGGAGGAAAAGGGAGGGGGGCTCACTGGAGAGAATGAGCCATGGCGAGATGGACACATTGCATCGTGGTCTCCAAACACCTGGCGCTCACGAAAGCATCTCCTCCTCTTGTTGGTCTACATCTTGCTTTCGCTGTCGGCAGGCTTCTCGGTTTCACTGTCCTGGGCAATCAGTTGGTATGGCTTCTTCATTTCATTCTCCTCAATCACCGAATTACCCATTTCAACATCCTGGTTCTTCAGTTCATGTCGTGACAAGTGCTCGACAATCCCGGCCCCAAGGGAGTCACCCAGCACGTTGGTGGTGGTTCGGAGGCGGTCCCTGGAAGGGCGGGGGTATAACAGAGGCTCCCGTGAGCATCATAAGATTTCTTTTCTTTTCTTTATTTTTTTGCAGTACTGGGGAAGGAACCCAGGGGCACTCTACCTCTGAGCTATACCCCCAGCCCTATTTTTTATTCTTTATTTTGAAACAGGCTCTTGCTGAATTGCAAAATACCTCCCTAAGTAGCTGAGGCAACCCTCCTGTCTCAGCCTCCTGAAGGCTGGGATTACAAGCGTGCCTGGTTATGAGATTTCAATATCTATGATGAACTGTCCTGTGAAGCCTTTAGAAGCATTTCTTACAATTCAGTTGGGCATATTTACCACCTGCATGGTTCCATGCTTCTGACAGTAGCTATTAAAAAGTTAGTGCTGGGTGTGGTGGCACATAACAGTAATCCCAATGCTTGAGAGACTAAGATAGGAAGATTACAGGTTCGAAAACAGCATCGGCAACTTAGTGAGACACTCAGGAACTTAGCAAGATCCTGTTTTCAAAATAAAAAAGAGTTAGAGGTATGGCGTAGAGGTGGCGCTCCCCTGGCTTCAATCCCCAGGACCATGTGCACACACAAAAGTTATAAGGATGCACACATGATCAGTTTTCACTTACTTGGTTGAGCTAGAGTCTTAGCAATGGGGAATGACTTTTCTCATTTAAAAATTCTCTTTTCTCCAACTCACGTTTTTTTTCTTTTTTCTTTTCTTTTCTTTTCTTTTCTTTCTTTCTTTCTTTTCTTTTTTCTTTCTTTTTTTTTTTTTTGGTGGTACTGGGGATGGAACCCTACTAACTCCGGGCTACACTTCCAGACCTATTTTATATTTTTATTTGGAAACAGGGTCTTTTAAGCCAGCAAGGCTGGCTTCGAACCTGTGCGATCCTCCTGTCTCCGCCTCCCAAGTGTGGAGATTACAAGCGTGCGCCACCACGCCCGACACTTTTGTTTTGTAATACTAGTGATTCTCAAAATATGGTCTAGTGCCAGGTTTGGGAGTATAGCCCGGAGGTAGAAAGCCTCTGGGTTCCACTCCCAGTACCACCCACCCCCCAAAAAATAATAATATGGTCTAGAGATCCCTCCCTGGAGGTTCCTGAGGTCAAAACTACTCTATGATAATAATAAAACCAAGCGCTATGGGCATGTATGCTCCTATGACACCATAGCTCATTATCATGTATAACTACAATGCACCAATAAAAGGATATCGACATATACTAAAGTGCCACTTGCCCCTTCTACTTCAGTCTTATGACTTTATAGTGGAGGTTTGCAAAGCCCACAGAATGTGGGATATCACCACACATTGGATACAGAGCACTCGGGATGACTCTGGTGGGCAGGATTAAGTCAGACTTACAAGGTGTGAAACAATGTCTTTCTTCTTACTAAATTTTTGATTTGGAAATGGTTACTTCTCACACACAAAAGAGTTCTTTATGTTAATGCATAATGAGTTTACTATTTTAACCTTTAATTTAAAAATTTGAAAGTTTTTTTTTTTTGTGTGTGGGTTTGGGGATGGAACCCAGAGGCATTTGACCTCTGAGCTACACCCCCTGCCCTATTTTTTATTCTTTATTTTGAAACAGGGTCTCACTAAGTTGCAGAGGGCCTCACTAAATAGCTGAGGCAGTCTGCAAACCGCGATCCTCCAGTCTCAGCCTCCTGAATGCTGGGATTACAAGTGTGCACCACCACGTCCAGCTGAAAGTTTTTTTTTTAAATGACAAATATTTATGGATATAACTCACATAGATTAAAAAAAAAGCTTTTATGGAACCCAGTAAGGTGTTAAGATAAAAAGACTTTGAACACACTAACTTTATGCAACTTAAGTGCTCATGTTGAACCAGTGGGCTGCGAATTTGCTGTGTGTTATAAAATGACAAATATTTATAGATATAACTCACATAGATAAAAAAAAAAAAGCTTTTATGGACCCCAGCAAGGTGGTAAGATAAAAAGACTTTGAAGATGCTAACTTTATGCAACTGAAGTGCTCATGTTGAACCAGTGGGCTGCGAATTTGCTGTGTGTTATTTCAATCCTCATCATCCTAGAAGGAGGTCGAGAGCATGAGCACCCCATTTTACAGAGGTGGAAAGTAGGGTGTCTGTGCAGGCTTTCCCATGTCACACAGGGCTAAGACGTGATCCTAGTGACTGAGAATCATGCTCTGCTCCTTGGGCTTGGTGCACACTAGTGGGCCTATGTGTGTGTGTGTGTGTGTGTGTGTGTGTGTGTGTGTGTGTGTGTGTGTGTTTGTGTGTGTGTGTGTGTTTGGGGATTGGAGCCAGGGCCTCCTGCATGCTAAGCAAGCCCTCCATCCCTGAGCTACATCCCAACCCTATAGGGCTCTTTCTGGTCACTAGTCTTGGTGAAGCTAGCATATGTTGACTTCAATACCCCAATGCATTCTAGGTGTTTGCTTTGGGCACCCAAAGGAGAAATTTTTTAAAAATGTAAAAGAAATTGTGAGACACCGGAGGCAGAAAATGTCCTCTAGAAGGTTGGGGGAAGAGGGTGCAGGGATGGTCCCTAGAGGTTAAGTTCAGATGGTGGGGAACTTTCCCTAGGGCCCCAAATCAATTCCATTCAATGCTATTAGCTCTTTTCCATTATCTGCAGGGCCACCTCTCGCCCTGTGGGGCTCAGATAGGAACACCTGCCCTGCATTATGCCACTGGAATGGGAAGCTCGAGGAGGAAGAGCCTGGGTGGGGTGCGGGGCCTGCAGTCCTGTTCCAGCTGCTCTGGAGATGTGTTGTGCAATTCAGAAAGGGCCTCGCTCATTTATTCTGGCTCTGCAGACAGCAGGTTGCCCAACTCTGAACGGCTTTATGGAGTGAGAAGTAGAGTGGCCAGATGTGCGCTGAGGCTGACAGGGGAGCGAGCACACATGGCATCCTGGGCTTCGTCTCCAGAGGAGAGCCAGGGCTCAGGCAGCGGGCACAACTCAATACAGGCCAAGCTGTCCTCTGCTCTGGGTTCTTTGGCAGGCATGCCAGGCTACCTGGTACCCTAGAAGGACAGAGGGGATCCCACACCACGAGCCAGAACTCCACACGTGTGTACTCACAGGAACCAGTCCACTGCGATGATGAGAGTGATGTCGTCAGTGGGCAGGCCCACGGATGTCAGCACGATGACCATGGTGACCAGGCCTGCCTGAGGGATCCCGGCCGCCCCGATGCTGGCTGCTGTGGCCGTGATGCTGTTGAAAGAGCATCCAAACAGGACACTTTTATCAATCTCCCCCAGTAGAGAGCACTCGGCCAAATACACAGTGCCAGTGCCTGGCTTCTCAGGTTAAGAGAAGGGAATGTGCTTTAGAAAAATGGAAATGAGCTTAAAAATATCACTGCGCTAATAATCATACTAACGGATGTGTATCACAGACTTACTGCATGCTGTCTGACGGGTTAAGCCTGGCCTATTTCATCTGATCCTTACACCACAGTCTTGTTTTTTCTTCGTCATACTGGGGATGGTACCCAGGGGCATTCTACACTCCTAGCCCTATTTTATTATATTTTTATTTTGAAACACGGTCTTGCTAAGTTGATGAGGCTCTTGCTAAGTTACTGAGGCTGGCTTTGAACTTGTGATCTTCCTGTTTCAGCCTTCTAAGCACTGGGATTTTAGGTGGGTGCTCCCAGGCCCAGTCATATTATAGCCATTCCCCCTCCCCCACAGTACTGGGGATGGAACCTAGGGGCATTCTACCTTCAAGCTACACCCCCAGCCCTAATTTTTATTCTTTATTTTATTTATACTTTTTGGTGGTACTGGGGGTGAAACCCAGAGGCTTTCTACCTCCAGGCTATATTCCCAGACCTATTTTATATTTTATTTGGAAACAGGGTCTCACTACGTTGCTGAGAGCCTCACTAAGTAGCTGAGGCTGGCTTTGATCCTCCTGTCTCAGCCTCCCAAGCTCGGGGATTACAAGGGTGCGCCACCATGCCCAGCTTATTCTTTATTTTAAAATGAGGTCTAGGCCGGGCGTGGTGGTGGCGCACGCTTGTAATCCCCGCGCTTGGGAGGCAGAGACAGGAGGATCGCACAGGTTCGAAGCCAGCCACGCACGCTGGCTTAGGAGACCCTGTTTCCAAATATAAAATGTAAAAAGAGGTCTGGGAGTGTAGCCCGGAGGTAGAAGGGCTTCCAGGAACCCCAGTACCACCAAAAAAAAAAAAAAAAATGAGGTCTAGCTGAGTTGCAGAGGCCTAAGTACCTGAGGCTGTCCACGAACCGTGATCCTCTTGTCTCAGCCTCCTAAATGCTGGGATTACAAGCGTGCGCCACCACGCCCAGCTTTCATATAGCCATTTTTAAATTAAAAAAGTGGTGGCTCTGTTCTTTCATGTCCTTCCAAGCATTTAGTAAAGTATGGAATGCCATAGAATTATAGTAATAATTTGTTTCTAATAATTGCCCTATCCAAGTGGAGGGGTGAAAAAAGACTCAACTTGAAAGATTAATGTGGCCAGAAAGAATTACATTTATTCATTCAAGGATAAAGTGGTATATATGCACAATGGAGTTTTACCTCCACCTTTAAGAAGAGTAAAGTTATGTCATTTGCAGAATAATGAATGGAACTGAGAATGTTATGCTAAGTGAGATCAGCCAGACTCAGAAAAAAGGCAAGAAAAGTGACCTCGTGAAAAAGAAGAGGGACCTGCACAGTAGTGGAAGAGGGTTGGGAGGGAGGAGGGAAGGGAAAGGAGGGGCCAGGGAATGAAACAGACCCCATTATGCTTTATGCACGTATGAAAAATAATATACCCCTGGGTGTTATTTATCACAATAAATCCTACTGTTAGGTCTAATTAAAAGGGACCAAGAAAACATAAAATAAAAATCCAGAGAAGAGAAAAACTGTTAATTCAAAAGGAAGATGACTGGTGAACAGAGTCTTGTAGTGCTATAATTTTTCTGTGTATGTGATCCATGTGGACCTGGTTTGTCAGTGCGCTCTCTGTCTAAGATTCAAATTGTCAAATATTTATTTGATGGAGTGACATGAGAATGTGAAAATGTTTTTTTCTTTGGAAATGTTTTATACATAGCTAAGTATTATCTAGAACAAAAGTGGTATTAATAAAGTAGTAAGCCTGTGGCAGAAAATGCTCATGGCTCTGCATGTTGTAACTGTTGTATGGTGCTAGAGTGTGTGTGTGTGTGTGTGTGTGTGTGTGTGTGTGTGTGTTGCTGGAGATTGAACCCAGGGACATTCTACCTGAGCTACACCCCTACCCTATTTTTTATTTTTTATTTTGACACAGGGTCTCACTAAGTTCTGGAGGGTTTCACTAAGTAGCTGAAGCAGGCCTCGAACCCGGATCATTCTGTCTCAGCCTCCTAAGTACTAGACCTGGATAGTGCTAGAGTTTTTAGCCATTGCATGGTCACCAGAATGAAGACTCTACTTCTCAGCCTCCCTTGGAGCTTAGACTTAGTGGAAGTGATGGATAAACTTGGAGGCTGAGCCATGTCCTCTTCTCCCACTGGTTAAAATTTGTTGGTCGTGAGGAGCCATCCTAGATTATCTGGAACTCTGGAACCATGCCTTGGTCCCTGACACTACAGAACACCTACCAGCCTTGAGGGCTTTGCAGAGCAGAGTGAAAAGAGCACTTCTTTTACCTTAAGTTACCAATATTGTTGACATTTAAACTCTGTCACATGCAACAGAACCTTTTTCCTAACTTAGGGCTTTTTATTAAAGGCATGCTCAAGAATAGGAGATGGGGTTTGAATCTGGAATGTTCCCCAAAGGTACAGGTGTTGGAGGCCTGGTCTCCATTGCAGCAGTGTTAAGAGGTGGAGCCTAGGGAAGGTCACTGGGTCATGAGCTCTGACCTCATCAGTAGGTTGATTCATTAATGGATTCAAAATTTGATGGTATCACTGCTAGGTGCTGGAAACTGTAGGAGAGAGGGTCTTGTTGGAAAATGTGGGTCACTGGGGGCGAGCATCTTGTGATGCATCTGGTCTCTGGTCCCTTCCCCCCACCCTCCTGCTTCCTGGCCATCACGAGGTGGGCAGCTTTGCTCTGCCAAGCCCTCCCCACCATGTTGCTGCCTCATCACAGGCCCCAAAACAATGGAGCCACAGACTGAGACCTTGGAAACCTTGAGCCAAGATAATCTTCCCTCCCTTAAGTTTCTTTCCTCAGGCATTTTGTCATAGTGATGGAAAGCTGACTAACATAACAGGATACAGGTGAGCCGAGAGACTGATCTACCAGCCTCTAGTCCCCTAGGTCAGTCAATGGCCTTTAGCCACTGTCAGATTCTTTTTTTTTTTTCCTCCAATGTATCCTCTAAACTACTACCCTTTTCTAATACCATACAACATATATACAGAGTCTAACATAACTTATTTTCAAATAAACATAACAAAAATGTGGGGTGATTGATAGAGGTTAAAAAAAGCCCACAGAATCAGATGCATGGCATAAATCGGGATTTGATCTTGGTCTTTAAGAAAAAGCGATAAAAGATATTTGGGGGAAGTTGGGGAAGTCAGAAGTATTCTGGAAGTACTTTTTAGACTAAATTCTTACTACCCTGGTTGTATAGAAGGATATCCTTATTCTTAGAAGATGTGTGCAGAATGACGTACAGGTAAAACGTCATGATGGTGGAAAAAGACAGTGGAAGAAGTAGAAATCCTAACAATTTTTAGATTTAGGTAGAGGATATTTGTTGTAGTAATGTTTCAACTTTCCTCGACTCAGGGCAACTTTCACAATAAAAAATTGCAAAAAGCAAAGCAAAACAAAACAAAAAATCGACTTATTTTGATCTCCAAAATATATTGTTAATAATAACTGAAACCAAACCCCAGAACAATGCAAAGCAGAGGCTGACCTGGATTATGAGGCTTAAAGTCCTCTGTTGCCATTAGATTTATTAGTCTCCTGTGCATAGTAACTTTCAGTTGGCAAAAGTTGGGGAAAGAGTTATATTTGCACGTACACATGGACATGTGTGGGCTGTCCTTGGAAGGATGTAAGAGAAATTGGCAAGTAATACTGGTTGCCTTTTTAGAAAGAAACTAACGTTTGGGGGAAGGTATGGAAAAAAAATTGACTTTCACTAAATAACTCAAATATAACAGTTAAAAACACTTTCCACAAAAATCAATTTTCAGTCTTACTCATCACTATGATCTGTCATCTAATGCAAACTAACCCCAGAGGAAAAAAGTTAATCCAGTTTTTCAAGTGTATTTTTCATCTTCGAATACTTTCTATAAAAGCTAACCTATCTTAATGCTTTAAGACTTCAAAAATATACCCATGCTATGTATTTTGCCGACATTAAAAAGAATAAGCTGGATAAATTTATAAGTGGTAGACTGATAGGCAAGACAATCAAGGTGCACATAGTCTGTATGGTAGGATTAATTACAAAAAAGAAGTGTATGCACGTCTATGCAGAGGAAAAGTCTTCCCGAACAAAACATAAATAATAGTCACAGAGAGACGCAGAGTGATATGTGGTTGGTATAAGTTTTATATTTTATATGGTTTGGCATAACTTTATATGCATCTATAGTATTTGTCTTTGTTATTAATGAGTGGGCTCACCTAATATAAGGATAATAAAAATATCTAAATCTAAAAACTACTCTCCTGCCCCTGTTTATGTGGGATCCCCTCTAGATGAGTTTCTTCTGTGGACCTTGATCACCCTCTCCTCTGGTAGAGCCCTTCTCAGGAAGCTGTGTAGCATCTTTCCTGGTACCTGATTGTGATAATCTGTCCGAAGTTCAGGTCCAAGTTGTTAACCTGAGCGATGAAGATGGCAGCCAGGGCCTCGTAGAGGGCGGTCCCGTCCATGTTGATGGTGGCGCCCACGGGGAGCACAAATCTGGTGATGCGTTTGTCCACACCATTGTTCTCCTCCAGGCACTTGAAGGTGATGGGCAGGGTGGCAGAACTGAGGACAGTGAAATGGTGTGTCAGCGGAGCGCTCTGGGGTTCCCAGTGTGACTGTGTTCAGGCTTATGAACAGACAGTTCCTTCCTCTCCCGTGTTCTAACTTAAAGGGAACTAAGTCAGCACTTGTGTAAACAGGGGAGCGGGGTTCGGAACAGTGCAGTCCCTCACGGGGTCATCTGACAACTCTCCTGCTTCTGGGTTCCTCTGGGACATCATTGTATGTATCCGCCCAGAGTCACTTGCAAGCCACTCTGCCATTTCTCTCTCAGGCAGAAGTCAAGAATGGGAGGCTATGGGCAGGGGAGGGGAGCACTTCCATTTTGTCTCCCTACCAAGGATATACAGGTAGACAGTCCCTAAATCCCAAATAGATATGAGCCATTATCAGAGGTGAAGAAGACATTTCATCCCGAAGTTAAAAAGCAACAACAAGATGCCTCCACCTCAGCATCAAGGTCAAATTTCCTCTTTCCTTCCTCCCTTTTCTCTTTTCTTTTTCTTCTTGTGATACTAGGGCTTGAATCCAAGGGACTCTACCACTAAGCTACAATCCCAGCCCTTGAAATATTTATTTTTATTTTGAAATAGAGCCTCACTAAGTTGCTGAGACTGGCCTGGAGCCTGTGATCCTTCTGTCTCAGCCTCCCAAGTACTGGGATTACAAGTGTGTGCCACCACGGCCAGTGAGTTTTAGACATTTTCTTAGAGGAATAAACCAAATGCACATACACACCTTGAAGAGGTCCCCAGAGCTGTGACGAGCGCTTGGAGCAACCCTCCAATGAAAACCCAAGGGTTCTTCCGGGTCACCAGGAAGTAGAGGAGGGGCAGGACAATGACTGCGTGAATGAGCAGGCCCACAATGACCGTCACCGTGTACATAGCCAGCTGCCCCCCAATCACGCCCATGTCTTCCATCTCAACGATTTTCCCCGCAATCAGGAAGAGGATGCCCAGCGGGGCGTACCTGTGGAGAGCAACAGGTATACAAGCTAGTCCTTGTAAATCACTAAGTAGGAGAGAGAGAGAGAGGAGAGAGAGAGAGAGAGAGAGAGAGAGAGAGAGAGAGCGAGAGAGAGAGAGAGAGAGAAGGGAGGGAGAGAGAGAGAGAGAGAGAGAGAGAGAGAGAGAGAGAGAGAGAGAAGGGAGGGAGAGAGAGAGAGAGGAGAGAGAGGGGAGAGAGAGAGAGAGAGAGAGAGAGAGAGAGAGAGAGAGAGAGAGAGAGAGAGAGAGGAAAGAAAGGGGATTTCCAAACTTCACCACCTGGGTACTAAAAATATAAATATTTTTTGAATATTGCTGAATCAGGCTTGCTTCTCACTCTGAATTGCTCTAAGATGCACCTTTTATTTTTTTCTTTCCCTCCTACACCTATGAAAGAAGGTGTCTACAGAAGGTCTCCTCCATACTAGATAATTCTTCTACTGCAGCTGGGTAACTTTTCCCATGCCCCCCCCACTCCCCTTTCCCCCTGACCCCTACTAAGTACCCAGAACTGCCACAGTCACCATATTTATATCCAGACTACTGGAAGCCTTTTCCATATCATGAGCTGCTTCCCATGTTAGCATTTCAGAATTACAGCCAGCTCTCCTATGGCAGGGCCACTTACTTCCTTTCTTTCACCTATGTATAGGTGGAAGAAAGTAATAAATACAGCATGACTTAATACAGTATGACTTAAATACAACTTAGCAGTTTTGTTCAAATTACTTTTTTTTTTTTTTTGAGGGTCTGGGGATGGAACCCAGGGGCATTCCATCCATCACTCCAGAGCTATACCCCTGTGTGATTTTTTATTCTTTATTTTAAAACAGGGTCTCACTAAGTTGCAGAGGGCCTCACTAAGTAGCTGAGGCTGTCCGCAAACCGCGATCCTCCTGTCTCAGCCTCCCGAATGCTGGGATTACAAGCGTGTGCCACCATGCCCGGCACAAATCGCCTTTTCAATTTAAGTAACTCTAAGAGGAAATTGTATGTTAGAGTGAAAATGAAAAACGAGTGCCACTTGCTATAAACAGGAGATAATAAAAATAAATTGAGAGCTATTAAATTCATAATGGGCATGTATGTACCACCATAATCAGGTTATAGGTGTTCTAATTAAGCAGCCCCAGGCTGCTACTGCCATTTAGGCTCTGCAGGAACAAACAACTGACCACAAAATGACTTGTACAGACTGAAAAAACTCTGGTGGCTCAAAGGCCCCAACACCCAGCTTTCAACTCCCTCTGTCTGGTGTGTGTTGTGAACTACAACCAAACTCACTACCAAACACAGGGAAGCCAGTCACCCTTCAGGAGAAGGGTCTGCCGGAGACTGCAGAGGGCTGGTTACGAACTGCAAAATACAATGCTTCTTTCAAATGTCCTTAAGAAATATAGGCCAGGAAGTCATAGGAGTACCTGTTCTCAGAAATGCAATAACTCAATGTTGAATGTATAGGCAAATATACAGCTAGGAAGGCTACATGTGAAGTTCATTCAGCGGCCTTGAATGTGCTTCTTTCATAAAAGAGGCAGAAGGTGGAGGCGTTTTAATAATATGAAGATAAATGTCCACTTTCAGCCCTGCCAGGATTTCAAAGGAGCCTTCCAATTGGAGGCTCCCGCGGAGACCACATTCTGACCCGTGTCTGTGCCCACGCTCATATCCATCTTTTGCAGACTCCTAAAAACTGGATTTCTTTGGGCTCTGATGGTACTGAAGACAAAGGACATTTTTAATCAGGTTGGTGAGTGAGCACTTTTCATAGCAATGGATGCCTTCCTACCTCAGGTGCCAAAGAGGAGTCTGGATATTAAAAATAAAGAATAAAAGAAAAGCAACCCCCATGTGAAGTCTCTATCCGGCACAGGGCTTTCTCCCTGCTGCGGAGAGCTGACTTTCCAAGGTCAATGTCCACTTTAGGGTTTGGTCTTTTCCTTTGTCTCCTGCTCCTCACGTAATTAAAGAAAGTTTTGTAATGAATTGTGACTAAGTGTTCCAGAATACTTCCCGAGTCCTTCTGTACATTGCAGCAGAACTGCCGTGCAGGTTTCATTTTTAGGGCTCAAATAGAGAGGAGACCTCAAATGTTCTGATGGTCTATGACCTCTACGTTTGTTTTTCCCTCTAACTGGGAATATTTTTCTGGTACTTTGTGTGATTGGCTTCTCTTGGTCATTAAGGTCTTAGCAAAGGTCACCTTGCAAGGCCTTTCTGCACCATTCAAGGCAGATTTCAAGCCTTCTCCTCAGTCACCTACTATTTTATTATTATTTTTTCACAGCACTGTGATGAAAGCATCTGGTTAATTTATTTGTTTGTTTTTATTTTTGTAGTACTAGGGATTAAATCAAAGGTCATTCTACCTTCAATTTACACCTTTAGCCCTATTTTATTATCGTTTTTAAAATCTTGCAACAGGGCCTCACTAGGTTGCTGAGATTCGCACTAAGTTGCTAAGGCTGGTCTTGAACCTGTGATCCTCCTGTCTGAGCCTCCCACGTACTGGGATTATAGGTGTGCACCACTATGCATGGCTTGTTTGTCCCTCTTAAAAATATGTAAGATCCAGGCCATCCTTGTATGTTCCCTTCACTGCTGTTTTCACAGTGCCTGGCACTCTACGCCTGTCATATAGTAGACACTCAGTAAATACGTCTAAATGAATAGCTTAATAAATGCACAGCAGAGGAATGAGGACTTGGATTCCATAGGCAATGGGGTAAAGGAGTTGCCATTTTTTAAAAACAAGGAAGTAAACTTATTAAGAGAGGCTTTGCAGAGCTGAGTGTGGTGGTGCACACCTGTAGTCCCAGCACTTGGAAAGCTGAGACAGGAGAATTACAGGTTCTAAACCAGTCTCAGCAACTTAGTGAGACTATCAGCAACCTAAGGAGACCTTGTTTCAATATTAAAAAATAAGTAAATAAAATTAAAAGGGCTGAGGGTACAGCTTAGAGGTAGAATGCCCCAAGTTCAATCCCCAGTGACCCTCCCACATACACACACACAGGAGGTTTGGAGCTAGGT
This sequence comes from Muscardinus avellanarius, assembly GCF_963383645.1. NCBI lineage: Eukaryota > Metazoa > Chordata > Mammalia > Rodentia > Gliridae > Muscardinus > Muscardinus avellanarius. Next base: position 32,188,702 of record NC_137786.1, on the reverse strand, counting down.
CCAGGGCCTCTACAGGCCCTGGATTGGTCTTCTTGTGCTTACCAAAGTGACATCATTGCAAATGGCCCTTCGGCCTGGTGGCATCTTCCTTAGTACAGAATAAGTCTCAAAGGCAATAAGCATTATACACAAAACTATATAGCAAATGGGAATACATACCACATTATCACCGCTACCAATCTCATGATGGCTTCATTAAGACAATCAAAAAAGTCCCTCAGGGCTTGGCCCTGCTCCTTCATGTTTCCAATCACAAAACCGAAACACATGGAGAAGACAACTAGTCCCAGGGCATTGACGCCATTCACAGATCCTGAAACTGGGACCAGCTCCTCCTTGATCCGTGTGAGGGTTTCCATGGCCTCTGACACGTTGTTTACCACAGCACCCACGAGGGTCTCATTGGGCTGGATGGGTACTTTAAAGCTTCTCTTCTCATAGTTGGTTTTAAACTTAGAAATAAAAGGCACAACAGGAATTAAATAAAAGTGATCTTAAATTTTTCTTCATATTTTTCTGGTGTCCAAATTTTCTAGAATGGTGCACATTACTTTGTATTCAGAGCATAATGGTATAGGAATTATCTGTCTATCCTATAGTAAACTTATATTCCTTAACACAGACAGACACATTCACACACTCGATTGCATATAAGTCATAACACGCACATGCACTTGAAAATGGAATAAATCATAATAGGAAAGTGCTATCTGGTTAAAGGTATTGGACTAAACACATGTGTTTTTGCTCTTATCTGAAACACCAATAACATCATAATAATGGGTGTTTTTTTTCTTTTTGGTGGTACTGGGGTTCCTGGAAATCCTTCTACCTCCAGGCTACACTCCCAGATCTATTTTATATTTTTATTTGGAAACAGGGTCTCTTAAGCCAGCGAGGCTGGCTTCAAACCAGCGCGATCCTCCTGTATCCGCCTCCCAAGCGTGGGGATTACAAGCGTGGGCCACCACGCCTAGCTATGAGAACCTTTTTTAAACTTAATATACTCATGTTAACATTGGATAAATAATAGTAAAAAAAGCCATTCAGGGATTAGACTCAGTTGGGAAACATCAGTGGATAGTAAAAATGAAAAAAATCTAAAAACAACCTGCCTTCAAACCATTCCTGATATTACCAGTTCTCAAGAACAGGTGCCTGATGAAGAGCTGACGATGCCCACACACTTTGTTTAAATTCCTAGTGGCACTTCCCTTCTAACTCAGGAGACGGCCTTTCCCTATAGCTTCTGCATATTCGCCCCAGGCAGGAGATGCTGACAGCACTGCTGTGGCCACTTGAAACTATCAAGCCCATCCCTCTAGGATTTCAATGCGAGTAAAATTTCTGGTCCTGACAGTGATGGTTGCAAAGCATCAGTGAGAATAATAATGTATTGATGTTGACTGGACCTGGAGTCTAGGAAAAGAAAGAATGGCCAGACATGAAGAGTGTGGCCATTTCTTTGCCAGGAGTAAGTGGGAGACTTTCTGCTCCATTGGGAAACCATTATTCTCAAACAAGGACATGGCCAGCTGTCAATACCGTGGACACATCCCTGGACAATCAGTGGCACGGTTGGTAATTTCAAGCAACAAAGAAGGTTCTATTCCATTCAACTCTCAAATGTCTTTGCTCTGTCGGGTGCTTATGCATTTTGCAGATTGTCCATGGGAGACTTTCAATTCTGATCAGCCTTTTCAATGCCTCCAACTCTGTCTCCCTTAGACACAGTTTGGAGCCTACTTAGAAACTGCAACCTCATTGGCATTCTGGTCTAAGCCAAGTAGATCTGGGGAGATATATTTGCTTCCCCTTCAAAAATCCTGTAAATGCAATCCCAAACCAAATACAATAAATCTGCACAAGTCAGCACTTTTCTCATCTGAAAGATCTAGAAATCAGCGTTTTTGATACCACCCAGTACCAGCTGACTAACTGGAATAGTCAGCCCCGTGGTACTGGGCTTGGCTGGTAGGATTAAAAGGAGTTTGTTATTTATGGTTATTGTCAGTTTTGAACAAAGAAAGTTAGATTTTGGCCTCTTAGGCTTTTCTTTTTTAAAGAAAAGATTCTGCTTGAATTTTGCAATGTGTGCACGCATTACCCATTAAAAAATAATCTTAATAAAAATTTAAATGGAAAAGACAAAGGGGGGCTTGGATGTATAAAACCCCATTCTCCATGAGGTCAGGGTTTTGTTTTACAGATCCCGAGCCAAAAGGTTAGGGCATTACAACAGAGGTGAACTGACACCATCTGGAGATGTGTTTGGGAACTACAATTTAATCCAGAATGTCTGTTTCTCCTTCCATATTTTGGGCAACAAATTTTCATAGTCAAGTGAGGTTAGAATGAACTGAATTTTATCCTCCAATAGTAAAACATATCTGAACCCAGAACGCAGAGGGCTAAGAGTTGCTTAGATCCAAGGCAAAAAGTAACTGGACCTCACTGTGGCTTCCAGGTAGACATCTCATTGCCCTGCAGGTCACTTTCTAGGAAGTAGGATGGAATAGCAGGAAGACGACTGGTAGTGAACACACTGGATCTGAATTCTGCCATTGGCTGCTTGTGAGAACCCGTGCATATTACAGAACCCCCTGTTCTTATAAACAAGTGGGCTCTTGGGTGAAATGAAGACAGTGATGCCCATCGTATTTACTTGAGGACTAAATATAACAGTAGTTCTCGGCCACAGCAGACATTCTGCAAACGAGGATGCCATTCCTTTCTGATAGGGTTCTCCTTCAGAATCTCTAAGGCCCTTGGTAGACCTGTAATGAACAGTCCAACCGTTTTTAACCCAGAAATGGGAGTAGCCTCTCTAATCTTTTTAAAGTAAGCTGTTAATATATTTTATATTGAAACATGCTTTGCTTGCTGGGCTTTTGTATGGGGGAGATGGGGAACAGAGAGAGAGAGAAAGGGGTCTCCCGATTAGCCCTCTTAACAACAACAGGGACTCAGTGTGCTATTTGTTTGTAAGACACACTGCATCTGGCAACTAAGCCTTGGACACAAGGTAAGAACCATCTCCCCCTAAAGTTCCTAGGAAACCCTGGTTCTTCCCATGGATTGGTTGGCAAGAGAAGTGTTTCTTATTGCAGAAAAATAGGGTCAGGGGAGGAGAGGATCCCACTTGGTTTGGTGTGCCAAAGAGGGATCTCAAAGGTAAGTTAGTGGCTGTTGAGTATTTACCTGTTTAAAGCAGGCTTCCACCAGATTTGGAGGGAACATGTTCCTAAAAAGAAAATAGAAATCACTTGAAAACTTTCCCAAATAGTCAGTTTGCCCTTTAAATACCATTTCATTGTTGCTAAGGTAAAGATTGTACTGGGTCAAGTAGTAAAAGGAAAAAGAATACAGTTCTGGTGGGTTTTATGGCTTGAAAGAGAAAATATAATTATCGCTAGGTGTGGCCCCAACTCAACTTGACTGTCTTCTTGTTAGCCCATGGGATTCTTCATTCATCTCTTGTATCATCAAAACTCAGCTCAGCCTAGTAAGAATCAAAGTGAGAAGGGAAATGCCTTTTTTTATTTTTTTGCAGTACTAGGGATGGAACCCAGGGGCATTCTACCTTTGAGCTACACCTCTAGCCCTATATTCTTCATTTTGAAACAGGGTCTCACTGAGTTTGCAAAGGGCCTCACTAAGTAGTAGCTGAGGCTGTTCATGAACCGGGATCCTCCTGTCTCAGCCTCCCAAATGCTGGTATTACAAGCATGCGCCACCACACCTGGCTGGGAAATGCCTTTTATCATCAGTGCTGTGGCTCTTGAGGTATTATCCAATAGTGGGCATTCTGGTTATTGTGCCATGTGTCTAGGGACCAAATGCTTGAATCAGAAATCATGGTGGGCTATGGAATTCTGTTTCCCAATGTCTTCCCAAAGACCTTCTTGGGCATGGGACATTGGCACTGAATTGCTGGAGTCTCTTTAGTGGCCAGTGGAAGATGGCCCACACGGTTTAAAGTTGAGTCCCAGCTGGCAGAGTTTGTCACTTGCTCAGAGACTGTCAGAGCGGTTGTTTGAGTTTATTGTGTGGGGGGACAACATGACAACATTCTGGCTGGTTAAGTTATGAGTGACACTGGTCAAGTCATGGCATCCATTTATGTATGTCTCTGTTGACTCAGTGAAAGAGGAGACTGGATTAGATTTCACTGGGGCTCCAAGGTAGAAGGAGGAGGATAAATGACCCGGGCAGTTAGCTGCATACAGGATTCAGAAGTTGTATGTTATTGAACTCACACAGTAAGGCTATAAACTTGTCCCTTGCTTCCTACTATCCAGACTGTCCCGTTTCCTTTTCCTTCCCATCTATGCTCTATGGATTTGTTTCTAAAAACCTTGACTGTTTAGGACAGACCAGGATAAAGTTGAGGACTGGGTGGATCAGTAGAGTTCTACACTTGTCGCTGGGACAGAGTGAAGAACCAACCAGATGGGAGACAACAAGTTCCCAATTTGTCAAACAAGGGTAGAAATCACAGAAAAAGAGAACACGATGAAATCCTCCTAATTCAAACTAGCCAAGGGTAAAGTTCATGAAAACATGTTGCAAAGCTTTACTTTAACTGAATGAACCAAATAAAAACAATTACTGGGAGCCAACTTGGTATGAAATGATACCATAGGTGGTTTGCTACCTTCGGATCATTGTGATTACCTCCCTGAAATGGGCTTTCATGGAGAGGCACCCAGGGTTGGGTGATATAGACAGTGCAAAGTCACCCATGGTGGGATTGCGAGGCGCTCCTGAGGAGACCCTCTGCTTCCCAGCTCTCTGGAATTTAACTGCATAGACCCACTCCTTGAGATGGCATACAGAGTCAATCCCTTAAAAGAGCTTCCTTCAGAGGATCAATGGGGAATCCTTTAGAATGAGTATCGTGGATGGGCAACCCAATTGCTTTGTAGGTGATTTATGAGGAACGGAGAAAAAGGCTGTTTTGGGGGAGCACAGGCTGGTGGGCTTCATGGTGGGGGAAGACAAAGCAGACAGGGATGTCAGAGGTCTGTGCTCAGATATTTTCAATTTGCCCTTCTTGGTGCATTCTCTGTTCTTTTCTGTGCCCTGGAAGGTTGACTCCCATGGACCAGAACATAAACATTCTTTTGCCTGCTGACCGCCCATTGGGTTTGTCCAGTGGCTTGCACTGCCAGATCAGAGGGCAGAGAAAGAGAGTCCATATGTTCATTCTCCCATCTCTCTTTTCGATAGGTCTGGAGGCAGCTCCCTTCCTCCAATTAAAGCTTCAGTTCCTACCCTTATTCCCTTTCTCAAGGCTACAGCTCTTTCTGGATTCCAGTAACAGCTCTCTTCCCTTGTCCCTTTGTAGCCAGGGATGATTGCAAAATAGCTGCCTATGGTTAATCCTTTGGTGTCTCATCAGACCTTGGAGGCTCCCCTAAGTCTGCCTGCACCTTTGCAAACCTTCTGCAATGTTTCTTCTGAATATACAATATGCTTGCTAGACCCTGACTGATAGAGGACAGGTATGTAGAGAGAAGGCAGAAAAGTGTCAGAATCCAACTTTGGCTCACTTCACATCTCTGTGAAAGGACAGCTCTCACCAGATTCACTTCAAGTGTCAGATGAGACACATTTGTAGTCAGTATTTGGTTTGTACAGAAAACAAATGCTGAAGTCACCCTTTAATCTTTTACTATTGACGTACCAGATCATTTTTTCATAAGTGGTTCAAAAGGAAACGCTTGGGAAGGTATGACCATCTGGTCCCTAAAGTTTCTTCTGACACTAAGTTGTTTGGTATAATGAACACGATACTGATCATCAGTTCTAAATTAGGAGTCCAGTGATTAGGTTAAAAACTAATCTTATGTCAAGCATGGTGGCGCACACTTGTAAACCCAGTACTTTGGAGGCTGAGACAGGTGGATCACAGGTTTGTGGCCAGCCTCAGCTACTTACTGAGGTCCTCTACAACTGAGTGAGACTTTGTTTCAAAATAAAGAATAAAAAAAATAGGGCTGGGGGTTTAGCTTGGAGGTAGAATGCCCCTGAGTTCAATTCACAGTACCCAAAACAAAACTAAACAACCCCTAGCTTTAAAGGGTAAGACTGAGCTAGACATGGTGGTGCATGCTTATAATACCAGTACTTGGGAGGCTCAGATAGAAGGATTATAGGTTCAAAGTCAGCCTCAGCAACTTAGTGATGTCCTCTTAAACTTAATGAGACCCTATTTCAAAGTAAAAAGTAAAATAGGGCTGGGGGTATACCTGAGAGAGAGAATGCCCCTGTGTTCAATCCATAGTACCAAAACCAACCAACCAACCAACCAAGAGAGGGTGGGTAAGACTTGTGAAAGAGTATGTTAGAAATTATTAATATTCCAATATCCCAAAGAGAACTACATAGTAGAGGGAACTTGGTGTTGAGATTCTGAATCCTAAAAGCAGGGCTCTTAAAATCTACCTTCTCCCCTTGTTCTCACTTCTTGCGATAAGATCATAAAATAGCTCCTTACTTCAATTTCCGTTAGAAAAAAGTAAAGACAGGACCTTCAATTCAAACCTCCCAAGGCTGGTCAGTAAGATGCCTCTCCTAGGATTTGATTAATTTCCCTAAATACGGTGGGTTTGGCTAGTCAGAAGATACCCAAAGGGACGGGCTCGCGGGGACCTACCTGATCAGGTCCAGGAAGGCATCTGCAGCGGTCACTTGCACAATTTTGCCTTCCCTGTGCATGTTTTCCTTCGAGCCCTTCCCAGGATGGATGATGATGACAATGACTATGCCAATCATCACGGCAATGATGGTGGTCGTCATGTAATAGACCACGGCTCGCATTCCCATCTTCCCTGATGCCTTACTATCCAGGGCAGCCATTCCTGGTAAAGGCAAACAGAGGAGATTTCAGGAGGTCAGTCCAAGGTATTCTGCAGTGGGAGACAATGGAAGCAGCATTTCCTTTCACATCTCCCTACCTTCACCCCACCAGGCAATACATGTTACCAGAACTTGGCCCCAGATTTAACCAGGGGGGTCACAGAAGGTGAAAGGAAAAAGTCACAGGATGGCTGGGTAACCAGCTGGGCCTGCGAGCAGGTGGTCACCCGTTTCTTGCCCTTCACATGGTCAAATAAAACCTGTTCTCCAAAAGTTGGAAAGTACAATTAATATCTTTCCTTAGTTGTTCCTGGTTGGGGAACCTTCAAGTGTGAGTAGTGAGTAGTGTGTATGTGTACAGTGTATAAAGAAATAATTTTTTTTTTGTGGTATTGAGGGTGGAACCCAGGGGCTTTTCTACCTTCGGTATATGCTCTCAAACCTATTTTATACTTTATTTGGAAACAGTTGTCTCACTAAGTTGCTGAGAGCTTCACTAAGAAGCTGAGGCTGCCTTCAAACATGTGCGATCCTCCTGTCTCAGCCTCCTCAGCTTTGGGATTACAAGCGTGCGCCACCACGCCCGGCAAGAAATAATTTTTTAAAAATTCCAGCAGGATAATCTAACTTTACCTCAAATTCAAGTGCTGTGGTGATTACTATAGATTAACTGCCATTAATTTTTTTCCCAAAGAATTGCTATTTTCTGAATGTTTTATGGAGTCTTTTGTATGTATTTAATGTAAAATTCAAGTTATTATTCCTATCACCTGCTGATCTATCTTCAATTAGCACTTCAGGTAAACATTGAATTTTAAAGCCAAAGTTCTCAAATAGTTTCTCTGCTGTTTCATCTCATCAGACATATTTGGGTGGCATTCTGCTCATTTTTCCATCCTATCTTCCTTTCCCTTCTCCCATATGTCCAGGATACTTGGTCTTGTGTTAAAGTAGCTCTTTTCCTAATTCTCAAGACATCTTCAAAGTCTTGGTCATAGTTTTCAATGGAAAGTTTCATTCTAGGTTAAAAGGAAGCAATGACTTTGAAAGTGTCTCTGATGGCTCTAGGTAGTAGGACACATCTCAGTGCTTCTTGGGCTGGAAAACTATTGGAAAAGACACAAAATCCTCAAAAGACTAAGTTATCTATAACATAAGCTCTTCTGTTTCATTAGTTGTTTCTTGGTTTTCTTCTTCTTTATCCTCTCCAATCCCAGTTTAACACAAAAATCCAATCAGAGCATAATCCAATTAGAGTTAATCAGACTATTTGCTATTTAAAATTGTGTTTCATAAATGTATTAAGAGGTTATGCTTTCTCTTAATGATAGATATCAAATTCTAATGATGTTTTAATATTTAGGGAGTGACTATGTTTACATGTATATATTTAGTGTAAGGTAAAGTAAGGAAAAAATATTGTCCATGGTTGCCAAGTATCTGGTTGGGTATGTCCAAAAATGTTCCTAGAAAGCTAATTGAAGGTAGAAATTAAAATCATGACCTTCAATGTATAATTTCATTTATATTTGAATCATATAATTTATACTTTTCATAACAAACCATTTACTTAATATCTGATACGGTCTTATTTTTAACAATAACTTAAACAGCAGATTAAAAAACAATTAAGCAAAAGTCTCCAGTCTTATTTAAAAATACATCAAGTAGCATGGAGTGGAACTCAAACTCAGATCTCCGGTCACTAAGTTTACTTAACTTCCTGTCCCCGAGAAAACCAATGGCAGCTCCCACAAATTAGGAGGCCAATTTGGCATTAGTGCATGAACTCAATCTCTTTTCGTCTTGAAACCCAGGTTTAAGTATTTAGTTGTTGAGATGGTACCCCTTCCATACTCCAAATCCATCATAAATGGGCTAATCTATCTTCAGCCACAGTATCTCATTCCCCCATTTTCCTTGTCAGGTCTGAATCATATATCTTGACTTTCCTGTGCTTACAATGATATTTCTCAGAAGGGGCTCATTGCCTTTTCCTATGATTGCTCTAAGCTGGTCACTGCAGAAACCTGCAATTCTTCTGGCTCTTTCCCTGTTGATGTGGGGAGTGGTATAAGCACAGTGGACTGGATATCTCTGCTAGGAGGTACCAGGCAGCAGGGTTTTCCTCCTCTGCGATGCTTTCTTTCCCTCTTGCTTCCCACGCTGTGCTGCTGCTCCGTTCTCATGCCAGCTCTTCTCTGACGCTCCTGCCACTATTCCTGACCTACAGCTATTCAGAGGAATGGCTGTCAAGACAGATCTGGAAATCAAAATGGCGTACAAAGGAAGAGGGTTCCATCTCCCTCCCTGCACCCTGGAGAGAGGGAGGGGAAAAGTCATCCCAGTACCCACAGCTATAGGGCTATCCATGCTAGGAAATACAGTTTATAGGTTTAAAAAGGGTTTTTGAATAAAAACCCATGTAAAAGTACTTTCTCCATCCTTTTTATTTCTGAGGTAGCTAAAGACCACCATCAAAAGGCATCTGCTTAGTGGTGAGCACAGAAGGAGAATCGACAATCAAATGAGAGGCCTTACCCACCTCTGTGTATTGGCCCTTTTCCTCTGAAAGAATATTAATAAGACTGCAGTGGCTATTGTTTTATCAAAAAAAGGATCCGTGTAGGTTCTTCTCCTAAGGGGGCTCTGGTGTGCCTCATAAAACTACTTGCTCACCTCTGCTCCTGGGGCACTCCAGCTTGGGAAACTAAACAGACCACCAGGAACAAGGCCATGCATTGTCACCGAAGCAACAGCAGGACGGATGTGTACAATCTGGTGTGCACACAATGGCCTTGATACTGGTGGATCCAGGCAAGTAGAGGAGGAACTCTGGAAGACAAAACCCAAGTGAGCTCCTCTCCCTCACCTGAACCCTGTGACCATTCCCAGTCCCCAACCTAAAGAAATATAAGACTAAGCTTTATGACAGAGACTAAACACAAGAGTGTCTGGGGTGAGGTTATAATGCTAAATCACTCTGTAGAAAATGGAACTTTGGCAGGAATTTCTTAAATGTTTGGGAAGGGGAATGTTTGCATGGAGCCTTGTCACTCACTTTAAAATATATGAGAAAAGGGCAGTGGGGAAGTGGGGAGACAGGAAGTCACTTGGGCACAGAGATATTTGTGGGAGTGTGATACTACAAACGTGTGTTTAGCTAAGTGCATATTTGAGAAAGACATTCCAGGGAAAGCAGTAAAGATCATGATTTCGTTTTCTTCATTTGGTCTGGGCTCAACTAAACCAGCCTCATTCAACACATGCTGACATCTTTATTATGAAAACAAACGCCATCACAATCAAGAACCTCTTGAAACCCAAACCTACTGTACTAGTGCTACAAGTCCCATGATGACTTTTCCAGTTACAACACCATATTTTTGTGTTTGTATGTATGTATGTATATATAAATAAATATATATATATATATATCCAGAAAAGGATATAAAGATATGTATGTATAATATAATTTTCCTTTTTTGTACTGGAGATTGAACCTGGTGCATTCTACCTCTGAGCTCTAGCCTTAGGCCTTACCTATTTTTTATTTAGAAACAGGGTCTCGCTAAGTTGTTGAGGGTCTTGCTAAATTGCTAAGGCTGGCCTTGAATCTGTGACCCTCCTATCTCAGCCTGCCAAGTACTGGGATGTATGTTTTATATACTTTGAGTTAACTTTTATGCTGGTCCACTGACTCACTTGCCAAGTCCTACCTCTAAATGGTATATATTCATATAATTCCAAGACAATTATAGAATGCAGGTACTATTTACACCATTTTATAGGTGAGAAAACATGAGGCCAGATAAGTTAAGCAACTTGCCCAGTTAATACATGGCAGCGGCAGGATCCAAACCCTCAAATCCAAGAGTTTTCTTACCACTGTACTTCTCTTCTATGGACAAGCAAGAAGCCTCCCATAACGCACTTGCTTGTTACCAGTGTTGGTTTTCTCTTGCCTTCTTGCATTGAATTCAATGTTGAGATGAGCCACTGAGCTTGAGGAAAGGTCTATGGAGAGCTGTAATTGTGGAAAGTCTCTGTCCGGTTTTCCTGCATTCCCTAAACCTACCTGAAAGCCAAGCTGAGCAATGTCAGTCGGTCCTAGCTAGAGAGAGTCAATGTATCAGTGCAGATTCTTCACCATTTCTAGAAAAACAGCCCAGAGCATGCACATCCTAATGGAGGAAAGAGAGCCACCAATTCTTGCTGGGTCTGAATACTTGAGCCTTATTTTCCTTTCTGAAAAATCTACCCATCAATAACCAGTCATCAAACAAGTAACCATTCTGCAATGTTTGGTATGTTCACCAATGAGTTAAACACTGAGAGGAGACAGAACAGGATGCTTTCCAGAATGTAAAAGATCAAAACTTTGCTTCAAATATCTGGGTATTTTAGGCAACAATTACTTGGCAAAGAGAGGGAAAAAAGAGAATTTCTTGAAGCAATGATGTAACTGTGTTTTTATTTATGAAGACAGTCTTTTGGCAATCTGTTTAGCACAACAAATAAGCACCAAGTCTGTGAGATTTGGGGAGAGGGTGGGAAAGTGTTTCATGAATATGTATGTGAAATTCTGTAAGTCTGTATTGTAAATTAGATTTCTTTTGGTATAATATTTGGTATGACTTCTTGGATAAATAAATGATGCACTCAGCCAAGTATTAAAGGATAACACAAATAATGCCAAGTTACCAAGGTTCTGTCATTTGCATGGATTTCATTCCTCCATCTGCTGAAAAATTTATGTCTTATAATTTAACGTGTTTCAGTCTCCTTCCTCCCAACAGTTCCTGTCTCTGGTTTTGAAGCATGCAATCTAAAGAAGCAGCCTTCTGTTTTGAATTGTCTTTCCACTCGTCCTCTTGATGGTTCATTGTTCTTCCAAGGCCCCTGGACCAGGCCCAGAGAGAACAGACAAGGGTGATGGCAACTGCTGATGCAAGGAAATTGTTCTGCTTCAGTTTTTATTTTATTTTAGATGCACTCCTTCTCCCTCATACATTTCTCAAACACTCATCTAATGAAAGCCGCCTGTTCTCAGCCCTCCTAGAATTTCAAGATGGGCAAACTTACAACAAGAAAATCAAAGATGAGCTCTAATACGTACCGTATTCATGTGAATACAAGGTGATCAGGTTTTTAGAACAGGAAAATTAAATTCCAAATATACAATCTACTTCATATTTTACAGATTTAGAAGTGGGCCCTTATGCCCTAAGCAGCTATTTCCTGCTGGGTTCAGGGCACACTGTCACCCCAGAAAGTAGAGGAGGCCAGAGGAGAGGAGCACTAAGCAGGGAGCGAGTCCCAAGAAAATATCTTTAAATCTCTGTCTAAACTTTATGTAGTTTTTCTGAACTACAATATTTTCTTCTGGCCCCTTTATAGACTAGACTAGAAGAAACTGAAATTTCTATGATTATTTGGTTCTAGAACAGAAGGCAAATTTTTAAAAGCTAGGTTCCAAATTATTGGTAAAGAATGATAAGCCAGGCATGTTGGCACACACTTGTAATCCCAGAATTCAGGAGGCTGAGATGGGGATCGCAGTTCGTGGGCAGCCTTAGCTACTACTTAGTGAGGTCCTTTGCAACTCAGTGAGACCATGTTTCAAAATAAAAAAGAATAAAAATAGGACTGGGGGTGTAGCTCATAGGTAGAATGCCCCTGGGTTCCATTCCCAGTACTGCAAAAAAAAAAAAAAAAAAAAGAATGATAATATCCCAATTTTGAAACACAGTTAGTAGACAGGTGATAGCCTCAGAACTTAAAGACAATATTTCAAGGATTTCAGGACAACTCAGGTGTTTTCAAAAGATTCCTTTAAAAAGCTATTTGTGGCACAGTGACTAATTGTGCAGGGTGTGAAGTTAGAATACCTGGATTCCGCTTGTTGAGCTGGTACCATGTGGCTTCTCTGAGCCTGTTTCTTCATCTATATTATGGGTATGATGAACTTCATAGGTTTTTCACTGGCATTAAAGGGGCCTCCACAGGGTGCTTGACCCAAGGTGAGCATTCAGCAAATCTTAGCTGTCATTATTATTAATTAAACAGATAAATGGTAAGCAGGCTACTCATGAAGTGTTAACTCGCCTCGTTAAGCCTCCGTCCCTCAGCTAGGAGAGAAGCTAATAATACCTATACTGCAAGATTAGACAAACATAAGACTATACAAAGTAGGCTCCTGATGTTGGCAGTTACAATCAGTCTATGTCTCCCTCAACCAGAATTTTCGTGGCCAAGACATCAGGATCATCTGTTTTCTTCATTGCAGTTGCCTCAGTGAAAAAACCCAAAGACCCATTAGCACAGCGCCTCCACATGGGAGGTGCCAGTAACTATCTGTCTATTGGACAGTGTTGTTGTCTTACTGGGTAGAGGCTGAGCACATTTTTTTTTTTTTTTTTTGTTAACACTTCGACTAGGTTAGTATATGGGTTACAAACACTAAAGTTGCTTTAGCTTAAAATACTCTGAAATTCAGACTCTCCAATTCTGATTGATCTTCCCTCAATTAAATTAAAAAAAAATGAGGTTCATTTTGTCTGGAACAGAGACAGACCTTGTGGAAAAGAAGTGACAAGGCAAACGTGGCTTTAGCTGGAGCTTGACTTCTGGAGCCAGGGGGCCCCCGCAGGTCGGCAAGGCCAGGTGCTGGCAAGGACACTCCTCCCTCCTCGCCTTCCTTTGTCTCTCTCCCCTATTCCTATGTTACTTCCCTTCCTTTGATAACATATTTCATTCTTTCACATGAGACTACAGAAGTAGTTACTATTGTTCTATCTGTTCATATAAACAGAAGAAAAGAATGAAAGAATACACAAAAACAACAAATGCAGAGAAGGGGGATGGCCAGAAAGGAGGGAGGTCTATCTACAGGAGTGCTCACTATGCAGGTCAAAATATCAGCAGTTTTTTTTTTTTTTTTTTTTTTTTTTTTTTAAATCAGGTAGCGGGAGAGGATAGGCCAGTAAGTACCAGAATGCATCACATGTGGTAAAGGCATGGATTGCTTTGAGGACATTTTTTCAGCTCTCTGTGTGTACCAGGTCACAGTGTAAATGTTATTATTGTAGGTTCAGGTTTGCCAACACTGGTATATACCCCCATGCAGCTAATAGCTTGGGTTTGTTTTATTTATTTTTTGCAGTGTTAGGGATCAAACTTGGGGCTTTGCACATGCCAAGCAAGTGCTCTACCTCTGAGTTACACCCCCAGCCTCTAATAGCCTAGGTTTTAAAAAGGAGCCAAGACATCGGAGCCTGCCTTGAGGCATGACCAGTGCTGGGGCCTCCGAGGCCGGGATAGGAGCCTGCCGAGGGGTTAGGCCGGTGCTGGGGCCAGCGAGGCCGGCATCGGAGCCTGCCGTGAGGCAAGGCCGGTACTGGGGCCTCCGAGGCCAGGATAAGAGCCTGCCGAGGGGTTAGGCCAGTGCTGGGGCCAGTGAGGCCGGCATCGGAGCCTGCCTTGAGGCAAGGCCGGTACTGGGGCCTCTAGGCCAGGATAAGAGCCTGCCGAGGGGTTAGGCCGGTGCTGGGGCCAGCGAGGCCGGCAGCGGAGACTGCCGTGAGGCAAGGCCGGTACTGGGGCCTCCAAGGCCAGGATAAGAGCTTGCCAAGGGGTTAGGCCGGTGCTGGGGCCAATGAGGCCGGCAGCGGAGCCTGCCGTGAGGCATTACCAGTGCTGGGGCCTCCGAGGCCGGGATCGGAGCCTGCCGAGGGGTTAGGCCGGTGCTGGGGCCAGCGAGGCCGGCATCGGAGCCTGCCGTGAGGCAAGGCCGGTACTGGGGCCTCCGAGGCCAGGATAAGAGGCTGCCGAGGGGTTAGGCCGGTGCTGGGGCCAGGAAGGCCGGCAGCGGAGCCTGCCTTGAGGCATGACCAGTGCTGGGGCCTCCGAGGCCGGGATCGGAGCCTGCCAAGGGGTTAGGCCGGTGCTGGGGCCAGCGAGGCCGGCATCGGAGCCTGCCTTGAGGCAAGGCCGGTACTGGGGCCTCTGAGGCCAGGATAAGAGCCTGTCAAGGGGTTAGGCCGGTGCTGGGGCCAGTGAGGCCGGCATCGGAGCCTGCCGTGAGGCATTACCAGTGTTGGGGCCTCCGAGGCCGGGATTGGAATCCTGCCAAGGGGTTAGACCGGTGCAGGGGCCAATGGCCAGCATCGGAGCCTGGCGTGAGGCAAGTTCACTCCTGCGGCCTCCAAGGTCGGGACCAAAGCCAGCTTAGGGGTTTGACCGGTTCAGGGGCCAGCGAGACCAGAACTGGGTCCTCCCATGAGGCAAGGCTGCTGCTTGAGCCAGCGAGGTCTGTATCTGTCCACTGAGTAGCCAGGCCACTACTGGGACCATCAAGAGTGGGATTGGTACTTGCAACGCAGCATGCACAGAGAAATATCGCAGAAAATATAAATCAGATGCTTCTCTTAATCAGCAATAACTAGGAGGAAAAGGGCAATAGGAAGAGGTTGAGCTATAGAAAGGGCCCTATAGTGAAGCAACTAATGTGACCAATCAGAGGGTATGTAATACTGGAGGACGGAGCCTCTTTAAAATGCAGGAGGTACATAAACAAATGTATCAAAGTAAATCACCAAAGAAGTGTGGGATGGAGGGAGGGGGAGGGAATGGGACGGGGGCTGGAGGAGGGCTAATTGGAAGATGTGTGCTTGTATATCCTCTCAAGTCTTGTACTCCAATGTGATTGATATATGACTACAATGCACCAATTTAAAAAATAAATTAATTAAAAAAAAGTACAAAAAGAAAAAAAAATATATGATAGTTTCACCTAAAAAAATAGAAAAAAAGTATTCTCTGGTAAGAAAGAAAGTAAAAAGAAATATTGAAATGTTACCTTTAAGTCATCAAAAGCTTGGTATCAGACAAATGAAACTGTTATGTGAGATTATCATTTTCAATTTTGGATAAATTGCTATAATACTAGATGTCAACCACTAAGCCAAGCATGGGAGGGAGGGATGGGGAGAGAATGGGGTGGGGATCGGGTGGGGGCTGACTGGGCGATGTGTGCATGTATGTCTACAAAAGTTTGTATCCCAATATGATATGAATACAGTGCACCAATAAAATAAAAAAAAATGCTAAAAAAAAAAAAAAAGGAGCCAAGAGCCTTGGTCTTCTCTTCCTGTTATCTTTGTTTCCTGTGACCTTGGCTGCCCACTCTACCCAAGAACTTGCTTCATTTCCCTAGGGAAGGCCAAGGATCTTTGGTAACTGGTCAATTAATTCGAACAAAAATTTTATGATCCGGGCCTGGTGGCGCACGCTTGTAATCCCAGCATTGGGGAGGCTGAGACAGGAGAATCGTGGTTCGCGGACAGCCTCAGCTACTACTTAGTGAGGCCCTTTGCAACTCAGTGAGACGCTCTTTCAAAATAAAGAATAAAAAAATAGGGCTGAGGGTATAGCTCAGAGGTAGAATGCCCCTGGGTTCCATCCCCAGCACCACAACCACAACAACAACAACAAAAATGTTATGGACACTGTAACAAGAAGAAATGTTTTAGGAAAGGTTTACTTCATGGAATTTTGAGCAAAGAAGGTGATTTATTTTTATCAGTGATTCCTAGTAAAGAGTTAAACCCTCTTCACGAAGAGCTGAGAAAGATCTTGTAGCATTCACAGTCAATTAAATCACAAGTATTTTCACATGGGTTTTCACCCGGGCTAAAGTTTCCTTCCCATTATGGCTGCTCATAATATCACGAAACTTGCCATTTCATTAGCCTAGAACACTGCTTAGCTTCATGAGGTTAGACTGCATGAGAATCACTGGTGAAATTTGTCATAAACTTGCTGCCTACGATGACGGTGTATAATCTGTCAGGCAAACTCATTTTTTTTTTTTAAATTTGACCCTTAAAACTTGGCGCTGAGTCTTTTTCTTTGACCTCCAGTGCTCCCTAGGAAAATAAAGCGCAGAAAAGCAAAAGAGAAACATTCTCTTTTTGAAATATGGTTAAGTGGGAAAAAAAATCAGCGAAGCACACAATATTATTAGTGGCAGAAAAAGTCAAATAAATCACTTTTACCCTCAGTCTGGTAGGACTAAGTACATAATTCCTTTTCTCTGGAGACAGCTGCTATCCTTTGAGAATGAACTTGTGTGTCAGGAAGCAGTGAGGGGAAACTGAGGCCCAACTTCTGCTACTGTTATTTCTAATATTCAAGAGCTTCTGGCGCCCTTTGGTTTAATCTTCAAGGTAGAGGCTGCCTGTCTTACGGAGGCCTTGACCATTCAATAGACTCTCATTTCAGCCTGACGGCCCATTGATGATTCCGGTCAGACGGTGTGGCAGGGGGCCCACCGCGGGGACTTCCTCTCCCTCTCAGCGAGGTCTCCGGGAACTCTCAGAAGGGGCGACCCTATGAGTCTCCTCTTAGAGGCTCACAGCTGCCGGCGCGAGCCCCACTGCGAGGTGATTTAGATACCCATTTACCCTCACATTAGCCCATCCTTTGCTCACTGTATTGGAATGTGCCGCACAATATGCTTTTTTGAAGAGGAACCAGAGAGTAATTCATCTTCTTTATGTGTGCTAAGCAGAGCAAGAGGGAGAGGCGAGCGGGACCCACGACGGGCCGGGGAGTCGTGATTAGTAACAGCTGACAGCCTCAGACCAAGACCCTTTCTTTGGTTACTTCATTGTAACAGCCAAGCACACAAAGGAATGACTGTCCTCTTGCCAAGACTTCGAAACCCAGGACCACAGAAAATAGCAGCAAAGAGGAAAGCGGGTGCCGGGCAGCGGGGGCAATGGGCCGGCTGCAGGACGCTTGGTCATACCTGCAAAGCTGCCGTCGACAAGAAATCTCTATCCTGTGGGAAAACGGCCTCCGGCCACGGCCTGGGGTGGATCGGCCACCAGCACCATTAGCCAGGAGTGTTAGTGTTGGGGGGAAAGTAGGTGACTTCACTCTCAGAAAGAACCTGTAGGGAGGAGCAGATTGCTTTGCCTTAATGAGGGGAAGTCTGGGAGGGCCAGAGCCCCAGCCTCCTCTGCCTTTTCCTAAGAGAATCAGCCAACTACGGGGGAAGTTTGCAATGTCTAAAGTAGCCCTCTTTACTCTGGATTGTGTTTCCTGCTAAGGAAAAGACCATCCTGTATAAATTTCCTAGGAAGACGACCAGGACAGGGGTTTCCTAGTTGGTGGAAAGCTTAGTGGCCACCACCGAATTCCATAACTTGTCACAAGTTAACTGAAGGGCATCTCACGTTGCCTGCAGAGCATGTCAGACTGCAACGGGTGCCCTTTCTTCTCATAGAAGGCCTATCCCTCACAGAAGAAAAGGAACTGAAACAGGTTGAAAGTGACTCATGGATCTTGAAGCTCAATTGGACCTGGACCTGCTTCCCTAAAAGAACAGCTGAAGCTAGACATGGTGTTGCACGCGTGTAATCCCAGTTCTTAGGAGGCTGAGATAGGAGGATCAAAGTTTGAGGCTATCCTCAGCAACTGAAGGGGACTTCCAACAACCTAGTGAGACCATGTTTTAATAAAACAAAATAATGTAAAATAAAATAAAATAACAGGGTTGGATGTGTAGCTCAGAGGTAGAATGCCCCTGGACTCAATCCCCATACCAAACATAACAAAACAAATGTAGCCAGAGCAGGGGTGTGATTCCAGGTCCAGCACTGGAGCTGTGAGGCAGCAGATTCTTGGGGCCAGAGGCACCACACACCTGTCTGAACCAAATACCACCCACTGCCCACCCATATTCCTTGGCCTGGGAAGATTCTTGAACCAGAACTCAACCTAAGACTCTGAATTGGACTGAGGTTAAGTGTATGCTTTGAGTCTGAAACTAAGATTTTTCTAAATATGTGTTTTTTTGTTTGTTTGTTTTTGTTTTTGCAGATCTAGAGATGAAACCCAGGGGCATTCTCCCTCTGAGCTACACCCCCTGCCCTATATTTTATTCTTTATTTTGAAACAAGGTCTCACTAAGTTGTAGAGGGCCTCACTAAGTAGTTGAGGCTGTCTGCGAATCGCGATCCTCTGGTCTCAGCCTCCCAAATACTGGGATTACAAGCATGAGTCACCATGCCCGGCTCTAAATATGTGGTTTTTAATTTTTTTTTTTTTAAAGAAGAGCCAATTAGAGAATAAAACTCATTCACCTTATCTATTTTCTAAATTAAATCCAGAGATGTGGATCTTATCAACTCTACAAAAGAATACATTTTTAATAAAATGCAGGTCCACATTTTGGCCAGTTGGGAGCATGACTATGCCAAATTAAATCTTTGGGGACAGAGTTGGGAGGGTAAGGGAGTGGAGAGTATGACAGGAGGAGAAAAAACAGAGAAGGGAAGAACAGGAGGAGAAAAAACAGAGAAGGGAAGACTGGAAAGCAGAGGCGTAAGAATAAAGAAAAAATTGAGTAGGTGCTTTTACCTCTGCGTATTTTTTGGGCCAAGTCCAACAACACCACTTTTAGTTCTGATTAGTTTTCTCAGCATTTAAAAGCAAATCGGTTGTTCTTATCTAATCTATAAAGGAATAGTCACACCCAGGGAGTCAGCGATTATATTCTCCCAGCTACCTGAGCCAAGCAATAACACAGTATCACTTCATGGAGTGAAAAGAGTTGCTCCACAGTCTGGAGCTGGTCAGCTTCCTTCTTCCTCTGCCTCTGGGTAGTGAGAGAACATTCTCTCCTTGGGACAGGAAATGGAGCATTTGTGCCCCTAGACCCCAGGGCAACAATGGACTTGAATTGTTCCTGATATATACCACAAGTAGTGGCCAACACCTGTGCAACTTTCTTCCTTCCATAGAAAGGAGCCCTAGTTGAAAGGAGCTGTTTCTTTTCTTTTCTTTTTCTTTTTTTTTTTTTTTTTTTTTTTTTTTCAGGTCTGGGGATGGAACCCAGGGGCATTTGACCTCTGAGCTACACCCCCTGCCCTACCTATTTTTTTTTTTTTTTTGTGGTAATGGGGATGAAACCCAGGGGCTTTCTACCTTTGGGCTACACTTCCAGACCTACCTTATAATTTTATTTGGAAACAGGGTCTAAGTTGGTGAGAGCCTCACTAAGTAGCTGAGGCTGGCTTTGAACCTGTGTGATTCTCCTGTGTCAGCCTGCCAAGTACTGAGATTACAAGTGTGCGCCACCACGCCTGGCTCCCCTGCCCTATTTTTGATTCTTTATTTTGAAACAGGGTCCCACTAAGTTGCGGAGGGCCTCACTGAGTAGCTGAGCCAGCCTATTTATTTATTTATTTATTTATTTATTTATTTATTTATTTAAATATATTGTGGTGATGGGGGTGGAACCCAGGGGCTTTTCTACCTCCGGGCTATACTCCCAGACCTATCTTATGCTTTATTTGGAAACAGGGTCTCACTAAGTTGCTGAGAGCCGCTCTAAGTAGCTGAGGCCGGCTTCCAACCTGTGCGACCCTCCTGTCTCTGCCTCCCAAGCGCTGGGATTACAAGCGTGCGCCACCACGCCCGGCTCTACTTTGGTTTTTTAATACCAATACATATAATTTCTCTTTGATTCTCTGCTTCATAGTTTGATTTTTTTAAGGGGTATGGAGTAATTCCCAAAAATTCTCCGAAGAAAATGGTCGATAGCACCTTGTTCGCATATCCTGAATAGACTTCAGGAATCTGGAAGTATAAAGAAAAGAAGTGCAGTCTGGTTGACTTGAGACTGAGGTTGCATGGGATGGGCCAGTAAAATAATTATTTGACATAGAATTCAGGAATAGGCATTTGAAGTGAGCACAACTAGCCAATGGGTGCACTTGAGTAAAATCTAATCATGTGAAATTATTATTATTATTATTATTATTATTATTATTATTATTGGTGGTACTGGGGTTCCTGGAAGCCCTTCTACCTCTGGGCTACACTCCCAGACCTATTTTTACATTTTTATTTGGAAACAGGGTCTCCTAAGCCAGCGTGCGCGGCTGGTTTCGAACCTGCGCGATCCTCCTGTCTCTGCCTCCCAAGCGCGGGGATTACAAGCGTGCGCCACCACGCCCGGCATCATGTGACATTATTTTAAAAAGAGACAGACAGAACTAGGGATATGGTGTTAAAAGGATTAAGGACTAAAAGATTTATAAACGGGGTAAAGGGAAACTGGGCACAAAATGCTGATTTTTAAATCAGCAATTCAAAGGGTTATGACTGCCTCAGCACAAATAATGGAATGAGTTGGTTTCAAGTATTACATTTATATTAAGGATAACATCTTCTAAAAATGACAATTAATTGCTTCCACAAAGTTTTTTCATTTAATTCAGCATTTATAAAGCAACTCTGAATGGTCTGCCAAAGGACATGATAATTAAGCCCCCAATGTACAGTCAGTGCCCTGGGCAGATTGGTGCCAGGATCTCCTTGGATACAAATCTGCAGCTCTCTCTATAAAACAGCATAGTATTGGTATGTAACCTATGCACATCCTCCCCACATTTTCCTGTATACTTTCAATTACCTCTAGATAATTTATGCTACACATTCAATGTAATTAGTTATGATTTTATGGAATAATAATGAAAAGCCTGCCTTTGTTTAGTACAGACCGTATTTATTTTTCCCTGCATATTTTTGATCTGCAGTTGGTTGAATCTGAAGATACAGAGAGCTATTTATTACAATCAATCTGACCTAAAATATTATTACAAAACTTCCCTGAACAAATAAAATACATAAAATTAACTAGCTGAGTAATTTCAAATAAAACTAGGGGGGGAAAACTGAGAAATCTGTTGGTACGTCCTAGAAGGAAGTTGTAATCGCAGTGAACGCTAAAGCCTGCTTGGTTTGGACTCGGATTTCACTACTTATTAGCTTGTGACTGCTCAGGATGAATAACCTCTCGGTGTCTTGGTAAATGGGGTTGTTATGAGAATGAAAGACCTTGATGTGTGTGCAGCTTTAGAATAATAGTTGGCACATGATGTCAGGGATGTTTTATTTTTAAAAATATTTTTAGCTGTGAATGCTCCTTGGAATACCACTGTAAAATATGAGACTTTAGTAAAACTAGACCCTCTCCTGCCAGGCACTGGACTAAGTGCTTTCTCTCTTTTAACCCCCCCCCCCCCCATAAACCCTCTAAGGGCGGGACTAACCATGGTCAATTCTCATTTACAGACTTGGTGACGAGGAGATTTAATTCTTCACTCACAGATTAAGTGGGATTGCTGGCATCTGAACTCACATTTGTCCAATTCCAGAACACACCATTTAAATGATCACTATACTTAGTGCTTCACAGATTTTTTGCAAAATAAATTATTCACATTGGTTTTGTATCAAGTGTTGGTTTGCATTTGATCCTCCTAATGGGGAATTGTGACAAAAATCTGTTTAATTCATACTTGAAAGACGTCATATATTATAGTAAAGATAATGTGTATGTTTTAAAGAAGGCAGTGGTGACAAGTGGCCATGGTCACAGCATGGGGACCTCTGCGCCGGAGTCAGTCCTGATATCACAACATGGCAGCTTTATTTAGAAGATGATATACTAATGAATAGCCTAAATCAGCTAAGACAGAAAGCAAATTCAACCATGGATAATTACACATTGCAAAGGCCTTGGGAAATTCTTAGAACGTTCTGGCCACTTGGTAAAGCTACAGCACTCCCCCTCCCTCCAGTCTGTTTACAGAGTCAGTCACCCAACTTTCTCTGAGTCTACCCGTGATGATACTCGCAAGCCACTAGGGTAGCTTCTCATCATTGGCAGCTTTGCTTTAAATAAAATAAAAGCAGCTTAGAAAAAGATCCAAAATCAGTTTCCTTATAACCCATTTCTGCTGAGGACAATATTTGCTCTTGGGGGAACTCAAAGCAAGCCTGGTCCACATTTCCAGGAAGACTTTGGTCTTCTTTCCTTCAGACTGAATTCACATCCTTTCTCCAACTGGTCCTCATGGTTTATTACTTCCAGCTGCTCCCCCATCGGCGACGCCTCCCAGTCAATGGCCTCGTGCTCTGGCCCCAACCTTTTCTCGGCTTCATTTCCTACTCAGGCTTGCGCTGTTCTCCCAGGCAGCCGGGGCTGCTCAGTATTCCCTAGGTGTGCCTCCAGTTTTCCTGTCTCTCCATCTTTGCTTTCAAGGCTTCCTCTGCGCTCGTCCTCATTTCCTGTAGAAACCCTACTGCTGGTCCAGCCCCTAGATTCCCACAGCCCATTCTTTGTGCTTCTTGGCTTTAGAGTCCGCATTGTTTTACAGTCATGTGTGTACCTGTTAGCCTCTCCACTTAAAATTTCAACTCCTTGAGGCCAGAGACTGGCAATGTCTCTTAGCAACTTTATTGCCTGCCCCATACAGAGGCCAAATAAATGTAGCTTGGACTGGATTCAACACTCTTCCAGCAGCTACTCTACTTTGTCAGAGCCTCTCCTGAATGTGTTCAGAACCAAACAAATTATTACCATTACAGTGTGGCCAGCACAGAGTACTGTGAATTATTAATATTTCTACTAGGGAAGCATACGGCTATACTCATTCTTTCTTAGCTGCCACTTCCTACTCTTGGTTCATATGAAGCTTTCAGTCACATGAACTGCTGCCAAGCTCGGTCGCTCCCCATCCTGTAATTGCACAACTGGCTTTTGAATCTAAAAGCAGAAGTGTGCGCTTACTCCCTGCTCAACTTCACCTCTCGGGTTTCCGTCCAGCGCTGCTGCCTGGTGAAGCCCTTCCAACCCTGCTCACAGGCGTGTGTGGTCAAAGTCATCCTTTTTTGGACTCATGTCATCTCAACACACTGGTAGATGCTTTCTACACTGCTGAGTCATAGATAAAAATATGGAACACGACAGGGCTTTCAGAAGAGTACACCAGGGTACTCTGGCAGGTATCTTTTCAGGCCGACATGGAGCCTTAAATACTTTCTAGGTCTAAATGTTCAGCCAGATTCAAATCTACTCCACTGTTTTTCAGGCCCTATTTTTATTGTCAGAGGTACTAGGGAAGGCTCAAAAACATGTTCAGAATAACCAAAACAAATTATATCAGGAATCCTACAGCTAAAATGTTATTATAGGAAAGGCTACTTTTAAAATATAAAAAGACTCCTTGTAGTATACAGAGTTATTACAAGATGTTTTGTGAGAATATTAAATAAGACTGATTTTGTAACTTTAGGATATAGCTTTCTTTTTCTAAAATAATTAGTAATATAACATGTGTGTGTGGTCCATAACTGGTATGCCATTTATATTCCATAATTGCTAGCAATTATGGCAGGCAAAATTTAAAAATGTCACCAATCATAGAAAGAACCTGCAGTTAAGATGGTTATTTTACCCCTTTAAGGTGGAAGAGTACACATGATCTGAGCTGCGATTCCAGTATTCTGAAACATTTACAGCTTTGGATGTAAACCACATATTACTGTATTTAGCTAATTATCAAAGAGCTATCATGTACCAGGCTCCATTCCAGGCTGAGTAAACTGTGCAGCTTTGCTTCTAACTTGTGCTCATTTATTTTTATTTCTTGGTGCTAGGGCTTGAATCCAGGGCTTGGGTGTGCTGTACGAGCACTTTGTGACTGAGCTATAACCCCAGCCCTGCACTCGCCTTAACGTGATGGAAAGTTCAGTTGTAGAGACCATAGTCCCAAACACCCTTGGAAACCAAGTCTATCATCAAAAAGCCAAAATTAAATGCCTAAAACTTAGGTTAACCATGGCAGAGGCCCTCCTGGGTTGGTGAGCAGGGCCGAGGAACGCATGAGGCTCAGCCAATGGACGCGATGACACCCCTGGTTAGTGGTGGGGCTGGGACAGAACGAAGGCTTCCTGTCCTTTGGTGAATACAAAGCAGCTTAAAGCTCTGCCTTGGTCTTTGGTGGGCCAACTTGAAACTGGTAATGTTTATGACAAGCTTATGACAAAGGGAATTTCCCCAATCGTGCTCTTTCTTGGCAAAGTCTTTTTTTTTTTTAATTCGAATGTAGAACATCTAATGACTTCACTTGTTTACTCAGGGTCATTAGAAGTGGGTTCTTATTCAGAAACATCTAGGAGTTGCAGGGAACAGGACTCAGAAGACAGCAAGACAGCTGGAAGGGGTGGAGAACCACGCGCCGTTGGGAAACGAAATGTCAGGGAATGACAAGGCCACACGCCACCATCAGTAAGAGCTACCAGAGACCTCGCTCGGGTGTGATTAAAAAGATGGCCCTCAGTGGGTAGGTCCTAGATGCAAAAGTGAAAACAGGCCTTAAACCTGATGCTCCCCAGCAAGGAAACCAAAGGGGCTTCTGAAGCCGACATCTTTGGGAATGAAACGGAATCTGAGAGTAGCAGTGATTGCTGACATCAGTTCAGTCCCAGTGGATTAACAGAAGGCGCTCTCAGCGTCACAGTGTCCAGCGAGCCCATATAAAAGTGTGTGCGTGTGTGTGAATGTGTGGTACTGGGGACTGAATCCCAGAGACATTCTACCTCCAAGTTACACCTCAAGCCCTATCTTATTTTATTTTTTGTTTGGAAACAGGATCTTGCTAAGTCGCTGAGGCTGGCCTCCAACCCGCAATCCTCCTGCCACAGCCTCAGAGCTTTTTTTATTATTTTCACTACCATTATTTCTATCCGTCAATGAGCCCCGCAGGCCAAATGGACTTCTCCCCTCCCATAGCTGGTTAGGGCTGCAACTGGTATACAAACTTCTGGTAGCTCCTCAGTTTGTGTTCTTAAAAAAACTAAACAGGAGGTACCACAAGCGAGAGCAGCCAGGGAGCGGGAGTGTCCTCGGCACTCCTCAGCTGGCCCCGTTCAGCTTCTCAGATGGAAACATTCTGGGGCTGCAGGCTGTGTTGAAGGCCCTGTGACTTCCTTCGTCAGCACCCAGCGCAGCCAGCCAGGGGAGCTCAGCACTGAATGAATCAGCGACCTTCGTAGACAGCAGCTGTTGCAAGGAGGCTGGGCCAGGAATGCAGCTGGGACATGTGTGGCCAAGGCCTTCAGGACCACTTATGGCACATCCAGTGCAGGAGCAGAGCTGCACCAGGTTTGCCAGGGCAAATAAAGAGAATGAATGGTGCAGCCGTGCCTCTGAAGGGTTCTGTTCGATGGGTTCCTGCAAAACGCCCCCTGGATGCTTGTGGAAGAGCTTCCAAGAGAGCAGGAATGTAAAATATTTAAAACGAGTACACAAATGCGTAAAGAGGTGGGGCGAGGGGGCGAGTGTGAGCCAGCTCACACTGCACCCAAATCATTTCCCCAAACTCTCTGTGTATCTAAATGATCTTCAGTATGCTTCCTCACAGCCTGAGGGGGGCAGGAGCATCCCCTCAGAGGTGAATTCAGTGTCCTCTGACATTCAGCTGATGACAAAGAAGTATTATCACTTTCCTTATTTTTAGCCCGCCATCCTCAGTTCATTTGAGTTACACATATTGAGCACTTATTGTATGCCAGGAGTAGAGTGATAAAATTACAACCTAGTGTTTACTCTCAAAGCTCAGGAGCCCAGGGGAGCACAGCATTCCACCAGACAGAACAGTGTCTCAGGTTGAGAAAGAAGAGATCTAGGTGTGGCAGTAGAAAAAGGGGCCTGGAGCCGGGCGTGGTGGCGCAGACCTGTAATCCCAGCATTCGGGAGACAGGGACAGGAGGATCGCAGTTTACAGCCAGCCTCAGCTACTTAGCGAGGTCCTTTGCAACTCAGTGAGACCCTGTTTCAAAATAAAGAATAAAAAATAGGGCTGGGGGTATAGCTTGGAGGTAGCCTGCCCCTGGGTTTCATCCCCAGTACCTCAGAAAGAAAGAAAGAAAGAAAGAAAGAAAGAAAGAAAGAAAGAAAGAAAGAAAGAGAGAGAAAGAGAGAGAGAGAGAGAGAAAGAAAGAAAGAAAGAAAGAAAGAAAGAAAGAAAGAAAGAAAGAAGAAAAAGAAGGGCCCAGGACAAGAGGACTTGGAAAACTAACAAACTGTCAGTTGGGAGTCCTGGCAACACTGTTAGGGATAATGGGCAAAGCTCATTCAAAAAGAAGGAGCAAAGTCCTGGAACTGGGATGCACATCTATAAACCCAGTGCTCTAGGGGCTGAGACAAGAGAATCACAGGTTTGAGGCCAGTCTCAGCAACTTAGTAAGAGCCTGTTTCAAAATAAAATACAAAATCTGGGGGTATAGCACAGGAGTAGAACATCCCTGGGCTCAATTCCCAGTACCACACACTCACACACACACACACACACACACACACACACGGCAGGATGTTGGCGCCCACTCAGATCTGCTCCTACATGTTTACCCGATTCACCTTTGAGAGCCAAGAACTGAGTAGTGGTGTTGTCAGAACCAATAAGTAGGTTAGAAGAACTGGTGAGAGCTAAATGTGGAGCCAGAAGTTAAGTATTTATGTGAACACAGGAACACACTGGAAGCCTAAAGGCTGTTGAAATTCTAATTACGAGACACGGAATAACCCAGTTTTTGAAAACCAGTATCCCTCACCATACTGCCAAACACCTAGCATCTGCTCACATCCTCAGGGAGGGAATGTGAAGGAATTGCAAGCAGCTGCCGAGAAGCGTGCTAGCAGAGGCTGCTGCTTCTACGCTGCAGATTCACGTGCAGACGTATTCATTAATACCATCATCACGGATCACGCATGCCGCAAAATGGGCCAGGAATTCAATCTCAAAGCCAAAGTGAGGTCGGTGCTGCTCAGAGGTCGACGGGAGGAGTGCATCTCTGCAAATGTGTTCAAAAGGAAATCAGTGAGTAAATCGACTGGACACTTCACATGGAGTTTCCAGAATCCCTGTGCTGTCCAGTGGGAAATGTTCAGTTTTCTGAACCCTCACCCAGACATTTCACAGCCTACAATTCACAGGAGCCATGTTGGTTTCTCCAATTCAATGTTTAGAGGTATTAGCTCTATTCTGTGGTCTGGAAAAACGGGCACGTGTGAATGTCCTAAGAATTGTTCTTCTGCTGTGCATTTGTGTCCTAGAATCACTGTGGAAGAGCCACGTGATATGGCCGTGTTAGTAATACATAGCTAGATTGGGTTACTTTCTTTTTACGAAACATTTTAGGCCCAGTTCTTGCTCTGTGGGTAACTATGGGAATTCTCTGGGGGCCTGCGGAAGACGTGAATCTAGCTCTTTGTGTCTGTAATTGTACACCTGTTATTGAAGCAGAGGATGAAAAGAACACACCAAAAACACATTGTTCTATTTTAAGCTGCTGAACTCAATTCCAGGGGAGGGAAAGATGTCCTTTTCCCCCTTGAAAGTTACCTAGAGCCAACTATTCTGCTCTAGCATATACTTAATTTCCAAACTTTGAAAATGGATGATCCTAAGAACTGGGAGACGGTACGGGGTGTGCGTGCCTGTGTGTGTGTGTGTGCACGCGTGTGCTCACTCAGCCATGCCTGTTGCAGCAAGGGGTGTGGAGGTGCCAAAATAAATTTTTCCTCACATCCGGAAATGCCTGTCAGGGAAGCGAAGGAGCTGGCAAGCGCGGGCCCCCATGTAATGCTCACTGTCTTCAGCAGCAGGCACAGGCTCATGTCCTACGGCTGAATTTCATGCCCCGGCTTCAGCAAGCATCCCCCCAAATATTAACTGAAAGATTGAATCAGTGAATCTTTCCAGGAAAGGCACAGCAAGGCAAAGCTCTCTTTGCCTGTTTAAAAAGAAGGAGAAGGAGGGGAAATAAAACGCTAACCGTATAGATTGGCAGTGGGGCACAGTATTTCTCTAAATCGAGGGTTCAATTTTGTTTTCTGGCCTAATACTGCTTACGGGAGCAGAATAATAGTTTCAGACCTTGAAACTTTGATGCTTCCTCCCTCCCCCAATAACCTCTCCAAAAATTACTATGCCTGGTATATAACACTTTTTAAAAACCAAAGTAGAGACTTTCACAGCACTTTATAAAATGACTTGAGACTCTCTGGAATCTCAAAAAAATGAATGTTCAGTGGATGGAGCGCTGGCGAGAGGGTCCCTGCTTTCATGACTCAGTTGACTGGGGGCGGTGACTGCACGGCAGGGGCAGGAAAGGCGTCTGAAGGTGGTGAGTGCAAGGTTGAGCTGAGGGTACAGAGGTGTTTCAGGAGGAGTCCGAACACGGGGACAGGAGTGCGCTGGGTACCGGGAGCAGGAGAGAGAAATAAGATGCCAAAATGTAAACAAGAGCCATGCCAAACGTGCCCAGAAGTTGCCCTTTATTTTAAAAGCAAGATGGAGATTAAGAGTTGAGTTTTGGAAAGATCATACTGCCTTTGTGTAGCAAAAGGGCGGGGGGAGCGGTGGAGAGGCAAGAAAAGAGCAAGAGTCTGAGGAGTGGGTAAGGAGCAGGCAGGGAGACTAGAAAAGAAGTCATGGTAGAGCGGGTCCATATGGTATTGCCTGGCTGAGGCAGGGAATCGTGGGAAGTCAATGGAGTTAAGAAGGGGAAGAGTCAATAAGTCCAGGGGTGAGACAAGAGCTGAAGGAGGGGGCCACGTTTTCGGCTTAGCCCTAGTTTTTGTATTTTCTTTGATTTTTTTTATACAACCTTTTCAATAGTTTTCCAGTTCTTTCTTTCTTAATCTAAAATAGCTGATCTCTCCTCCATGTTTATATTCCTTTACCAGAATGTATTTATTATACAAGTATAAGAGTTCTATACCTTCTCTATCTGTGGTCTCACGACTATGAAACAGTGATGTGGGGGACAGAGGAAGATGTTAAACAACACCGGGGAGATACAGTCATTGAAATTCAGATTGTGGAAAATCAGTCTGACATGACAAACGGCCTGGTCTCTTCAACAAACAAACTGTACAAGATAAGGGGAGGGGAGTGTGTGTATGTGCGCACGCTAGCACCTATGGGCTAAGGCACTTTGTTAAACTGGGTGCAGTGGCATACACCTGGAATCCCAGTACTTGGGAGGCGGAGGCAGGAGGATTGCAGGTTTGAGACCAGCCTCAGCAATTTAGTGAGACCCTGTTTCAAAAAAGGGAGAGGGGTGCTGGAGGGGTGTAATTCAGAAGTAGAGTGCCCCTGGATTCAATCCTCCAGTAACACACACACACACACACACACACACACACACACACACACACACTAAAACAACAATAAAAACCTTTATCAAACAAATTCAATGTATGAATGTGGCTTGATTCAAACCAACAAACTATAAAAAGAAAAGAAATGGAGAATTTTGAAAAACTCTGTTGGCTGATAATAATAACAAACTTTTGTTAACGTTTAAACAAGTAATAATGGATATTAACGGGAAAAGAATTCTTCTTTAGAGGCAGATAAGTGATTCCAACAGAAACCAGCCTTTCTCCAGACCGTGGAAGTCCCTAAACTTGCATTCTCATTCCAATTATAGTTCGAGGTAGACAGTGAAAATACTCAACCAACAATTAACCTTGCTTCTCCACCGGCCTCTATCCTGAGAGAGGGATGACTCTCAAATAGTAAGGTAGAAAGATGTTCCTAATTCCAACTCTCAGAGCTGCTCAGCATAACACTCCTGAAGGTGAAACAAATGGGTCTAAAATGTGAAGTTAAATTTTAAATTCACTAGGTGGAGCATTTAAAAATTTGTTATTCTTGGAAACTCACATGGTGATTTTCAAATGGGAAGGCACATTTCACTCAAGTTTTGAGGAATGGAGGAAAAATGAATAAAAGTATTAGAATAGTCTTTCAGGCTTTTTTTTTTTAAAAACCATCCAAGTTGGCATAGTTCTGTCTGCTTCCTCTACATCAATAATAACAAAACAAGACTGACATTATTGATCACTTTGAAAAGTGATTGTGATTGTTGTTGTTGTTATTATTATTATTATTTGCAGTATTGAGGATTGAACCCAGGGGCATTCTACCTCTGAGTTACAATCCCAGTCCCATTTTATGCTCATTATTTTGAACCAGGCTCTCACTAAGTTGCAGAGGACCTCACTAAGTAGCTGAGACTGGCCGTGAACCTGCAATTCGCCTGTCTCTGCCTCCCAAGTGCTGGGATTACAAGCGTGCACCACCACACTTGGCTAAAAGTGATTATTTTTAATCCCTCAGATATGTTGGGAATTAAAAAAATTTTGAGGACCACTGATCTATATTTATCGTTAGCATACTTTCTTAAAGTGAACTCTATACTTTCAACACAGTCAGGGTTTGTTTTAGGGCAAATTTGTTAGAATGAAGCTCCTGAAAAGATGGAAATATCTTTTCTAACAGACAAAAAGCAAGTTGCAGAAAGTCCGCAGCCCTGTTCTTTGTGTCAGTTCTCCGTATTGGACTTGTCAACCAACAGAAGATAAGACTGTATTTTTCTTTGGGAAGCCTAAAAGTAGGAATTTATGCCAACTGTGATTTTTTTCTTTTTCCTCTGACTGTGTGGTAGAGATAATAAAATTCTCA
Source organism: Muscardinus avellanarius (assembly GCF_963383645.1). Taxonomy (NCBI): domain Eukaryota; kingdom Metazoa; phylum Chordata; class Mammalia; order Rodentia; family Gliridae; genus Muscardinus; species Muscardinus avellanarius. The sequence continues at coordinate 32,157,440 of NC_137786.1, read as the reverse complement.
GAGAATCTTTTACTGATGAGCCAATCAGATAAATTCATTCAGCTAGGACAAATTTGTGAGTTTTACAATTAAGGATATAAAAAAAGATACAGCAACTGCACTATACAGTGAGAAATATTCATTATTTGTAATATAAAAGTAATATACTTGTGGCAATTTTTTTGAGTATTTTCTGTTCTATTTTTTTCTTCTATTGAAACCTTAGTAGCTTTTGAATCAAGGTCATTAATACAACAAAGGTTAAGAGGGATCAAAGCCCTACACTTTCCCAGTGGTCTCTTTTCAATGTATGTGGGTTATCTCTAAAGACCAGTCACACCCTGGGCCTGCTCATGCCTCAAAAATCCTTTTCAAGTCTGACTCCCAATGAGGCTGCACTTTTTGAATGTAGATTTGGAGGATCTGTACACATGGAAATTGATATCAGCAGTTTACTGTCACAAGAAGGCCAGGGGTTATCCTCTAGCCCACCAAACCCACAAATACTTTCCAAGGGCAACCAAAAGTTGTAAAAGCTAAACCTATACTCCACACAGACACATGGGGAGGTTGTACTAATGTTTGACTAGTTACAGGGAAAATTGTAGATTTTGAAAATCTGAATTATGGACTGTGTTTCACATTATATTAATCGTTAGTAAAAAAAAAAAAAAAATTTTTTTTCTTGACACAAATCCTAAATTTCCTAGGAAAGTTCCCAAGTTGGAAATTTGGAACTTAAGTTTGTTCAAACTTAAGCTGCTTGAGCCTACCTATAGGTAAAATAACTGAATAGAGAAACATTTTTTTCCCCCATGTCAACATTGAGACAGTATATTAAAAAAAAAAAAGGATAAAAAGTTATTTAGAGAAAAAAAACACTATTTCTTGCACATCTATATTCTTGGTTCTAAAAAAAATGAGAAACAAATACAAACCAAATGATGAGCTTAGTTTTAATTAATGCTTTAAAGGAAATATCACAGGGCATTTCTAACTTTAATTTTATGTGAAATAATGGTTGACTCAAAAAGTTTGACTCCAAAATGTCTACCACAAACTTGCAGCTGATTTTATCCTCCTCCAATTAAATTCTGGGATAAATTAAAAACAAGAAACAAAAAAATCTATGAGATGACAATAAATTATGATAAAACCAACTGGTCTAGAGTCTAATAGTTGAGGCTACTATTATCTTTTTTCAAAAGCTGTTTTTATTTGTAAAATAAAGTGAACCACACAGTCTGGATTTTTGTTAATGAAATGTCCTTCAGTCAAAATTTGACCACAAAATCTGCCTTCTTGAGCCAGGCATGGTGGCGCAATCTTGTAATCCCTGCGCTTGGGAGACAGAGACAGGAGGACCGTGAAGGTTCGAAGCCAGCCGCATGCGCTGGCTTAGGAGACCCTGTTTCCAAATAAAAATGTAAATATAGGTCTGGGAGTGTAGCCCGGAGGTATAAGGGCTTCCAGGAACCCTAGTACCACCAAAAAAAAAAAAAAAAAAAAAAAAAAATTCTGTCTTCTTCCGGTGTTGACAAAATCTTCATCCACAGAAGAATCACTGATGCTACCTTAATTTTTTCAAGTGCTCTGCAGTGTAATGAGACTGACAGATGGAATGGCAGAAGTAAAGTACCAAAGTAAAACATTGAATTTACATTGATACATTTGGTCTTTCTTTCTCCTCTCTCTTCTGAGCAATACTTGTAGACATTTTAAATGCCAAAGGAAATACTGTCCTCAACAACAACAGCAACAACAAAATACATACATATATACATACATACACACATATAATTTGAATTTAAGTGTAGCTTGATTGAAAGTCAAAAGTAAAAACACTTATTTGGAAGGATCAACGATGCTTTCCTCTCCAGAAATTCATGGCAGCTAAGTTAGCCTTTTGTACATTGAGAATAGTTAAATTATTTCACTCAACTCCATGTAAAAGGTTGCATTGTGAATGGTATGTGGCTGAAAATAGAAATTGGTCAACAGTGAGTGTTTGTTGACAACTCGCAGGGCTCAAAGGGTATTTTAAGAGGAAAATGATCAAATTAGATTCTTACTTGAAACTACAGAGGCAAAACAAAACAAAGTCCAAACACACCACACATTTCCAGTAAGGTAATTAAAGAAAAACAAATGAAAATGTAATTTTATAATGTGGTGTCACGTGAAACTGATATTTTATTAAAATAATAGATGCAACTTGGCTAGTAATATTAGGTCTTTGGACTAGAGATGGCTTTTAAAAATTTTTATATATTTTATTTATACGTGGAACATACTGAAAATGGCATACATTTAGACAGTGCTTGGTCCCCTCCTCTCCTTCTCCTTCCCCCCTCCCAACAATGAGTGTCCAGGTTAACCATGCTATATTCATACTTTTACACATATTTTGATGTAGCTCCTCCATTAATCAACCTCAGACTTCTTCCTCTCCTATCCTTCCATTCTAGCTTTGCTGAGATTTCCCCTTCATTATCTGAGTCCCTCTGGTATCCCCAATACTCCCTAGTTTGGGTATATTAGAGAAAACATATGTCCCTTCTCTTTCTATGCTTGGCTGATCTCACTTAACATAATGTTCTCCTGGTCTTTCCATCTTCTTGCAAATGACATTTTGTTCTTTATAGCTTAGTAGAATTCTATTGTGTGTATTTCCTATAATTTTGCAATTCATTCACCTGTTGATGGAGATCTAGGTTGGTTCCATATTTTGGCTATTTGAATTGTGCTGCTATGAACATGGGTATGCCTATGTTACTGTAGTTCTCTGATTTCAACCCCTTTGGCCAAATACCCAGGAGTGGTATAGCTGGATCATATGGTGGATCTATTCCCAGTTATCTTTCTAAGCAATCTCCACACTGATCTTCATAGTGGCTGAACTAGTTTGCACTCCCACCAACAGTGTAAAAGAGTTCCTCTTTACCCACATTCTCACCAGCATTTGTTGTTATTATACTACAGAGCAATAGTAGAAAAAAACAGCATGTTATTGGCACAACAACAGGCATACTGATCAGTGGAACAGAATAGAAGATACAGAAAAAAATCCACACACCTATAGTCAATTAATCTTTGACAAAGGGGCCAATCTCATAGGCTAGACAGAAGACAGCCTTGTCAACAAATGGTGCTGAAAGAACTGGCCATCTATTTGTAGAAAGATGGAACTAAATCTTTGCCTCTCACTGTGCACAGGAATCAACTTGAGATGAATCAAAGACTTAGAAATTAGACCAAAGACTGTGAAGTTATTAGAAGAGGGCATAGGCTCAACTCTCCAACATATAGGCACAGTCAGTAACTTTCTCAACAAGACCTCCAAAGCACAGGAAATTAAAGCAAGAATTAACAAGTGGGATGGCATCAAACTAAAAAGTTTCCTACAGAATGGGAGAAGATTTTTACCAGCCACCACTCTGATAGAGGGCTAAGATCCAGAATATACAAAGAGCTTAAAAGACTCTACACTAGCAAAACAAATAACCCAATCAAGAAATGGGCAACTGAACCGAACAGACACTTCACAAAAGAAGAGATACAAATGGCCAATAGATACATGAAAAAATGTTCAACATCATTAGCCATCAGGGAGATGCAAATCAAAACTATGCTGAGATTCCATCTAACCCCAATCAGAGCGGCAAGCATAAAGAAATGGAATAGAGATGGTTTTTATCAGAAACATCTAAAGAAAACAACTTTATCTCTGACCTCTATACTTCAATAGCATGTTAATTGTGCTATTGAGGTATGTAGCATACTTTTAAATTCCTACTGGTAGTTCACATCACACTTTATATTTCACAGAGGAAGGAATGACTGATACCTGTGAAATTTCAAGTTATCTTGTTCTTAGAAATTCTCTTTTGACATTACCTGTGGGAAATATTAGAAGTATTACTAATAGGATATTAGTAATATCAGTAACATTATTACTAATAGTACTACTATTAGTTTCCAAGCACTTAAGAACTCCACAGTAGAACTTTCTTCTTTGAGAGACCACACATATGACACTACAAAGTGTTTTTTGGGGAACAATGCCATCTCCCACTAATAGGGTAAATCATCTTCATCAACATGAACAAAGGCTTATAGTGCCTCCCTGTCTGCCGCTGTGGAGGAACTTGCCCCAAAGCTTTCAGAGCTGGGCTCTCTGCCTTCATGCCGCTTACACTTGGAGAGGAGATTCTGATACTGAGTCGTCATAGCAAATCACAGGTTGGAAGAACAGAGCTGCCACACACAGCAGAGTGTGGTTTTGTCCAGCACAGTGGGCAGACAGTACTGAGCAATGCCTAACACTTAGATTTCCAAACGTTTGGAGTACTTTGTGTACTTTTATTTTGTATTTTTTTTTTTTTGGTGGTACTGGGGTTCCTGGACCTCCAGGCTACACTCCCAGACCTATTTTTACATTTTTATTTGGAAACAGGGTCTCCTAAGCCAGCGCGCGTGGCTGGCTTCGAACCTGCGCGATCCTCCTGTCTCTGCCTCCCAAGCGCGGGGATTACAAGCGTGCGCCACCACGCCCGGCTTTATTTTGTATTTTATTATGCCCCTTATGTGGATTTTAGCATAGAAAAGATAAACTAAAAAAGCAAAATATACAGAGGAGACCACTTGTTAGTGAAAAGGGACCAGCTCTTGTTATGAAGGACAGCCAATGTGACACTCTATCAGTGTCCCTTAACATTCCGACCAGTAATGCACCCTGTCTCTGGCAATTGGAGATTTTGTCTCTATGACATTAACTTCAAAAGACTTAACTAGCTGGGCATGGTGGCACAGGCTGGTAATCCCAGTACTTGGGAGGCTGAGACAAGAGGATTGTTCAGGTTGGAAGCCAGCCTCGGCTACTTAGTGAGGCTCTTAGCAACTTAGTGAGACCCTGTTTCTAAATAAAACAGAAAATAGGTCTGGGAGTGTAGCCCGACAGGAGAGAGAGAGGAGAGAGGAGAGAGGAGAGAGGAGAGAGAGAGAGAGAGAGAGAGAGAGAGAGAGAAGAGAGGGGGAGAGAGAGAGAGAGAGAGAGAGAGAGAGAGAGAGAGAGAGAGAGAGAGAGAGAGAGAGACTCTTAACTAAAAGCCAGGCATGCTTGTAATCCCAGCAATTGGGAGGTTGAGGCATGAGGATCGATGTTTGCGGACAGCCTCAGCTACTTAGAGAGGCCCTTTGCAACTCACTGAGACCCTGTTTCAAAATAAAAAGATAAAAAGTAGGGCTGGGAGTGTAGCTTGGAGGTAGAATGCCACTGGGTTCCATCCCCTGTACTGCAAAAAAAAAAAAAAAAAAAAAAAAAAATTAACCAATCTTTAGTTTTCTTTCATCAAGAGTTTTGTTGCTTGAAAGATTACTCAGTAGTATAAATTTAGTTTTCACCAGACTCTTTTGAGAGTTTGTCTTGATGAACATAAAGGAATGACCTGTGATCAGCACATATATTATAGTCAGGCCTATGTGTCTGCAGCTTCTGCATCCATGGATTGAACCAATTATAGACAGAACACACTCTGAAAAAAGATTTCATTTGTATGGAACATGGTCAAAATTTTTGGGCATCATTATTCCTTAAACAATACAGTATGACAACAATTTACAGAGCACTTACATTGTATTAGGTATTTTAAGTAATCTAGAAATAATTAAAGCATTGGGAGAATATGTGTAGGTTATGTGCAAATATTACACTGTTTTGTATATAAGGCACTTGAGCATCTGTGCATTTTGGCACTGAAGGGGATCCTGGGATGAAATGGATGTGAACATAAGAAGTTGCTTGGGCTATAGTTCTACTCAAGAATAAAATTCAGGAATACTCTATACCATAAAAAAGTAGCTTATCTCATAGAAGCTGAATAAAATAAATAAAACCAAAATTGCTGAGAACGGTCATCTTAGAAAGTCTGTATGGTCAGCTTCACTTTGGCCTTTCCTTACTGATGGTCAAAGGCAGTGGAAGTCACTGTTTAAAGATAGAGCTTAAGACTTGGGTTTGAAAGCTTTCAAATAAGGCAGATCCTGAAAGAACAC